>NC_065526.1:7967713-8043801 GCF_006386435.1 Epinephelus moara | reverse complement strand
GTATACCTGTTGCATGTACCCCATGCACACCGTTTGACCATTTTTAAACTTCAAATCTCCGAAAAAGCTCATAAAACCGAACAAAACTGACTTTCTGTAATGCATTTCAATGGACGTCGAGGCAGAGAATGTCTGAGTGTATGGGAATGGCTATAAGCACTGTGACTGGCTCAACGCATTTGAGGGTGGGACTTGGCCATAGGTCAATTAGCCTAGCTTAGCATAAAGACTGGAGGCAGGGAGAAACACTGAATTTCACATGTCAAACTATTTCCTTAAAGGTGCATCATGTAAAATCTGGTCATGTCATGTGCTCCGAACCTATAAGAGGCAGCATTTCACCTCCAAGCCACCTCTTTGTTATCGGAAGTGTTCCAGTTTCTGTTTGTGGTCCACTCGTAATCTGAGAATTGATCAATCCTGTTTAAGCACTAGGTAGTCCATGCAGAGAGGTGGAACACGCTGACCGAAATGCAATCTAGGAACCCATCAGCTAACTACTGATGATGATCTACCTTTATATTAACATTAGTTTTTTTTTTAATTCACCTGCATTCATATGCAGATGGGGATTAGAAGTTTTTGGAGTGAATTTCCGGCACATAGCTTTTATTTTGGAATGCCGTTTCCTGCTGTAGAGTGAGTGAATAACAGCACTTCACAGAGACAGCAGTCAACATGGCCAAACTCAGGTGTGATGCTGAATATGAGGAGAAATCTGGACCTTGTGGCTGGACCAATTAGGAACCACTGTCTTACACATTGCACCTTTGAATGTGGTTATTTAAGCCCTGAAGGAGTATAAACTCTGTGGGAATCAATTTATAAAATAATTATGATCGTTTTCTGACAAAGAATAATGATGACTGCATACTATTACATAAAGATCCTCAGCACAAAGTTGACCTCAAAGAGAATTTTTGGTGAAAAACAGGAAGTGATGCCTCAAATAACCCCATCCTCACCCGTTTTCACCCCGTTCCACTCCCCCCTCTGAGGAGTGACTGAGAGCCCTGTATGTGAATAGGTGTGGGATCTTCAGAGCAAAGCCCACCTCAATCTTCTCTGTCACATTCACTTCACTCCCCAGATATGGCTTGAGGGCAGAGCATCACTTCTGGTGTCTCACGCCCCACTACCCTTTCTCTTGGGTTTATATGGGAACTTGAGCCCCGTGAATTCATCTCCTCTATTGCTGCAGCAGGCTTGAGAAATTCCATAAGGCATTATCTGAGTCAGACGGCTGATTTATGCAGCAAAGAGCCTGCTTTATGGTGCCACACCACCAAATGAAATTTCTCTGAAATACAGGAGATGATGCTACAACAACATCATTTCACACGGAAGGTTTCTACTGCAGTTTTTCATGAGTGAGCAGATCACTGCAGGAAAGGTGACAGTGTCCAAGGCTCACATGGGAGTGCAGCAACATTGTTTGTCTCCTTCTATCAGAAACTGCTGCGTAAAAAAGGAAAAACAACTTCTAATAACATATAATAAGGTGAAATAATCTCCGACCCAAGCCAGATAAGCTTGAGATAACCCATTGTTCTCATTTCCTCTGGGTGCTCAGAGCAACAACAGAGAAGCATCTCACCTTGGCTCATTGTCACACTACTGGGATTACTGTACAATCTTGTACAGTGCTCTGAGTGTCTCTGAGGAGTTAGAGTGCAGCATAGAATCCAGGATATTAGAGAACTCTTAGAGTGGGTTACTAGTGTGAAGTGTAAGACAGAGCAGAGTGGGATTTAACCTTGGCTTTAATAAGGCCTCTTGGGTGTGCCTGTGAGGGAGCCCACTGTCGTGCAGCTCTTTGGTGCTTTTCCAAAAGAGAAAGTGGAGAGGGGCCGAGTCTCTCCTCAGTGGAATATAAAAGGGTAGAAAGGGACAGTTTGAGTAAGGGGGAGAGAAGATGGCAGCATGGAGATGAGGTGACAGAGAGGAATAGTGAAGGAGCTCATATTTAAAGTGACGGTCAAAGGGTTAATGAGTTAAAGGTCCAGCATTAGGGAGATATGTTGGCAGAAATTGAATATATTACAATAGGTATGTTTTCTTTAGTGTGTATCACCTTAAAATAAAACCGTATAGTGTTTTTGTTGCCTCAGAATGAGCCATTATCGTCTGTGGAGCATAGCAGGCCCTCTGCCACAAGGACGCTGGAGAAACACAGATTTTTTTAAAACATGAAACTGCTTTATTCAGTGTTTTTACCAGTTTTAATCACTATTCCATTTGCTTTGGAGAAGAAGAGACCTCTGTGGATCATTCAGCTCCTGGTAAAAACCTCTCGAACATCTGGCTCTCAAGTGATCAGAGAAAAAAGTTAGCACACATTAGCAGGTGCTAGGTTAGCGGCCCGTCTCTCACATGCTAAACAGCGTTGAAAAAACTGATTTGTGGAGAAGAAAACTTCTGCGGATAATTTTGCTCATAGTAAAAACCCTCTGAATGTCTGGATCATAAATAAGGTGAGCACACATTTGCAGGTGCCAGGCAAGCGGACCGTCTGCAACATGCTGAACACGGTAGCAGAAACACTGATTTGTGACATGAAAGTGTTTTATTGAGCATTTTTACTGGGTTTAATCACCTGGTCTATTTGTTTTGGAGAAGAAGAGACCTCTGTAGATAATTAAGCTCCCAGTAAAAACCTCCTGAACATTAATCACTTAGATGAATCCAAATCATCAGTTTAAGCTAGTTGTGATCTGCAATTGTCCCCGCTAGCTGCCACTTAATCCCCTGACATACTGGACCTTTCAAGCGACAGTATCAAAATGACATGTTTCCTGTTTTCTGTAGTGCTATTTATGAATCTAGATTGTTTTGGTGTGAGTTGAGTGTTGGAAATGTAGCCGCAGAGATGTCTGCATTCTCTCCAATATAATGAAACTACATGGCACTCAGCTTGTGGTGCTCAGAGCGCCAAAAAATTCACTTGATAAAGTCAACAGCAATGTCTTTTTCTGGACGCCATGACTATGCAGAAAGGAGCGTGTAATAGATCGCTACTGCTAGCTCACTTGGTAACACTTAACTTGAAGGTATCTACATAAGAGTGACATGACACGGTCATAACTATGACATGACACGGTCATGAACTTGTCATAAACATTATGTACGTGTCATAAACACTTATGACTGCTGTCATTAAGTGTCATTCGGTTTTTGTAATGACAAGTTGACATTGTTTGGGTTGTCTTGATTATGACAACTTGACATTAATCAAAGTGACCTTACCAGAAGTTGTCTTTCTCATGACAAGTTGACATTAAATTTGTTTGGGATGTCCTTATAATGACAAGTTGACATTAACCAGGATGACATTACCAGGAGATGTCTTTGTCATAACAACTTGACATTAACAAGAAATGCACCTCTTTTTGTGTTTATGACAAGGTGACATATTGATTGATACAAAGACTTCTGGTAGTGTCATCCTGGTTAATGTCAAGTTGTCATAATCAAGACAACCCAAAAAATGTCAACTTATCATTACAAAAAACATAATGAAACGTAATGACAGCAGTCATAAACGTTTATGACATGTACATAATGTCTTGATTATGACAACTTGACATTAATCAAAGTGACATTACCAGAAGTTGTCTTTGTCNAAACATTTATGACATGTACATAATGTTTATGACAAGTTGATGACCATGTCATGTCATAGTTATGACAGTGTCATGTCACCCCTATGTAGATACCTTCAAGTTAAGTGTTACCACTCACTTGAGTGAGCTGACATTAGAGCTTGGCCGAGGAGGACGCCATTAATGTTTACATCTCATGCTGCCAGAGGCACCAGCTTCCTGTCCATGGGAAGACACACCCTTCCCTCTGTGCAGTGATACGGTTACCGGGTGTATTTTATAGAGAAAGAAAATAGTTCCTACCTGAAACTGCTCACAACAAGGTCTGTGGATTATCTTGAGTAACCAGGTCATGATTTCTGGAGAGAGATGATGCTATTGAGTGTTTTTTAATGTAATTTTTTGGGCACTTTGAGCACCACAAACAAAGTGCCTTCTAATCCTATTATATTCGACAGAAGGCAGACAGCAACTCACACCGATACAATCTGGATTGATGAATAGCACTTAAGATAAGATGAAAAATATACTTTGATTAGGAGGTGAACTGTCCCTTTAAGCTGGCATTTCATACACTGGTCGGATGTTTTCATCTTGTCGCATGAATCAATGGCTGCTCGATCAGGTTTTTAATAAGTGGATCAGAGGCTATTTCAG
Source organism: Epinephelus moara (assembly GCF_006386435.1). NCBI lineage: Eukaryota > Metazoa > Chordata > Actinopteri > Perciformes > Serranidae > Epinephelus > Epinephelus moara. Next base: position 8,039,542 of record NC_065526.1, on the reverse strand, counting down.
TTTGTACTATTTTTGTATGCTTGCCTTTAAATAAACATCGGCTTCGAAGAGGACAAATGTGTTGCTAATCTAAGCTAAGGTTACATAAACAACTCATAGATAGCAGCTAAAGCATGGTGTATCGACCTGTCTGCTCATGCCTGTGTCCTATTTTGTGTATGCGCATGTGACTGGGTGTTTCAGTGATTCGTGAGTCCAGTCAGACACTCTATTGATGCCTCCATGTAAGTCTACGATGGGTGGTCCACATTGAACTCACTGCATCACGCCTGCTCCGGGTCACATCATTGCATAAACATAAGTGGCTGGCTGCCGAGAGCTGACAGCATGGTCATGTTTTTTGCACAAAGTAGTCGAGCAGAGCCCGCTCAAATCTTTGATGATGCAACTGCTCAGTGCAAATGAAGGTTAGCCAGAGAGACGTACAGAACAGAATAACAATCTTTTCCTGTTTAATATGCAGATGTATCTTAATATTATTTTGGAAGATGAGATGTGATAGTTTGATCATGGGGCTAACACATTTTGCTTCTTCACTTTCTCTTCCTCTCGTCCTCCGGAGAGGGGTCTCTCTGTACTGGCCCCTGAGAGCTTTACATAAGACTTCACTACTGAAAGCTGATGCGAGAAGTTTTTGAAACTTTAAGATCAAGTGATTCCTCCTCATCGCTTTGCTTATGCCCTTGTGTTACTCAAGAATGTCTCGTAAACTGCTGCTCCACTCCTTTTCCTCTTCGCCCTGAAGAAAAGACAGACACTCTGTCTTGTCTGTGCAAAGCTGTTAATTTAGTTTTGTCGGGCTTCTTGGATGTGAACATCTTGGTTTCAGATATCACAGCATGCAGACTGATTTCATGACACCCAACCCCCCCTTTAGCCCCGACTCTCTTTCTCTATCCTACTCACTCTCTTAGCTCTGTGGATATATTCCCCTATGATTATAAATAGATTCTAATTAGCTCCTCCAGCCATGGGCAATAGAATTGTTCATCAAGTAGGGACTGCACTCAGAGGCCTTTACACATAAAAGCGTGCGCAAAAGTCAGAAGAATAGCAAATCCCCTCTGCCTCAATTTAATTTTTTTCTCTGCAAAGCAGGGATTAATTTTCCTATATTTTATCAGTTCAAAAATAATTCTGCGGTGCAATCAATTTCCCTCATGGTTCAAAAGGACTACAACAGATCAACCCAACCGCATGACTGAAAGTCACACAAAATCAGAGGACACCCATGTGGAACAAAGTAATGAAGTTCAGTACTCACGGTGTTACGAATAAATGCAGTCAATTATATACATACTTTTTTGGATTTTAGGTCTGCTTCTACCCACTGAAATGAGGGTCAGTACCAAAGGTGTGGAATCGAGTCACATGACTTGGACTCAAGTTGGACTTCAGTCGCAAATTTGATGACTTCAGACTCAGCACAATCAAAAGAGACTCACAACTCGCCTTGGACACCAGAGGCTCGCGACTTGAAAATACTTAAAACCTTTCCCCAAACCCACAGCTTAAAAAGTATGTTATATACAAAGTATTCCACAAATTAATTAATTTCCCTTCATTTCCTGAATCAACTAATGTTAACGCTTTTCATTCTCAGCGAGTCAACACTTTATTCCCCAGATGTTCTACTTTGTTTGAACCAAGCTGACAAGATCCAATGAAGCTGCAGGAGAAAACCATGAAGAACTAACATTATGTTAAAGGCTCTCTAAGTCTTCCTAATCTTGAAAAGTTTTTGTCACATACAGCAAACATCTCCTCACGATCCACTAGCTACATGTCCTCTGAATATGCTGTGAAAAAGTCCGGTCTCTGTAGGCAGCCCAGGCTCCGCAAATGGCAACAAAAAGATTGTGGTCCAGGCTGCACCAACCAGCCAGCGCAAGCGTGCACACCTGAACGCGGTGCCCAGAGAGGCAGTTAGAGCTACAGGCTACAATGAGGCTAAAAGGCGAGCTAGCTCTGTTGTGTTTGATAACATTGTTGAACGTAAACAGAAGTGAAGTGTTTTTGTTGCCATTTGCGGAGTCTGGGCTGCCTACAGAGACCAGACTTTTTCACAGCATATTCAGAGGACATGTAGCTAGCGGATCATGAGGAGATGTTTGCTGTATGTGACAAAAACTTTTCAAGCTTAGGAAGACTTAGAGAGCCTTTAAGGTACCATTTGTGTATGATTTCACTCATATACAAAAACTATGTAGTGGTCAACAAAAAACGGATTGCAGTATGCAAAAATTCCTGACAAAGATGCAACAACTTACTGACGTTTGAAGTTGCACTAAAGACCTTTAAGTCGAGGCTAATATTAACATAGTGTCATGACTCGTCAAGCCACCTAAATTCATGTTTATTTGTCACCCCTGTATTTCCTGTTTTATTTTTGTAACCATTGTCTCATCTCGTTTCAGATCCCACGTCCTGTCAAGCTTCCCTCCTTTGTGATTACTTTCCCCGCCCTAATGTGTTTTACCTGTCTTGTCTTAGTTTATGTGAGTCCCTGTCTCCCCCTTGTTTGTTGCCAGATCATCTTCACCTTTGAGTATGAGTTCAAGCATTTCCCTATTGTACGTTTTGCCTTTTGCCTGTGTGACTACCTGTGTACAGACCTGAACCTAATTAAAGACCCAGAACTTTTACCTGAGTCTGTGAGTCTGCTTTGTGAGTCCTTTACCAGTTTGTGCTTGACGTATAGTTATCAAGCTAATGCTTAGCTAACGTTAGCTTTTTTGTGATCAAATGTTTATTGTGTTTATTGGAAATGTTTACAAAGAATATAGACAAATACAATGACCAAACAAGGTGGTGGTTATAGAAAGGTGGGGCAGCTGATGATAAAGCATTAAAAATCTTGATAAAAGATTATCAAGAGCAACAATGATATCCATCCATGCCCTTATTGACATATGGTGCATGCTATTCATCTTAGCTGTTCAAAGTTTGCTATTTCATTAAAGGCTGGAATCCAGTATGATCGCAAAGAGAGACTCGGAGTATGCTACAATTGCCATTTTTGAACTGTAAAGTCTGCAAACAAAAGCCTACGTTGAAGACGAACTGTCATTTGGAATCTAGGTCTTTAACAGGGAGACCCCCTGTTATAGGGAGTAAGCAGACACATCTTTAAGGTGTAGCACAGGCCAAGCTAATGTTAGCTCAACAGCTAAGTCACCTTTTCACAAGTAAAAACACATTTTAAAATCAGTGATTATTTTTGTTTATCTAATATTGGCATTCATTTTATTTACAGTGCATAATGATGATAATTAGGAATCGAAACTCAGAGTTGACTTACTTACTTGTGACTTGCAAAACAATGACTTGGTCCCTCCTCTAGTCAATACCTGACCCTCAGTCCAACCAGTGTCTCTTCAAGATCAGCTGATAATTAATAGATTGATCTTGACTCCTTTGTGTAGCTTAGCGATGTCTGCAGTTTAATAATATCCCTTCATAACATCTAAGCACTTCCTAATTTCACCGAGACCTCAAACTTTCAGTTCCCACTTCTCTCCACTTTATTCAAAGCTTGTCAAGACCAAAGGCCTGATTTCTGAGATATGACCAGAAGAAGAGACAGGACTCGAGGATCTTTCTTTCTCTCCACTTTTCCAGTTTTGTCTGTTTAATATTTCCCAATCAAGCAAAGTCCTTCCAGAAGTTCTGTTCCTAAAAAGTTCACATTTTTGTTCTTTAATTAGACTGTGATGAAAACCCCCTCTCTATTTAAAGGTAAGTAACAGTCATCCCACGCTGAGTTTAAACTCCCAGTTGTCAGAGGAAATTATGATGCAAATTTGTCCCTGAAATATTTAAACATTTTATCTCTTTGAAATTAAAGATTAAAACAGATCCCCTATCCTGGAGCCTTTTGAAGTTTGTGTACTCTCTGTGGTTTTCAGCGCTCACACTGAGCCCGATTCTTCCAACATACTAAAGTTCTGAAATGTGTTCGGCATGTTACTATGGAGAATAATTATCTGCCTGTGTGGTGAATTAATATGAGCTTAATTCTACAATACCTGTTCTCCTGCAGACAAAGAGCCCAGCCAGCATGTGGTTTCATGTTTCTTGTCTCCTCCATTATATTAATATGATCCATCTGCTCACCTGGCAGCTGTCTGTTCTGTTATTCTGCGACTGTCGGTGCAGCTGCTGTCTGCCCTACCTCGAGCAACATCAGTGCTTTGTGTCTAAAAGCCTCCTATAAGAACTATACAGGGAAAATGGAAAAGTAAGGTGGTTGTCACCCTGAAACTCTGATGCTATCAGCACTTTTATTCTTGTTGCAGGAGCAAAATAATGATCTGATGTTTCTTCGGATAACTTTGAGTCTCATCACCTCTTAGTAAGGGTGTCCTTTGTACATCTTTATATATGTAGATTGTCTTGCAATATGGTGTCCCTTGCTTTATGAATGCACCACATAAAATGTCAAAGTCTGCATATAATGATCAGTATGTATGGCACATTCGAAGAATCACAAGGAAAACAACCACCAACGTAAACAGAAAGCAATTATTCTTTAGGAATAGCAGAGCGTATCCACCGCATTTCGAGACTTTAACACCCACATGATGGCGTGCATGGCTAGCAAAGTGTAGGTCATTAGCCTCCAAAAAGCCTATTTTATCACCCAGTCTCAGTGCCTTAGTATTCTCTTGGAAATTAGTCCTTAATGCTGATAGCCAAAGGGCATCAATTAAGCTCAACAACCAGAAAAGAGCTCCTTGAACATTTAACCACTCGGCGTGTAATTATGTTTTATTTTGCTGAAATGACTTATTGTATTAAAACACATTTGTCTGCTAATAATTATAGAAACCTAGATTATAAATTCATATCACAGAGATTTAGATGAGCCTGAAAAGGTGGGGAGAGTCTCATGCATAAAGTGTACGTAGATTTAGGGTTTCCTTTCATGAGATGCATGGGCGGATTATGAGACACACAGATATGCAAAGGGCCCCACCACCTCTCCAACACAGGAGCAAGACAAACAGAGGCTTTGTGGTGGTCATTGTGCAACTTTTTTTGGTTTTGTGTCCTTTTGTAGTCGTCTGAGTCTCTTTGAGGCAATTTTGTCTTATTGAGGTATTATTTTTGTGTCTCTTTTGGTCATTTTGTGTCATTCTGTAATTGTTTTGTCTCTCCTTGTGGTTGTTTTGTGTCTTTTTGTGGTCGTTTGAATGTCTTTGAGGTAATTTTATGTCTCTTTGGGATATTTTTGTGTCACGCTGTGGTTGTTTTGTGTCTTTTTGTGGTCATTTTATAGTCGCTTTGAGGTAATTTTGTCTTACCAAGGTCATTTTATGTCTGAGGTATTTCTGTCTCTCCTTTTGGTTGTTTTGTGTGTTTTTGTAGTTGTTTGAGTCTCTTTTAGGTAAGTTTGTCTTATCAAGGCGAATTTATGTCTCTTTGAGATACTTTTATGTCTGTTTGGGATATTTTTGTGTCTCTTTTGGCCATTTTGTGTCACTCTGTAATCATTTTGTATCTCTTTGTGTTTCTTTTGTGTCTCTTTGAAAGTGTTTGAGTCTCTTTGAGGTAATTTTGTCTTATCAAGGTAATTTTATGTCTCTGATATAATTTTGTGTCTCCTTTTGGTTGTTTTGGGTCTTTTTGTAGTTGTTTGAGTCTCTTTGAGGTAATTTGATGTCTCTTTGATGTAATTTTGTCTCTGTTTTGGTCATTTTGTGTCTCCTTTTGATTGTTTTGTGTCTTTTCCTAGTCATTTGAGTCTCTTTGAGGTAATTTTGTCTTACCAAGGTGATTCTACAGTATGTCTCTTTGAGGTAATTTGGAATATTTTTGTGTCTGTTTTGGTCATTTTGTGTCACTCTGTAATCATGTTGTGTCTCCTTGTGGTTCTTTTGTGTCTTTTTGTGGTATTTTTGTCTCTCTTTTTGGCTGTTTTGTGTCTTTTTGTAGTTTTCTGAGTCTTTTTGAGACAATTTTACCTTATCAAGGTAATTCTATGTCTCTCTGGGGCAATTTTATGTCTTGATGAGATAATTGTGTGTCTCTTTGAGATATTTTGTGTCTCTTTTGGTCTTTTTGTATCTCTTTTGGTCTTTTTGTGTCACTCTGTAATCATTTTGTGTTTCCTTGTGGTTCTTTTGTGTCTTTTTGTAGTTGTTTGAGTCTCTTTGACACAATTATGCCTTATCAATGTAATTTTATGTGTCTCTGGGGTAATTTTATGTCTTGATTAGATCATTTTGTGTCTCTTTGGGGTATTTTGTGTCTGTTTTGATCTTTTTGTGTCACTCTGTAATTATTTTGTGTCTCCTTGTGGTTCTTTTGTGTCTTTTTGTGGTCGTTTGAGTCTCTTTCAAGTAATTTTGATTTATCAAGGTAATTTTATGTCTCTTTGGTATATTTTTATGTCTATTTTGATCATCTTGTGTCACTCTGTAATCATTTTGTGTCTCCTTTTGGTTGTTTTGCCCGTTTTTTAAGTTAAATTGTATCATTTTGCAGTTCCTCCACATGTCTCGGTGGCCTTTTTGTGTCTCTTTGTGGCCATTTTGAGTTTATTCCTTGTTGCTTGTGTTAATTTGATATTTGACATTCTGCAAGTAAATGCCAGGGGAATGTCGGCCCCTGGGCATGTGCCTGTGCCTGGTGGGGCTGTTCAATAATCCATCCATGACTCGATGCCTGAACATCTTCCAAGAAATGCAACACTTCATGGAAAATTGTGAGTTTTTGTTGGTGTGATACAGTGATTCTCAACCTTTTTTGTGTCAAAGACCCCTAAATTAATAGGCCCACCCATTAGGTCGCATTAGGACCCTCATCTGACAAGATTTTACTTCAGTGACCTCCATCTGAAAAGATTTTGGTTGTAAGATATGATTAGGAACAGAATTCTTACAGTTGTCAAGAGGTGGAGGGAATAAAACCTGTGATCAAAATACACTTCTATTACTCTTACTCACACTGGGCTCACTTCTATTGTGAATTAAATAGTGATAAAGATCTTTGCATTTCTTAACTTTCACGTGGTTTATTGTTGCTCTGCCGACTCAACAATCCTGACGGTTTCTGACAGAGCTGCTCATCTCATCTCTAACATTAAAACCTCCCGCAACGGAGAATATTTTACGAATAGACTGTGGTATTTATCACTTGAATAACTGATTAATATAATATTAAAGAAGAGGGATGCTGGAAAGGCAGAGTAGCAGCCAGGCTGCTTTTGTCATGTTGAATTGTAAAAGGACAATTTGATTTGACTCCCAGTGTTGTATATAATAGAGCCATGCTGCCCTCTGTCTGTAATATACCAGAATTGTTCATCTCCACCCAAAACAAATGGACATTTTTGACATTATTTTAAAGAAAATTCTGGTTTAGTCTTTGTTTCCATGTGTTTGTGAATGACATTAGACACAGCTATGTCTTACAATATAGTTTATAAATACTATGTGGTTGTAAAAGAGACCCTTTACTCCAGTGATTCCCAACATTTTTCCTTAAGAGACCCCATTTCTGTCACTGAGTTACCTGATGACCCCTGATTAAGTGACATATTTTATGGAGATTTTACATTACATTCAATGGTTAACAATAACAGTACAGAACAACTGATAAACTGTACAATAAACCCAAAAACTGAACGCAATAACTGCAGGAAGTCTGTGTAAAACAAGCCAACTGGATGAATTTTGAGCAGATTATTTCCAGTGAAAGGCAGCAAGAGGGTTTCTAGTTCAAACACTGAGTGGGGGCTGAGATCCCTAGGCTGGGAACCAGTGCTTTATTCTAAAAATATATATGATATACAAAGGTCTGCTTTCTAAATCTACAACAAGCAGCACAAAATGGGAACTTCTTGTATCATACAAAAGCCTTTTTGGAGTTGTTCATGTTTTATAATGGTAATGGGGTCCAAATAATAAAATAAATGAAAGCTGAATTCCATTTAGCTGCTTCGACCCTGATATTTGGCATGCTGACTCACCGTCACACCGTTGTAGGTTACTGGGACACTTGAAAAGAACACCTCTGCTTTACAAGTCCAGGTGTAATTCATGAAAAAAGGCCTGTGAGGACAGAAAATGAGACATATATGTAAAGTTGACACAAATCTTTATAAACAGATCTAAATGAAGTTTCAGTATAAAACATAAAATGATTCATTGCATAAGTTTTCAGTCCCTAACACTCAGCTCTAAGCATGATGTCACCTCTGATCGTAATTACAGTCTTGGGTCTAGGTCAGTAGGTCTGTATCAGGGCCACAAGAGTATCACAGAGACAACACTATACAGCAGCTTCATGTGTTTCAGGGTAATTAGGTCAATGGTGGTTAGTGGTGTAAACGTACACTGGCTCAAAGGTCATAATTTAGAAAGTGACACCTGTACGTGCGGTGTCTCACACGTCGGTGACACTAGCCGACACAACTGAGCAGAGACAAGAGTTTTGAGGCCACAGTGCACGTTAGTTTTCATTAAGGTCACTGCAATACATCTGTGATGTCTGAATCGTTAATGTAGAGATTCGTTGCATAAGCAAAAGCTGAAATTGAATTTTAATTTTCCAAACTAGCACGTAAAGGTCCATCCTGCTCGCTGTAAAGGTCAGACAAATAGCCTAATAAACTGCACAAGAAGATTTATTTCTTTTCGTGCTGGTAGATACTTCCGCCGAATTTTAGTTGTTTCAGCAGGGCTCACTTTACTTCCTTTGCCCTTTATTCTCAGTGAAATGTAGGCTACTTGTTTTATTGTTATGACCACATTCTAGGTTTGTATGTTCCCTATAATGCAGCTGTCTCATCTATGTCACAACATGCGTAATACTGTGCATGACATATACAGGCCTACAGGTGGGTGACATATTAAAGGAAAGGCCAACATGAAGTTTAACTGACACATTGCATCCGATTGAGCTGTTTGACCATTTGCAACAGATTTCTGACATTACTACTGCAAGTAAACCTACAGATGGGTGACCATGGGTGGATTATGAGACAATGGGCCCCTGGGCACAGATATGCAAAGGGCCCCACCACCTCTCCTGCTCCGGAACAGGACACACAGACTTTGTGCTGGTAATGCGTCTTTTTGTGGTTGTATGTCTGTGGTCATTTTGTATCTCTATGTTGTTGTTTTGTGTTTCTTTGGGGTAATTTTGTGTCTTTTTAAATTGTTTTGTGTCTCCTTGTGATTACTTCATGTCTTTTGGTGGTCTCTTTGAAATGATTTTGTGTCTTACTGAGGTAACTTTGTGTCTACTTCATCATGTGATGCACTGCATAAATGTTGTGTCTCCTTGTGGTTGTTTTGTGTTTCTTTGGGGTAATTTTGTGTCTTTTTAAGTCATTTGTGTCTCTTTTTGTGTCTCCTTGTGGATATTGTGTGTGTTCTGGCAGCCATTCGTGTCTCTTTGGAATGATTTTGTGTGTCTTTGGGGTAATTTTATGCCTTTTTGGTCATTTTGTGATGAGTTGCATAAATGTTGTGTCTCCTTGTGGTTGTCTTGTGTCTCCTTCCAGCTGGCACTGGATATCAGTAACAGGTCAGAAAGACGCTAGACTCTTATGTCAGACAGACGTTTGATTTTGGTTGGAATGAAAATTAGGTTGATGATATTTTAAATGACTAATGGAATAAAATTCCACATTGTGTGGACATTAACATTATGATGTTTTGCAGATGTTGGGTTTTGATCTCCATACCTTACAATTAAATGTTACTCTACATTGTAGTGATATTGGCATGAGATGTTTGGATGTTTTATCAACACAACTTAAAAACAACAAAAGATCAGCGTCATTTATTGTCAGTATTCTACATCAAATAGCAGTTAGCATTAGACGTAGTCCTGACAATGAATTTTGGTCACCTGATGTCAGAACCTAAATTCAACCACATATCAACATCTAATGAAGATGGGGGCCTGCTGCGTTTGTAGTCATATTGTGTGTCTTTGTGGTTGTTTTTGTCTCTATGTGGTTGTTTTTTGTTTCTTTGGGGTGATTTTGTGTCTTTTTAAGTTGTTTTGTGTCTCCTTGTTGATATGTTGTGTGATTTGGTCGTCATTTCTGTCTCTTTGAAATGATTTTGTGTCTTACTGAGGCAATTGTATGTCTTTTTGGTCATTTTATGATGAGTTGCATAGATTTTGTATGTCCTTGTTCTTGTTTTGTGTCTCTCTCCAGCTGGCACTGGACATCAGTAACACATCAGAAAGATGTTGGACTCTTTTCTGATGACGCTAGAGGCCAGCTTCGTGTGTAGTCATTTTGTGTCTCTTTATGGTTGTTTTGAACGTTTTTGTAGCTATTCTGTGTCATTTTGCAATACCTTTGCATCTCTTTGTGGTCATTTTGTGTCTCTTTGTGGTTGCTGTTTTTTTTCTGTTTCTTTGGGTTGATTATGTGTCTTTAAGTCTTTTTGTGTTTCCTTTTTGGTAGTCATTTGTGTCTCTTTGAAATCAGTTCATGTCCTATTGAGGTAATTTTGTGTCCCTTTAGGATGATTTTATGTCTTTCTGGTCATTTTCTGATGCGCTGCATAGATTTTGTGTCTCCTTGTGGTTGTTTTGTGTCTCTTTCCAGCTGGCACTGGACATCGTTAATGAATTTAAGGGCATCATAAAGAATGTGGTGACGGAGATATGTGCTTGTTTTTCTTGAGAGGCCACTATGTTTGAATGGTTGTTGTTTTATTATAGATTTTTATGTTATATGTTGTATTTGTTGCATGTTAAATGTGCTTTGATTGGCTGCTACCTTGGACAAGTCTTTCTTGTAAAAGAGATTTTCAATCTCAATGGGACTTCCTGGTTAAATAAAGCTTAAATAAAAAATAAATAAAATCAGTGACACGTCAGAAAGATGGATTCTTTTCTAATGATGTTGGGGGCCAGCTGATGTTTGTGGTCATTTTGTGTCTCTTTGTGGTTGTTGTTTTCTTAATCTTTAGGGTGATTTTGTGTCTTTTATAGTCATTTGTGTCTCTTTTTGTGTCTCCTTGTGGATATTTTGTGTGTTCCAGCAGCCATTCGTGTCTCCTTGGAATGATTTTGTGTGTCTTTGGGGTAATTTTATGCCTTTTTGGTCATTTCCTGATGAGTTGCATAGATTTTGCGTCTCCTTGTGGTTGTTTTGTGTCTCTTTCCAGCTGGCACTGGACATCAGTGACACGTCAGAAAGCTGTTGGACTCTTTTCTGATGACGTTGGGGGCCTGCTGCGTGTGTAGTCGTTCTGTGTCTCTGTACAGTATGGTTGTTCTACCAGTTTTTGTAAACATTTTGTGTCTTTTTGCAATTCCTTTGCATCTCTTTGTTATGTTTTTGTGGTCATTTTGAGTCTCTTCCTGACTGGTACGTGTTGATTTGCATGGCATTTTGCAAGTGAAGGCCCCCTGACACTTTTGGCCCCTGGGCCAGTGCCAGGTAGGCTCATTTAATTATCTATTCATGTGAGTGATGATAAAAAAGTCCACCTTATAAGTCCACCATAACTATTGCAGAGCAACTGCAGTGATGCACAGATGTAAAGGTTACAGCACGTAAGACTCATAATGTTATACTTCACACAAAATAGTGACCTCTCCTGCCATTAGTGGAATGTGTCTCTATTTATTTATTCAGATTTTCCCTTTAATTTGTCACTCATCTGTCTACTGCTGTTTGATTTGTTTGAATTGTTTCCAGTTGATTAAATATTAATTAAAAACAATAATAAATTGCAAACATGTTGTGTGCTGTGTGTTGTGTTGACCAGCAGGGGGAGCTCATAGTCTAGGAAAGCTGTGCCAAGGTTTACCATTTAAAGGAATAGGGCTGTGTTTATTTCCCGTTAATTTGCTGAGGATTCACTCGAAGAAACTCAATAAGTTGTGACTAGAAGCGTCCTAAAAAGCAACACGCACGTGAATACGTAACACCCACTGGTTCTCTTACTTATTATGTTGGTAGCTGCTGGAAGCCGACCCCTGGGGGCTTTTCCGAAATTTAACCCCTGCGTGTACAGTATGTCTGCCAATTTTGCAGGCAACCTCTAACAAACACCCAGTGCAATGAATTTATCGGTGTGGAGCCGTGTGTGCATGAGGGAGAAAGGAGGGAGACGCTGTCGTGGGGTCGCCCGTGGAGATCCATTTGGTCGTGGTTTATGTGAATGTGAGCGCGAGCTGGACGAGCCCTGAACCAGCACACTGGCGTATTAAAGTTAATCCATCTTTGTGTGTTTCAGCTCTGCTCTGGAGAAGGCTGATGACTGTTTGAGTCACTACAGCTGCTGCTGCTGCTGCTGGCGACGATTTGCATGAGCTGGAGCAGCAACGGTTGACAACCCAGCTCCCTTCCTGCTGGAATCCAGACTCCATCTTTTCCCGCTCTCCCTAGCCCATTATTTTATTTACTAAATGCCCATATCCCTCCGCAGGGTCAGAGAGTATTTTGAAGAAATTGTCAAACGATTCGCGTGGTATTTATGTCCTATCTTCTTATCGATGTTGTTAAACATTCGCCACACTCGCGAAACATCCATTCCTCGACGAGCCACACGGATTTAAAAAGATTTCCGTGCCGTAGTTGTGGTGGGGGGAGGTGGGTCTAGTTTTTGAGGAGCCTAGAGGGGCTGTGCTTCGGTGCCACTTATCATTAGATATGGCCACCGTTATAGAGTACACCGAAGCGTCATCTTCAACTTAATTTAGTGATATTCCATACTAATTTCGCAGTTCGGCCACTGTGGCAGGCGACATGTTATTTTTGGCAAGCTAATGTTTGTTTTTACATGTCTTTGGAGGCGGCTGTTACTGCGTGGCAGGCTGGCTGCGAGTCTCCTAACTGGCCGCTTGGTCCCGCAGCTTGTCGATGCTGAAGAAAATAGAACCAGTTGCCAACCAAGCGGTCGGCACCCAACGTTCGGTCTGCGCGTCTCTGTACATTCGCTGAGGATTCACATTTAAAGTTTCATTACCGGGGTGTTGACTCTTGCAGCCGCTTGGATTCTGGCTTTGATTTGTTCAGACGTTAATGGTAAGATTGTTGGCCGTAGACTTGGGTGGCTAACACCAACTAGCTATATAACCAGAACTCGTGCGACGACAGCTGTCATTGGAGAAAGGAAAGTGATCCCCACAAATGCGTGTGCAAGTGAAGCGGTTTTCTGTTGGATTTACATCATCTGCATGTCCATCAAATGGGCAAAGTTGGGAATAACATTGCAACGTTGGAATATAATGATATGCGTTATGCATTTTTGAGAACTGCGGTGTTGCTTCATTGGAGAGGCTAGCTAGCTCCATTAGCTTGCTAGCTAGCTGGGTGATAAAAGTGCGACGTTTCATCCCCCAGTATTTTGGATATGAAGAGGATAATTCGCTACTCATAGGGCTGGAAGGTAAGACACAGTGAAATGTTAAATTGCTTACATGCGAGCTGGATTTGTTTGGCATTCACCTTGTGAAGTAAAGCTGAGCCAACATCCACCTCCAGTCTGATGTTGGGGGTTTGTCGCCGCCTTGGCTTTCATGACTCAGACTATTCAACGGAACGGAGCATTCAATAGGACTGTTCATGGGGGCTATATAATCAGAAATAGAAGGCTAGCGTTATGTGACCACAGTTAAACACATTATATGCTAACGTTAACACATAACTAACGCTAGTTGATAACGAAAAGCAGAAATCGCAGCTTACGTCATTGTATAACCTATCATTTTCACTTTTTGTGTAGCATTGTAGTTCCCCAGAACAGTTCCGTTTCATTGAATAGACCGAGCCTTTGTGTGTGATGGGCTCAAATGCTCATCATCGCCTTGTACCTAGTTGTAAGTTGGCTAACGGACAGCATTGTAAAGGTTACACATCAAGTTTGCCACCAACCCCAGACTATTATATGTTACAGTAGCTGTGGGACAACAAAAGGCTGAAGCATTAATGTTTGCTGTTCTGGCGTAGGCGTTAGTTACAAGCTAGTACGATGAGTTGGCCAACTAACTGCAACCATAGGTAACCTGTTTGCTATGTGAACCTCTTTCAAAGTTATCTTACAGGCTAATGTCTCTCAAAGCCGAATTCACTGTACTGTTGCCAGTTAAATATAAAAGATGGACCCCTTTCTTTCTGCATTTTCAGCCATATTCAGACGGTGTTATTGTTACTTTAGCCTGTGGTCGCCAAAGAAAAGGCGACAGAGTTCAACACAACAGGCTAGCTATCGTTAGCTGTGTGCAACTGCTTTGTGCCCAAGCCTGAGTTAACAAAAGCTAACGTTAGCATGTCTCCAATTGTGCCTGTGGTGGTCGTGACTGCCTACTAGTCACCGGATCCCAATCTCAGATGCTCCAACAATCAACGTTATTCTTATCACTCACAGCTGAGGTTTAACAGGTAGTAAATCTGCTAATAAATTGACCCTTATCCAAGTGTTTTTGTTACATCATCACCACTTAGTGTTTCGAGAAACAGTGTAAGCCCCTGTTTCTTATCTAAGGATTCAGGCTCACACTCATACTTTCTGAATAATTGTTCTGACAGTCTAACCATTGTAATGAGTAATATTTCTTGTGGAGCTTGGTGTTATTGGACCACCATCTGTCCACCAAGCCTGCAGGCCAATATAGACATAAGAGAAATAGAGTTACCACAGATCTGTAGTGAATGGTAGTCAGTCCCACATTATCTACCTGCCCAAATCTCTCTCCCCTTTAATTTACACAATATTTTTTTAGGCTCATAATGTCTTTCCAAGCCATGGCACATGCCACACCACCAATAACAGTGATTTTAAATTGCTGTTCAATGTGCTCAAAGCAAATTTATGTAATGTGGGACCAAACAACATGTCACCTCAACTGACATTGCTTTGTACAAATTAAATGTAATGACAAATAATGCCCACTGTGGGGTTTTTAAAAAACATTTTACTGCTTTACTGATAATGAAAACTAGCAAAGTTGACTTACTCATGACTCATCCTAAAGATTAGTCATAATGTAGTCTGATGTAATTGTATTTTTCTACAGAAAAGCAAGTTGGCAAGTGCGTTGTGTGGATTTTTGCATCTTTCTTTCTGAAATTACTGGTGGGTAAAAACATGTCTGCTGTTTGGTTCTAGTTTGCTTTTGAAAGGCCTGCCTTAGACTTAATGAACCACAAAACCTCTTATGCTACTGTACGGTTGTGAGGTGGAAATCGTGGCCCGAATATGGTTAATTTGTCACTGTATTTATAAATGTATGTTCTTAATTTTAAACATTCAGCAAGGTTTCAGATTTAAAAATAAACTCAGCTGTGATATACTGTATATAATGTATCAAATGATGAACGCAACAAACTGTTACCTGCTTTCATGTCCAGCAGACTCAAACCAACACGAGTGTCCCATTGGAAGCTACTGACTACACAAGGGATGTATATTCTGTATTCTCATGCCATACTAGCTCTGTCTTTTTTTCCACCAACTGCTAAGAAAAATATGTGGTCATTAGCTTGCTTGTTACTCAAATGTCTTCACCAGCCACTTGTTACCTTTGTCCTTGTCTACATTGGCCAGCACAACAGCAGCAGCTGCACATAGCCATCACTGTCCACACTAGATGTGTTCAGGCATGGTACTGCTGTGAAATTAGCATTGTTACAGTTCTATCAACACAAAAAAAAGAAAAATCAGTGCAAATCTTTATTGACACGAACTTCTATCATGCAATAGTTGAGCTCCCAGCAATGATTAAAAAACATTTGCTGTGCTGTATCATTTGCCAGCAGCACAGTAAAAGCCTTTCTGCACTGTCTTGTTGAGAAAGGCTTGATGTGCACGAGACACACATGTGCAGGCAAACCCACTTTTCAAAGCAGCTTGTGCAACACATGAACAGGCAGCATATAGACAGGTGACAAATTAAAAGGAAAAGCCGAATAAATGAGTGAAGAAACGCACCAAATGCAGATGCTGTTATAAAGGGCATGAGGGGTCTGGTTTGAGGGTGAAAATTATATGAATCATACGCTGTGCTCTCTGCAGTTGCCACATCTTAATCCAGTTGAACGCCGTCTTCAAAATGCCAAATGGTGGAATATCTTTTGGAAGAATGGTTTTCAATAGATCCAGTACAGCTCTAGACCTGTACGTCTGTGCCAAGGAGGATTGAAGCCTTTCACAACATAATTGCATAAACTAAAAAGAAATTCATGGGAATGGCCACTAGTCAACCATTACTTTAAAGTAACTAGTAGCAGAGTGGAAAAAAAACTATTCACATCAGACTCTGACTTTTAATTGTAAGTCACATATATTGTGAATTTTTTAAACTGACAGTATTTTCCACTTGGTGGAAAGAAATACAGACATGTCAACAAACCGCTTACAGAATGGCTGCAAAGGCACCACCACTCGCAGCTGTATGAAAACAAAAACCAAAATGGACACAAATACAATAGATTGAGCTAATATTATTGGAGCTATATACTATTTGTATCTGGTGTGACGTAGGTCTGCACAAGTAATCGAAAAATTATTGAAACAGCAATGTGGCTAAATACGGTGTCCAAATTGTAGGACCTACGTTGTTGTTGTTGTTTTTTTGATTAAGGTAAAATGTGTTGCAGTATACCATTATAAATGAAACATTGTGGTGCTACAGAGATGCCCCAGCCTAAATATCATATTCCAGACTTAAAGGTTTGGTGTGTTAAATTCAGGGAATTAAGTGGCAGACGTGACTGAAACCTCTCCTGGTTATAATTTCTTCAGTGATCATTGTTCAGGAGGTTTTAACCAGGAGCTGAATCACCCGCAGAGGTTTCTGTCTCTCTGAAAACAAATGGACCAGGTGATTACAACTGGTAAATACACTGAATAAAGCAGCTTCGTGTTACAAATCAGTGTTTTTCCAATGCTGTCGTGGCAGATGGGCTTCTAGCTATGGTGGCTGACGCGAAAATGCGAATGTCCGTTACCAGAAACAGTGTTTGGTTTGTCCGTTCTGGGCTGTAGTAGAAACATGGCGGGCAACATGGCATTCTCCGTAAACAAGGACCCAATAAACGACGCATTCTATGGTAATGAAAACACAATGATTCTTATATTCAGGTGATTATAAATTAAAGAAAATATACGTATTATATTATATTTTTGACAGTATATCCCATTAAATCCTATGCACTAGACCTTTAAGGGACCATGCTTGTTTGGCACCAATTCCAGCAAAAATCACATTAGCATAATTTTTATTTGTTCATTTTTTCAGTAAAAATGAAATGCAAATATTATCATACCACTAAAATTGCAACGTATATTGCAGTTGCAGTATCAGTCAAAATAATTTGCAGATTTGCAATTTCTTTACCTCCCCCATTAGAATTCCTGTTCTTCTCAATCTGCAGAGTGTTGTGCATTGTGTGAATGCAGCATCAGTACCTAATAGTCAAAAAGTAAGGTGTCTTTTTGGAGACGTGCTGGATGAAACTCGTTGTGAGAAGAAAGTGGTGTTACCCCGCCATCTGTACAATTGGTGGCTGAAAATGCAAAGCAGTTGCACGACATTTTTTAGTAAGAGGTGTGAGTTTGTTGTTTCTTTTGACCACAAGAACTCACTCATTTGGTCAACAACAACACTTCATCTCAATAACTCGTGTTAAGTGTAGAGAATCACAATGTTATCAGTGTATGGCGATCTCACAGACAAAACAGGGTGGGCAGAAAAAACAGAAACCTTTCCTCAGTTTTCCTTTTTTACCCCAAAAGACCCAATGGAAGAAAGGTCTGTCTGTGTTGTAGACATCTGATTGGACCAGGGTGTGTGAGAGGAGCAGTGGTGTGGCTTTGCCCATTTTCTCTCACTCCAGGGTCCAAACTACATTCACAGGCAGCACAAATTAATTCAGTGTATTTTTGTCTTTTGGATACAAACATCCAATGGATATTTTAACCCCAACTGTACAGCCAGTCATATGATTTCAAGTTTTCCAGGCTCTCCAGCTACAGCACAAGATAACCAATAATTTTTCACCTTAGGGCTGGGTGATATGGATAAAATCATGGTATATGACATTTTTATAGACCAATATCAAGTACAGTAAAGTACATTTTCTGAAGTTTTTATCGCCAAACTATTTCTAGATAACAGAAGGAGATGGTCATGCTTGTTTTTCACTTGTCCAGTGTGTTAAATACCCAACAAGTCTTGCAAAACCCTGAAAATCCAATATTGCCAAAAAGCAGTCCTGGTCACTGATTTTGCAACATTTTTGACAATGGCCTGATTCCTCCAGAGATATTTGAGTGATAAATACCTAAAAAAAAAATGGTATAGAACAGTCTTTGGCAGTCAACAAACTGTCTCGTGGTTTAATTGTCATTTCACCCAACCCTTAGGTTTGTGCAATATAAACCAAATCCCAAACTGTTTTCCTTTGTATCTTCAGTGCACTTACACCATCTCTGAAGTTCACTTTATTTTGTAAAATGCAACTGAAAGGTAGTATTCACCATATTTACCATGGTTGGTTTTCTTTCAGTGGGTGGGTTGTAGCAAATAGAAACCCTCAAGCAGCTGGATGTGGAGTGATTACATGCTTCCTGTGACATATCAGCTCCCTTTTCCTATCCTCTTTGTGGGGCCATTATTTAGCAGAACTTTTTTGCCAATGTGTGTGGAGAGTTGTGTAACGGTATCTCAATTTGTGTGTGCATAATCAGATATAGTAATGTGTAAAACAATCTCCAAATGCATACTGAGATATGTGAATGTGTACAGGACAAAAATTTGTATTCAGAATCTGTGCGCGTTTAATCAAAATTGTGAATGTGTAAAAAGAAAAATGTCCAAATTTGTTTTCAGATTTACAAGTCTGTTGAGATTTGTAAATGTGTGGACAGATCTGTGAATGCACAGACAAATCTGTAAATGCGTACATTAATATGTAAATGTATCAACAAAAATCACTGACACAGTTTCCCCCAAAATAGTTGTTAGGCTTGGGGCAAACTAAGGTTTCTTTTCCTGATAATCTGAATAAGTTGCAAAATTTGAAAGTTGTTGTTTAGAACGCTAATAGGATATGAGAAGTTGCTAAATCAAGCAAGAAACTCACCAAGTTGGCAACACTGGTCTTGCTTAAAATCATTGGGTTTGGGCAGTATCTGTATTTTCATACCTTCCATAGATTTCACCAGGGTATATGGTACATGACGGTATTTGTGTGTGGTACCACCAAACCCCTGACCCCCACCTCCCAAATGGCAAATTTGCAATGTTCCACAAGCTCTCTATTCACAAAATGTCAAGGAGAGTTGTATTCTTAGACCTGTTTTGCAGAGAAACAAAGAAATACAACCATACACCTTCTGAATTCAAGTTTCTCTCTTTTACTGAACAAAGACCAGCTTAATTGCCTTGTTAACTCATCGTAAAACACACTTCAGTCAACCTCGAAAGAAACAAAACAAAACTCACAAACTGTCTTAGTTAGTCTACTGTTCCAACAATCACCAGCTCTGGTTTGGTCAAAATAAACCCTTAAACCCTTAATTCACTAAGTCAGATGTGAAAATAGAGCATCTCAGCCAGATTTCTAAAAACCTTTTGTATATCGTGATACTGGGATACCGCCCAAGCCTAGGTGTGACTGCTGACTGGTGGTACGTAGGCTTTAAAGCTACTGAAGCACAGTGCGGGCAGAGAGGTTCAGACGAATCTCCATGTACATTTTGCAAATCGACACACACATTTTGCAGATCTCTGCCAAGGTAAAAGTGTAGCAAAAGTCACTTATAAAAACAGCCAATTAAGAGACCTGCCTGGGTTGAAAATAGAGTGTGCCAGGGCTGACGTCAAAACCTGGAAGTTTAGCATCGCGCTGGTTCCCGGAAGAGAAAGTGAATGTGATTTTTGCATTGCGTTTTGGATTATGTCAGAAAATAAGCTCTGTGGCTAACACAAGTTTATGATACTTACAGGTTTTGTTTAGCGAGATAATCTTCACATATGAACACCTTTCATACCGCATTTGAAGCTTAAATGCGATCGCCAGAAGTAAAAAGCTAACGTTAGGCTTTAACGGACTACATGACTACTCCACGGTCGCATGACTCTTGACGTCACCGCCACTAAGCTTTCAACTGATTTCGGCCGCTTTATTTTAAAAACATTGTATAATGGGGAAATTGGACTGTTTAAGCTAAATAAGAAGCTGTAATGGCGGACTGCCAGCACTCTCGCCTGTTCGGGGGTGA
This sequence comes from Epinephelus moara, assembly GCF_006386435.1. Classification (NCBI taxonomy): domain Eukaryota; kingdom Metazoa; phylum Chordata; class Actinopteri; order Perciformes; family Serranidae; genus Epinephelus; species Epinephelus moara. The sequence goes on along the minus strand of NC_065526.1, from coordinate 8,019,329 downwards.
TGACGTTTAATGTCCCCGACAGGGTTTGTAGTCGTATTGAGCAACTTGTTAGCAACCGCCTTTTTTACGACACGTAAAAGCTTCAAAATTCACAAGTAGGGTATTTACTGACGTGTTTTATGTCGTAGAACAAAACCTGAAACTCGCTGAAGCTTTTGTTAACCACAGACCTTATTTGAGGCATTTTACCAAAATCCCATTCAAAAATCGTATTGACTTTTATACTAGGCTGACCAAACGTCCTCTGCCCGGACATGTCCACTTTTCAAAAAACGCATTGACTTTAAGAGGAGAGAACCGGAAGTGCTAAAAGCGCTAACAGAGTTCCGGGTTTACTGGCACACTCTATAGGGCTGGGCGATATGAAGAAAATCAGATATCATGATAATTTCGACCAAATACCTCCATATCAATATTGTGACAACACTGTAGGGTTGATTGATGGTGCTTTGACAAAATACTTTGCATTTTTGATTTTTGAGATGAGTAATGTGGATATACTGACAAAGTGGGTAAAGGCAAATAATAGAACAACCAGAAAAGAAAAAAACTTATGATAGTACGATATCCAAAATCTAAGATATCTAGTTCCATATTGCGATATTGATATATTGTCCAGTCCTGATTGTAACTGATGCCTTTTCTGTATTTCCTTCCCTTAGCCATTAACATCTAATAGGCTAATAGTTTAGCCTTCTGCATGCATTTGCTGATTTGTCTACACATTTACAAATCTCAATACATTTGCAAATCTGAATATATATTGGAGATTTTGTTTTGCACATTTACAAATCTGATTACACACTCGGTTTCTGAGTACACATTTGCAAATTCCTGTTCACATTCACAAATCTCTAAGCATTTTGAGATTGTTTTACTCATTCACGAATCACATTACTCACACAGATTCAGATACAGTAACACAACCCTCCACACACATTTGCTGATACCTCTGCTACAATTATGGCGCTGTACCACTCCTTGAAAGCCTTTAAACAGTCTGAAGACAACAGAGGTGGTAACCATATAACACCCTTTTTTATTTTTTGCTTTTCAGAATGTCATCAGAGGATAAGACTGTGGAACCCTCTGACCAGGGACCTTCACCGCCCTCCAGCAGTGTAGGGGCCACATCCACAGGAAGTCCTGCCCACGCAGACAAGCGACCACGTGGCAGGCCGCGCAAGGATGCTGCTGCCATCCTACCCCAGGCGCCACCCTCGTCCACGTCTAAGAACAGAAAGAAGTAGGTTTTTACCTTTGGACATAGAAAGTAGTTTTAAAAAAATTTTATGCCATAGAAAATTTATTCATTCCTTGAACTAGATGTGACTTGCTGGTGCTGCTAATATAATACAGAATTAAAACAACATTTATTACTCAAGACCTTTTTTTTTCAGAAATGGTCCTGTAGCCAGGTGCCGGGTCCATAACGCTTTGTTTCCAAATTTAGGGTTCTTTTGATTTAGGAGTAGGCCGTGGTGCATCTTGACCCACTGAGAAGGCCTATTCACTAATGGAGTCATGAAAACACTCCCCGTGGAATGACACTTTGAAAGTTATTTCCTCTTTTAAAAAAAATCACCATTCTCCTGGGTAAGGCATGACTGAAGCTGGTAAATTACCCAGAAAGAGAGAGGAGACCAGTGTCCCTTAAAATGTCATATCATGACATTGGTTCTTGTCAGTCTTTTGAAGCTGAATTAGGCAGGTTTTTTTGATGCAGTGGGCTAAGATCCCAAAATATCCTTTCAGCATATTGTAACTCAAATGATCTGGGAGAACGCTAGACTTCTCCATCTTCTCTTGGCTCTGTTTTCAGGCTTTAGAAAATCTAGCCCGTGTCTGGAGCCTTTGTCCAATCAGTGGTCATTTCAGAGAGAGCGCGTTTTTATTGGCTGTTCTACAAATGCATATGTGTACGCTTCCCAGATGGTCAAAGTCAGATCGAGTGGTGAAAAATCATGCAGATAAAGTTGCTATGCCAGCACTGGCAACGGTTGCCTACACTGCAAAGCAACCCAAAAAGTAAGACAGACTTATCATAAAGAGAGGCTGACAATAAACGCAAAAGAAACACGTGTCAATACCGTCGAAGCCTTTCAGAGATGAAGAGAAACTGTAGCTAACAGTTTAGCCTTCTGCTAACTGGAGCCAAAGGATCCAAGCTGTTGCTAATTCAAGTTTATATAGCTAGCCAGAGCCTCATATGTCATCTCTAAGGGCTTTACAGGCACAGACCTTCAGTCAATGGCTGTAGCAACTCGAATTCAGCCAGCGGGCCACTCCAACTATCCAACAAATCAGTAAACTTTATCATTTGATGCCGTTGCAATGGATGGTATTGTTTTCACCTTGTGTTCAACTTGTGAGTCTGTGGCAAAATGTGGTTCTGGCGACACCTATTGAAGCGAAGTTGACATTACAATGAAGGCTGAGTTTGAAGATGGGTGTGGTCCAAGCAAGGGTGCCCAAAATAGGGGGTTAGGGTGTAAGGAAGGGGCCATTGCCCCCTCCACTCTTCCCCCTGGCCCACATTCGTTTTAAGCAACGAATCACTGTATCGTGGCTAGTATGATCCCATCACAAGATAGTCTCTGGTTTTATTTATCATAAAAATATCCTCTGTGAGTGAATTATATCTTAATGCAGACGTGGTTATGAAGCAGCACCAAAACCATATCATGAAATCTAGACAATGTGGGATCCTGTGAGTTCAATACAAAAGCAGTGTCAACCAAACCCCTATTCTGTACAAGAAGCTCAAATCAAGAAGTGTATTTCATAAATTCAAGTGTTGCAATAGAAGATTTCAAAAGACAAGGTCCTCAATCACTATGACTGGCTGTCATAATTTCTGAGAACTAGTGAAACAGAGTTTAAAATTTGATGTTGTCTTGGTAAAATACCAAATATTGGTGAAGCTTGGCTGTTACTGTTCAGAAGTGGCCATGTTTTGGCCATTTAGTTGATATCAGATTTATGTTAAAATGTCCCAATAGAACTACAATGAGGAGTTGTTATCATATAGGGGTGTTGTAACAGTTTCACAGCTGCTTGATTTCAGGTAAGGGCAGCACAGCAATGTCTTACGAGGCATTGTACAAGATGCCTGGCTTCTTTGTGACTTCCATAGCAACATATAATGCAGCTTAGAGCTGTTCTGTAATATAATGCCTGCAAGGTTCTTAACTCCTTAGTCTGTCCTCTCAATCAATCTTAATACCCTGCTCCCAATGGATCGTTTAATCTGCAAGCATCCAGACGATGCGTTAATGCCACAGTGGAAGGATGACCTGGTACACACTTGAATTGCATCATGTTGATGAACCAGTGAAGAACAAAGCATCAGTTTTTTATTTTTCAGCCTGGAGCCTATCTTCCATAAGTGACCGATGGAGATTTTTTTTTAAGATGGGTCCTGTATTGAGACAGACCGCTGCAGTCACAGCAGTGAAATAGGCTGCACTGTAATCTCTACAGGCAATTGTGCACCGTCAGTTTACGTTAAAGGTGCTTGTTTTTGCCACTGACACGCTCAGGTTGTTATTATAAGTGTCTGACAGTGTAATGTAAAAGGCTCTTTCCTTTACTTTTCGCAGATCTGTTTGTATGTGTGTGTAACCAAGTCTCACTCATGGAGAAATCTCGATCTAAAATCTCACAGACTTTCCTACATTATCGAAAGTAGTTGTATTTAGCTATGACATTAAAGATCTTTAAGATAACGCAAACACACTGTCTGTACTCCAACACCACAAACTCTTCTTGGCACTCCACTCTCCAACTCTCACTATCGCTTCCATTGTTGGTTTTCCTGTAATAAGTCACCTCTCGTGAGATTTTACGAGACTTCTCCGTGAGCGAGAGTTGATCATAATAATAAACAGACCAGCGTACAGTAAGGAAAAAATTTTAATTTCTCTGTATGGTCCTTTTTTGTAAAATTGTCAGACACATCCATTCTTACGTGATGTCTTTATCATCATTCCGCTGCAATACAGCAGTTTTTAAAAATTACGATCATCCAGTCACATCCCTCGCTTTATCCAGGCATCATCTCATTCCCTCTTCCTCCACTTGCAGTTTTCATACTCATACAACTGAAGTTACATCCAGTAACTACTATTACTATCAGCAGAATGCTACCAGCGGAAACACTGGGTTTTATAACAACTTCAGTGAAAGAGATTGAGATATTTATTACAGTTGTAGTAATATCTGCTGTCTTGCATTTGATACGTAGCACCCCTCCCTCACTGGAGCAGCTTCAGTTTGCATTCGTCTTCGCTGTCAGTGACACGGCAGCCTTCACTGTTGATAGGCTATTAGTCGTGACGTGTAACCAGTCAGATAGAGCTGTGGGCGGGACATTGAGCAAAGCTACAGATTCACTGCAGACAGGGAGAAGCACATTTTTCAATAAGTTTATTTGATTTTAAAAAAGAATTTTAATGATATTTTAAAAAAAAAAAAAAAAAAGAGGTCCAACCAAATCATGTGTTGGTGCAGCAAAGAAAGAAAGTACCATCAGTGCTACCATTGGAAAAAATAGTTTGGAGCCCAGCATTGCAGCCTGTTTTGCCGTCGTGACTGCAGCAGTCTCTCTCACTTCTGGACCAATTTCAAAAATTGTTGTCTCCATTTGTCATGTAGACAACGTGGGAAAATAGGATCCAGTTTGAAAAATACCGAAGTTTCCCTTTAAGACATTAATTGCTTGAGTAAAAATAGATTTTTATTTAAGGCTGCAGAGAGTTATTTAGCTCAATATTTATACCATAATCCCATCTAAGATTTCATAAATTAGATTCACTACACCCCTAGAAAGCTCAACATTGAGCTGATATGCTGTCCCCCTCCACCACCTCTTAATGATCAGAGCTTTGTGGATGGAGCTCAGGTTGTACTGCTTTTCAGCCATTTCAAAACACCCCCGATTTCTAATGTCACTATTGGTCATAAAAACAATAGGCGTCCTCCTGGTTTAAACCTGTACTAACTGTAAAAGGATCGTAATTGACACACTACACTCAATCACAAACACTTTAGAGGGAAACAACTTCAGAGAGCTGTGAATTTTCCTCAAAGCACAATCTTGTGTTCAGACCAACTGGCTTCCTCCTCTAAGGCAAGGCAAGGCAAGTTTATTTGTAGAGCACAATTCATACACAAAGTAATTCAAAGTGCATGTTCTCTCTGCTAATGGATATAAGCACTGTGTGTATAAATATTAAAATTACCAATGTTAAGTGTTAAAAGCCAGTTTGCTTGTGACAAAGGAGGATGTGTCAAAAATCGCTCTTGTAGACCTGGTTGTTGGAATTTACTAGATTTGCCCACGCTCCATCTGCTAGTCAGTCCGTTTCAGAGCAGCGTGATCCTTTTCAGGTTTTCCAGGCAGCTGGCTGCGAGCTGGGACTACTTACCACAGCATTATTTTCACCTTTTCTTTTTTTTCTCTCCCTTTCTCCCTGTGGTGGGACTGTGGGGGGGATAAGTTGTGCAGGGTATGGGGTTGAATGTTAGTCTTGAGCGTTTGTCAGTGAAATAGCTGGCCATCTCAGTGCTGAAATTTGATGCCTTTAGCGTAGTTATGTGTAATTACACATGAATGTTGTGTAGCAGTGGATGTAAAGACGTCACCACCACCGACTACTTTGTGTGCAATACACTAGATTGTGCTCATAGGTGAAAATACCACACACAGCTTCTTCATTTGGATTTGCCTTCTGGAATCAAAACCCACTTAAATGTCATTGGCTATAAATGGTAAAAGTGTTTGCTGTGGACGTGTAAAGGAAAGCTTGTGAGACAGAAGGTGTGGTACTCAAACATGAAGGTGATACATGACTGAAAGATGTAAATGGTTTGTTGCTCTGCTGCTATTTTAAACATGGTGAGCTTGGTGCTGGTGCATAGCTGTCTGTAGCTTTACATACCTCTGACCTCTTGTGTCATGCTGATCAGGTGAAGAGTAGTTTCGAAAATGTATATAATTACAGTCTTGTCTGTTCAGACTGGGCACCACTACATTGTGGTCTGGACCTGAACTGAGAGACTACCTGGTCCTGTGTCCAATATCTGATATGTTAATGAGAATAAATCATAATCTAGTCTATAAAAGTCTATAGACCGTAGGTGCAGCTATTCCAGTTAATATGGTAATAGTTTCACTCAATCAAGCCAATTAGTAACAGTTTGCTTGAGAGAACAACTGCGTAAGATAGTGTGCGATGACAGCATGATGTGAGTGAGCAGGTAAAGAAAGGCTCGCACACTGCAGGGCTCCTCTTTAGTGCAATTTATTCACTGAGTGAAATGACGACGTTTCGAGCTACCGCTCTTCATCAGGTCAACCTTGACCTGATGAAGAGCGGTAGCTCGAAACGTCGAGCTAAGCTGCAACCTCTGGGGATTTCACTCAGTGAATAAATTGCACTGAAGAGGAGCCCTGCAGTGTGCAAGCCTTTCTTTACCTGCTCAGCTTTCCACATTTTTGAGCTCAGCACCTGCACAATTTTGTTCGTGGATGTGCGTGCTTTTTGCTGCTTTAGCATGATGTGAGTGACCCTGCTATTTTCTGGCTACAAGCGGTTACTTAGAGTTTTCCGTGGTCGAATTTAAAGTCGCACGACACTCCTTGATCATGTTTGGATTAATTTACAGTTTGGAGTCTCTCTCCACTATGAACTATCAACCTTATTAAAGCCAAATACTGTTCCAGGCTCACCTGTGAGCACTTACTAAGCGGCAACCTCTGGGGATGAAAAAGGAAGCAAAGGCAGAAGTGCCAAAAACTGCAATACCTTGAATGGCCACTAGAGGCTGGCTCTAGAAGCAGTTCAATCACAATAGACCCCCATGCTAGAATGCCTGACTTTACAGCAGAAATAAAAATGTTAACAGCCTGGTACAAAAACAGTTTTGATCTCTATAGCTAATTTTAATGTTTACGACGACTGTATGGGGGATGAAGTTTTATACAACTCACCTGTTTACATTTTATTAAGGCTTAAAGTTACGCACATTTAAGGGCAGGGCCGCTTCAGTGATGGGCTGTGAGATCCACCCCTCGCTTCTCCAGAGCACTACTCTCTCGTCCAAATATGATCAATTCTGGCTCTAATAAACCAAGATGGCAACAGCTGGAAATGCCTAACTCAAGGAGGGGAGTCCACAAACCAGTGATGACATCACAGGAACTACACCTATTGTTTTATACAGTCTATAGTACTATTTGGACGGGATTAGTTTTACATAGGGATGTGGACTAATGTCAGTTTACCACAGAATGTCTGCAATATAAATGTCCGATTCACACAGGACAAGAAATCTCCGTAATTCTACCAGAGATAGGAGTGGTAACTCGGTTTGCGCCCTGGCGTCACCTCCCTGTTGGCATGTGCGTGCTACGTTGCTTCCTGTAAGCATCAGCTGAAGGATAATAACAATTAATGATTAGCCTAATATGAAATATTGCCCATGATCAGGATTGTGTGCTCACGATTAGCAATATGGATTTATATCAGGCCTACCTAACACAACCACAAGTCTCATAGCTCTGAAAAGTGCTTTTTTCTCAACCTTTTTGATTGGTCTCCTGCGTAGGGCTATGCGATCTTTAGAAGAATGTCCACTATTGCAACTGCCGACAACACCAAGTGCTTCTTCAAGCCCCTCCATCATCGAAAAAACGCGGAAATATGGTTGTAAACAGGACGTGATGAAATATTTACATATATTTTTACAGAGGATTGTGTTAGCACAGGATTAATATTACCCGAGGTATTTTCTCCGGACCCTTTTACAGAAGGTAGTCGCCGTAATTTTTACTGACATTATCCGTAATAATTACAGACATGGCGCATTCGGACGGGACTAAAATCCCTGGTAATAATTACTTTACCCCACGTGTCCACATTAAACTAACCCTGTCCGAATAGGGCATGGCACTTACACATGTGCGTAAAAATGGCACTGACTCCATTCAAGCAAACATTCAAGCTACTGGCAGGGCAGTCGCAGGCCCATGTCTCTCACAAGGAAATACTTTTTATTTATTTAATTCAGAAGATTCTGTATTGTTTTCTTTTACTTGAAATTTAGGTCTTAAGTTCATTGTGCTAGGACCAGTTTTATTTATGGTAAAGATAATTGTTGGTTTTTCCGCACACGTGAGGTACAATTGCATGTGTGTATGTATAAAGTAAGTATTGAAAATTGACAGTATTGTTGAAATGATAGGGAAATGCATGTTGCTGACTTTATTTGATGAACGTAAGGGTTGGCTGTAGGACGCATTTAGACACTTTGAGGTTCAGACGTTTTGTTAGGAGAAAATTTTAATAACCGGACTTCTTTAATTTAAGGTCTAGACCCATGTTTAGAATATCGATAAACTGCATCAAAGATTTATTATAATGTAACTGCATATTACACATAACTAAGCTGTTGGCGCCAAGTTTACTTTAAATTATGATAATAATCTAATATTTTTTTTATCATTTTTATTAGTGTTATTATTTTTGATAAAATATTGTTCTTCATAAGAGTTGTAAGTTAAGATTATGTCATGCACAAGACTCGGTGTGATCCAAAACTACAAGAAGACAGTCCATCTTTGGCTCAGTAATTACTGTGTGCCTCTTAACAATAACATGAGTGAGCTCCCTGTTAGAATTAGTCTGCACCTTATTAAGATATTTATGTTTGACTGAAGCATACAGGTAATTATGTTTTTAGCCAAGGTTTGCTGGAGGCCTCTACTGTCATTCTAGGATTTTAGGGTTGTTCCTTATCTTGACATGGAAGTCATTTGAAGGGAGGGGTTGATTTGGCATCCAGCCATTTGTGATTTTTCTCTCCAGTGGCACCGAAAATTACCCTAACCCCCCCGTCCCTCCATCTCCTCTCTCACTTCCAACCCCCTGTATCCCCCTGAGTACCCATGAGACACGCTGCTCTCATTTTGCCCTGCATTCTCTCTCTCCCCACTTAGCATGCTAACAATTGATGTTCCTATTTAATTTGTATCCATGACGATTACTCCCTCCACACGACGCTTCCAAGATTAGTTTAACAGAGCTCCCATTGGAGGATGCTGACACTGACAGATCTTTCTATACTGTATGTAGAAGGGGGGTATGTCCTGGTGTGTGTGTGTGTGTGTGTGTGTGTGTGTGTGTGTGTGTGCGCGCATCTGCATGAGCTGGCACACAGGCACGTGGTTGGAAAACGTACACATGGTTGTCTGATTTGCTGACATGGCACATTCGGTAAGATATGACAAGGGTTGCACTTTCTTTATAATAGCTTTTTTTTAAATTCTTTTAAAATTGTGATGACGTCTTTTAAGAGATGAGAGAAGGAAGTGGGGAAAAGGCTAAACTTCCATTTAACATTGCACTCCAGAGAGAAAATCATGAGCATGAGCAGTAATGAGATATTTTTGGGTCACTCAACAGGAGGTAGACACACAGGAAGGGATATCCTGATCAAGTTTTTTGCCTTGGATCTCAGTCCAATTCTTTTAATAATGAGTATTTGCCAAAACACAATTCTGAACCAATACTTTTCTTTTTCTACCTGCAAGCTGTAGCTGCATGGTGCAGTCCAATTCACTACAGCACAGTAAGTTTGACAACTGAATTCAAAGATGTGATTAGGTTTAAGGCTTCTCTCGATAGTTTTATATAATATTTTACATTGTGTCCTGTAGAGACGAGTGTCAGTGAGTAGCTGTTGTGGTAGGTAGTATTGGACAGAATTTGGGCAGTCTCTGTTGGTCCCCTGCATAAACAAATGCTTAAATTTGAATGCAGGTTTTTCACTACCCACGGCAGTTTATTTCCTCGTGCTGCGCTGTGGTCCACATGTTAGCCACACTGTTTGTAAGGAATGTGTTGTAGTGCTAATACAAAGCGTACATTGACAACGTGCCAATGCGTTCACATACAAGTAGGACTCTGTATCATCAATTTTCAGATACTTGTGTTAACACACTACCTGGATTTTGACACAGTTATGAAAATGGTAATTGATTGAGACACCTTTTGAGAAGTATGTGAACTTTTTTTGTACAAAATAGAGATGAAACGATGCGGATACAAAAATTTAATTTCATGATTATAGTGAGCGGAACACAACTTGTAGAAAAATCTCCTGCACACTGTCAAACTAAAGTCTAAAAATCTAAAATAATGATTTTAATGCCGCAACATTTCGGCGGCTAGACCTTCATCAGGCGAACAGCAGTGTGCGGGAGTTTTTTCTACAAGTTGTGTTCTCCTCGTCCCTCTCCCATGCGCCTGTTTGGGAACAGATATGCTATGTTTGCCTTTGTTATGATTATTGTGAGGAAAATTATCGCAGTTCTCGGTGTTATCACGGTATTGTTAAAATGTGCAGAAAATGTTTTTAAAAACACTGTAACACACACTGAAATCACTTCACTGAGTGTTATTTTATATCGGTGGATAAGCAGCCTGTGTTTGAAATGCTTGCTCAAGTGTCTGTGTCACTGGAGATGAGGACCAGGGACCAGTAGCATCACAGGGTTTGCTTACTCTTCAAACAGTAAGGCTCAAAAATCTCCGGAGCGCTGTCACTACCTTCCGCTATGTTTTCATTGATGCAGAACAAACCTATGTTGCATGCCGCACTTGGGAGACTGTTTGTAACTTACCGTGAGTTTTTTACAGCACAGTTAACGGTTTTAATAATACTTAAAACATAAAATGGTAATACTAAATGGCTGGAATTTTATTAAGGTTTATCGTGAAACTGTTAACCGTTTCTTCCCTAATATAAAACCCTTTTTGTCATTTAACATAAGAAGAGTTTGTTTGATAAAATGGATGAAAGCCATTTTGAATATTTATTTGTGCGTATGAGCTATGTCCATTGATGTTAATTGTATTTTATTTTTCATTTAATTGTTTTGTCTTTTATTTGTAATTTTGGCTACCTGATCTAGTCTGTACAACTCCTTGGTCAATGTGGTTAGTTTTTAAATGTGGCATATAAATAAATTTGACTAAACTTGAAATGAATAAACCAACACCAGTTTGACTGATATTCTGTTTCTGGATTGTGCAAAGCAAAACCACAGATATCTGCCTTTGCAAATGAACTCAGATGCCGAAGTTCGCAAACGAAAGTAAAATGTAACCTAAACACACGCAGCTGTACCAAGACTTTTGACTCAATATAATAGGCTGAATTGGCAAGATTCTCTGTGCTACACATTTTGGTCAGTGCTGATAAGGTTTGAAAATAACTCCTCCTATTTATAAATTTATAAATATAGATATAAAATGTTTCACTCAGAGTGACACACCAGTTTGAACAACACGTACACCCCTAAAGTGATAAAAATTGTATCCTGCTTCGTACTTTAATGGAATAATAAAAAACAAGAGCAGTAATCAAGCCCAGTACTGATTACACGGGGCAGATTAGGACATCACGACTTATGAATTGGAACACTCTTTTCCTGGCAGCCTTCATTTTGTTTATTGCAGTTATTCGCTTAAAAACAGTGTCATTTGTATAGAGCAGAACCATTATGTGGTTGTGATGCAGAGAGTAGGATCTCCAATCGGTTTGACCTTAAAAATAGGACAAATTTAATGTTCTTAATGCCTGATGTTGCCGTTTTTTAAAATATATTTCTGTTATTGCAATAAATTGTTAGTCTTTAGAGATAAATTAAACCAATTTGTAATCTCAAACAAGCCTTTTAGAAATGTGTTGAATGTGACGATCTTGAATGTTGCTAACGACAAATTATTTTGCACTAGTCATTGGGGGGAATTAAATAGAGCATTGACCTTTTCACAAACCCGCAGTTCTGAACACATAACCGTCACATTATTACTAATATGCGTACATACCCAGCTGTGACGCTTGTGACTTATACCTCAAACTGAGACAAAACAAGCCTTATTTTCAGAGGTTCAAAGTGTCTCGTTGTGCACTCAAATTGGCTCCAGTAGCCTGCCGCTTACAGATAGAGTAGCTGTTGATTACATATCATAATGAGAGGTTGTAGCTGTTTTTTTAATTGGCTGGCATGTCCGTGCATTCAGCGATTTATCTTAGTATGTAGAATGCATGGTAATTCTAGTCCCTTGGGAGTAATCATTAATACAGTAGGGCTATTATTGTACCCTATGTAGGACGTCCATTAAAGCACCATGAAAATTAAATGTGCCAGACGTAGAATGGAAGTAGATCCTACTTAAATAGTTGTTTCCCTTATTGTAATTTTGGAGTAATAGCATAAAAAGCATATTTAATGTGTTGCGTATTCTCTACATCATTGGTTTTGTCCAAAGCTTCAGTAAACAACGCCAATTGTATTTGGATTTTACGGGGATGTGATATACATCACGGCCCCTAATGATTACGCAAACAACCCTCAGGCTATGTCTGCTCAGGATACCAAACATGACTCATGCACATTCATGATTAGATATTTGTTTGTGCTGTCTTAAATTACAGAGCCATTATCATATAATAAGTAATGTCTGCTCTCTGATTTGAATTTCAACGCGAGCTTGTTCAGTTAGACACTAATGAGTCGTCATCCCTCCGGGGACTGTAAATGATAAAGGTATTTGTTCTGCGTTCTGAAGATGAACACACACATCTCAGTTTTAGTGAATGTGCGACAGTAAATTTTGAATCACTGTAACCCTGTCGCACCATACATGGACGTAGTCATTTATTTATGGATGATTAATTCCATATTGCCTCTTCATTTTAATACCCAGTCTCTTTACCTGAGTTATTCAGATTGGACTGCCTCCATTTTTAAACTCCACATGCTACCAGTATTGTACACCCCCCACTACCACCCTTCTGCTTTGCCCAGTGCCTTGAGTGCCTCCATTAAAAATCAGTGACAGCTGTGACTATATTTAACTAATTCATGACCGCACTGCCGACCCTCCCTCCTGAGGCAAACCCAGGCACTTTTTCTTGTCTTGTTCTTTTTCACTGCCTCTGTTTATTTGTTTGTGTCTCTTCCTCACCCTAGGGGTCGCACCAGAGGGAGGGTTGTTGTGGATGAGGAGGACAGCATGGATGGGACTGAGATAACAGAGTCCATTGGCCCTCAGGACACAGGTGAGACGTTGCAATCCCCTTTTTTGATCCATTATGTACACGCCGGTTACGTCGGGGAGTGATATAAGACTTGAACTTGCACATCCAGTCAGCCTCATGCAGAGAGTGCTTCAAAAGGGTATTTCACTCAAGGTAGAAGAGGAGTCTCCCTCTCCTGGAGAAGGATGGATGAGAGCATTTCCTTGGCACCCCATGCTTCTACTTCAGGGCTATAATTGAAAGGGTTTAGCTTGAGCTGTGAAGCTGCAGTGGGTGTGTATTTTTTTTTTCTTCCCCTTACTGCTTCCATCTCTCCTCCTGCTTCGAGATTGGCATTGAGGTGCAGTGGGAAAGAGCCCTAGGCTAATGCCCTCTAAAAGCTTTTTAAAATCCCATCAGTCTCTCCAGACCCATTTATGTGCTTTTTTATGTGTGTACATCACATCATGTGACCAAGCCTCCCATTCTCATACATCTCAGCGCTGCCCTGTTGCTGTGCTGGAGATATCGGGGAATGAAATTCTGCCAGTAGCTAGCTTTTCTTTTATTAGCTATGGTTTTACGTTACAGAGGCATTAGGCAATTATTAGGAATTTTAAAACATTCCAACAGTATCATTTTCTTTTTTGGCTTGGTTGTTGCTCTTATTTGTGTTATGGGAAAAAAAAACAGAGCATGCGCTTTTCAGTCTACTTCCATGTCCACTAGTGGTTCCCTCGGTGGCTTTGTCTGCCTCCAGGCGCCACAATCAAATGTACAGTTTCTTTACAGTCTTGTCCCTAAAGGGATTTGTGTGCAGCATTGTATAGCTGTGCTTTGAAAAAGTCAAGATATGGGCTTAAAACCCCCTGCGTAATCTTGTTTTGTGTCACTTGCACAATGTAACTTAAATACTCAATGCAAACACCTTTTAAAAACATTTAAAATATAACTGAAGCTATCATAAACCACATACTTAAACACTGATTTACCTTGAAAAATTGTCTCATCGTGACACATTAAATGCTAATCATAACAGCGAGAGGTGATAGTTGAATGTTACAGAAACAAAGGTGAAGACTGTAAGATGTCTTCCACAGGTGCATTCAGTTTTGAGGAGGGAATGAGTTCGATTTTTGTCCTTGTGTAATTCCATTGGATGACACCGAATCATTGCGGTATTAGCCTAATTACATCTCAATGAAATGTTAATAAAAATTCTGCATGGCCCACAGTCTCAGTGAGAGGTACTTTTGGGAGTTGTTATGTATGATTAGCACAGTGAATTGAGCCCTTTTTTTGTAATTTAGATCAAAAGCACTCATGATAGCAACACTATTGAGTTTAGCTGTGTTACAGGCATAATTTTCCCCATTAATATTAAACCCCACTTCTTGAGACATTTTGGCATCCGTGATTCTTGTTATTTTCCCTGCCTCCATTGTTATTGCTATTCTGTACAAGAGCTTGATGCTCCCAGAGGGTTTACAGTAATCAGTGCTTGAGCATATGGTCCCCATATTTTACCATCCATCTCACTAATAAAGGCTGTGTTTTTGACCTGGAGGAAGCTGACTAGAATGCAGACGGCCTGCCCTATGACAGCTTGTACCTGTCAGAAGCTGCATGCTGATTTTACAGTCATAATTGGCAATGAATTGAGGAGCAGCGAAAAGCAAAGAGGCCAGTGTTAATAGGGCTGCAGTGCTCATAAATGCTCTGGAGGGATTTAAGTGCACAGTATGTAGTTTCTACTACTAGGGGTCTCTCTATCAAAATAACAACAAAAAAGGGACATTGATGACGTTGTGAAGTAGTGCCGTGGGATCATGGAAGTTGTCTTAGTCTTAAACAACCATATAGAAACATTTCTATTTGACGTGACTCTGGCAGAAATTATGTTCATGGATTCAAGTGTTTAGTCACTGTGTTTATGTCATTTCATTCTAGTGAAATGGCTGCAAACGTGCTAACTAAACATTGGATATGTCGACTACCCATACTCTGCACAACCACTGTAGCTAACGTCATGTGGCAAATTCAATCGTGGAGTATCCCTTCGCTATATACGTGGTCAAAAAAAGTCACACAATAGCACAAACTAACTAACCGAGCGAGGCAGTGGCACACCAGTACCTCCCGTGTCCTGTGAGGTAAAATTAGTTTCTGTCAAAGGAGTCTGGTGGCTTTGAGAAGAGCATTAGTATGGCTTCAGCAGGGCAGCAGCAACCTAAAAAAAAAGCTCACCACAGTTTCACACTGGTCCTACTATGACTTTGAAATTATTCCAGAAAATCAATACAAAGAATCTGATTGTTTCAGTTTCACTTTCAGTTTAATTGTATGTTATATTTAGAATATTTTCACTGCTGTTCCTCGCTCTTAGATGGCCCTTTTATTCAGGGAACTGAAGCCATTATCCAGGCTCTCTTCAAAGCCACCAGACTCCATTGACAAAAACAGTAATTTCACCTTCCATCACAAGGAGTGTCTGGTCTACATCTGCATCACTCTGTTAGTTTGTGCTATTGTGTGACTTTGGTAAATCTGAACTAACACTTTAAAACACTGAAGTCATGTTATAAAGCCATAACATTGTTGTTATTACATTATACATCAGCTCAGTGGCTGGCATGAGACGCTTAACATAGTAGCACACGATAGTAAGCTGGACAGATATTGGAATATTATATCCATAAATCATGTCTCTGCTGGAATATTGTGTTGCAAAATGGCATGCAGTTAATGACAACAATGCTGTGTGGCAGAAAAAAATTCTGCGACACTATATGACTGACAATAACGCATCATCTGGTGTTACCGATGTTTCTCCCGAAGTTAGAGCAGCTACGGGGGTAAAGGGGATATGACGCCATTGACAGGCAACCAAATGAAATGCTCGCTTTCTTGAATGAAATTACAGATTTCTCTTGATTTGAACATTGTAGGAAACATTTGGGAATACAAAAGTCTGGTCACTTGTAGACATTTTAATGGTTAAATGTTGCATAATGTACCTGAAATGCTTAGTCGTTTCTTACTAACTAACTGATCATTTAATGTTTTTGTTACCATCAGAAACACCAATCCAGCCAGTGGAAACTGTGGAAGTGGTGGCCACTGAGGTGCCAGAGGAGGACAAGCCCTCTTCCCCTCTGGCCCAGAGCCCTCCAGCCGAGAATCCAGCAGGACCATCTGTCCCAGCAAGTAGAGAAGTCAAAAGCAGGTTAGAAACACTAAACTTCCCCTGAACCACAACTTTTAGAGAAATGAAGACCCTTGTGCTTTTGTAAATGTTTATATGAATGTATACATGCACCGGCATTAGTATGCAATGGTGCATATGTGTGTCGCAATGTGACATGCTGTTTGCCTTGCTGTGTACACATGCGTAGATGAATTGAAATGGAGTCATCAGCTGTTAGAGGCAGCACTCTCTTCCCAGGTGTCACTGTGTTAAAGGTTGTAATCAATCTCCTGGCCTGTCTCTGCTATCGATGTTAGTGATGGAGGGCAGAGCAGCAGTATCTCCTGGGATCTTATTAACGAGGCCCTCTCATCCCCTAAAAATGTGATAAATATTTACCGCCCGTTTTAGTTCTTAACTTTTCAGCTCTTGGCTGCTGTTCTCTCTTTTGTCTCTTTACCACTCTGTCTCTAAAACACCTTTCTCACATTCAGTCCGCAACACTTCCATGTCCAGTTATTCTTCAAAGCTGTGTAGTATTATCGATTGTGGCAAAAATCATAATCACGATTATTTTGGTCAATATTAAGATCACGATTATTTAACATGATTACTCACTGACTTTGTGAACACCATGCATTCATTGAACTTTAACAAACTCGCCTTTTAAACATTGGATCCTGAAGTTTAAATATATTTCAAGTGTAGGCGGCTCATTGGTCATAATTCTTACTGTAACAGTGATGGTACTAAAATGCTGGCATATTGTCAGTTGGAAAAATGAATAATACAAATGTCAGTGATGTAATTCTCCATAAGACTCAGACCTGTTGATATCTCCTGGACTGTAGCTTGCGCTGGTTTATACAGAGCAGGCACAACTGACTGACTAAATGCACGTGTGAAGGCCCATTGTAGAGAAGCTCAAGCACTTTAACCATATGCTTTTTTGTCTCGTTCTGCCAGTCGATACGTTCGGGTGTCGTAAATGAAATGCTAGCAGCCGTCCTCGCTAAATCTATGAAGAAAGTTGCCAAGTTGGCAACATTGAGTGCACTGCTGTAAAGGAAGTGGATGCACTGGATTTATAAAGACAAAACGAGAGCTTAGTTACGAATTGGAATGCGGCATCTTATTGTCATAGTCGCTGGAAGCCAAAATCACAACTGAAAATAAAATTTGATTAACTGTGCAGCCCTAGCAGTATTTATAAAAAGTGAAAATATCTGCCAACTATCACACTGAAGGTTACAGGTTAAGGTGTGTGTGTGAGAAAGGGTCTGGCCTGCTACTTGCAAAGCATTGTGGATTTCCTAAGTGGTTAATTATCTAAGTGAATGTGTGTGTAGAGATGGCGTGTGCACCCGCCTCCCAAATGTATGTATTATATGTTCATACCGGTAAGTATGTTGCTGCCCAGACACTCCCACTGCCAGAAGAGGGAGGCCTTAATTCATGGTGACATGCGTGGCACTCTATTAAGTCACAGTAGGTATATATAATTAAACAGCCCCCTACCACCCATTTTCTTTGTTTCAGCGAGCGTCTCTGTGCCTTCTGTTACTGCGGTGGCCGTAGCCTGCTGGGTCAGGGGGAACTGCAAGCATTCAGCACCACGCCTCTGCTCGAAGCACTCTTCAGCCGCATGGGTGGAGGAGGCTCGCCGAGCGAAAGCAGTGATGGTGATAAAACCACTCAGCCAAAAATGGCCGGAGAGACCACCTCAGGACAGAGGGAAAAGACGAAGTAAGTAGGCCTGGCTGAAAAACTGTTGTCACAAACGGCTTGGCTGTCAGTGTTTGCCAGGATTGTAAAGTAAAGAGCCCCTGTTGTACGTTAATGTAGGGTGACCATATTTTGATTTTCAAAAAAGAGGACATTCGGCCGGCCACGACATAGCCTACTTAAATGACGCTCGCAGTTTACTCAAAGATGCCTTATAATTTTAATATATTTAAAATGTATATGTATGGATAGAAAATTCAGTTATATTACAAAATAATATCTCTCAAAGACAGAAATTCAGATAGGCCCCAATAGGGGACACATACACACACTAGAGTGTGGCGATCTGAGCCCGATGGTACCCGACAGGTCGGGCCGGGTTTGATCAAAAATGTAGCTATAAATAGTATTCGGGCTTGGGTCGGATTCGGTCAGCTTTCAGTGAAAATGTAGTGTAAAAATAAATAAAATCCTATTGTCTGTCCTGTTTATTGCTTGGGCACTGTTATTTACGTGACAACACCTGAACATAACACACACAGACACACATTGGCTGTTTGTTTCTACCTCTCTCCTCGCTGGAAGTCTCGGACCTCCAGCCGCCCGCCTCCGCCTTGATTAAACGCTGAAAATAAAATAAAAGAGGGAGACAGGTTTTTCCTATTTTATCTTATTTTGTTTTATTTCTCCCTCTCCTCTCGCTGGAAGCGTCGGACCTCCCGCCTCCCGCTCCTGTCTCAAACACGGAGGTCTCCCTCTCTGCTGAGCACACCCGGCCTGTTAAATAGCCTGTGTCCATAACAACTGTGTGACCCAAACTCAGTGCTTTGGTCATTAAATAATGTCAGGCTCGGTTTGGGTTCGGACAGAAATATGCGGCCCGTGCCGCACTCTAACACACACACGGAAAACCGGACATTATCATCAGTTTATAAAAAAACCCGGACGGGACATGAAAAGTGGACATGTCCGGGCAAAAGAGGACGTTTGGTCAGCCTAGTTAATGAGCTCCAAGAAATCAAAATTTAACTTCAAGTGATCCTTTGTTCCTGTTCAAACTGGACAATGGTAGGAAAATAACCAATGTTTATGTCTTGATATGGCTAAAATTTTTACTTTGTTCTTTTGGAAATCTTTGTGAAAGTTAATTCTTTAGTTTTAGGTGAAATTACCCTTTACCCTTTCCTTAGAAAGCAGTATTGACACTCAGTGGATTATGGTGGTGAAGGAGAGCAATGGTGATGGTCAATAATGGTCACACCTCTTCATATATATTTACCTATGCACTAACTCATTTACACAAAGTAGCATGCACACAAAACAAAACCACAGACCTCACAAGCTGAAGGGCCTCTCTCAGATAGCAGGTTGTGTTGTCACTCCACATTTAAAGACTGAATTATCAGACGTGGCCTCAGGCCCAAGAACGTCACATCAGGTGAAGGGTTCACGTGAACCTTTCCTGTGTTTATGAGCGCTACATATTTGTGCACCGCTGCAACAAAAGACCCTCCTCGGACTCTTTTGGACAACTGCCTAATTTGTTTTGGTCCTTTTGGAACCAGTTGTGCGTCTCTCCGGGTTCCCAGTGACGTAATGGGTCTGGCTGCATGCCAAGCCAACCAGTAGCTGTTGTGTTGCTGCTGTGTGATTGGCCACTGGGACCAGTCCTTGGTTGTGCCACACTGAGGCGCAGGAGGAGAAATTACACATTGATTTGTCAGAGAGGCAGAGGTGGTGGACAAAGGGCAAAACTGGAAATGTGAGGAGGTTGGGGATAATGTGGTAATTGGTGATGAAACTTTGGTTGTAAACAATAAGCTGTCATGAGTGTGCCATCATGCTTCCAGAAACCAGTCTAGATTTTGGCCGTTGGTTTGTTTACTGGAACTAAGGTCCTTTTTAAATGCTAATGCTCCCTCTCAACATTTTCCGCATGCTATGCAGCTCACTAGTTCAAGCCAGGGACTCGGGGAAACGCATCCTTTTCAACAGATTTTATGAGACAGAACAGCCAGCCTCTTGTGCACACGCCAAACAAGATGGCCCTCTTCCTCCTCCTACTCTCCCTCCTCCCCCACAGCTTTTTATTTGCTCTCTAGCATTTTTCCCCCAGCTCATTCTCTCTTGTCTTCATCTCTCTGCTTTTGTAAAAACTGCACATCGTCCTCTACCCTAATGTCTCTGCTCTCGATTCATTCCTAAATTCACTCAGGCTGTCCTCTTCCTGTGTAGCATATCTTTTAGCTGTCCTCTTTTAAAAAAAACTTGTGCTGACCCGCTTTTTTGCAAACCTCTTCCTTTGTTCCAGTGGGTCTGAAAGCTGCGAGGAAGAACCAGACCCAGCCAGTCGATTTTGGGATGAGCTTTCTCATGTCGGCCTTCCACAAGTTCTTAACGTCCAGTCTCTCTTCGAGTCAGGTAAGACAAGTAGACTGAACATTTTTACTCCTTTTTACAAAGCATTGTTGGCACTTCTAATGGAGAGTTACCATTTATTCATGAATGCTCAGTATGAAGCAGAATCTGCACCAGACAATGATTAGATTGTGACCTTTACCTATGTTCTCATCACATCCTTTATGTCTCGAAATTTCAGGGCAATGCTGGGCACATCAGAGTTGTGCCTTGTGGTCCGAAGGTGTTTGTGAGGGCGAGGGACAATCTCTGCTTAATGTGGACAGAGCCATTGACTCAGGGAGCACAAAGGTGAGTCAAGGGAGAACATCCATGGACTAATAGGTGTTAACACCATCTTAATGTGTTGGGGCAGTAGGGAGGGACTGCTTCAGTGAGGCACAGCAAAGCTGATGGATCAGACTGGCTGGTAAAGGTCGGCCTGGCAGCGTGGATCTCTCAGCTGTGAAATGGAAAAGGTCACGCCACTCAACGGGGCTGAGCTCTCATGGCAGCTTAGCTCCTAGTGTTAGCAGTGGCACAGCTCACAGCTCTCCGATTGCATTTGCAGCCCATTGGTCGCGTAGCCCATCAACAAGACCTGCACTTGATCTCCAGAGTGGCTATTAGTGCACACTCATGGGACTGAGAGGAATTGGGAATGGATGAGGTTCTGTCATGAATGTGACCATCAGGGGGCTAAAACAGGGGTCGTCTTCAAGCTGAGAAACCACATAACTATTTTTCCCAAAGAGACATTAAAAGATGAAGTCCTTACATAAGCTACGTCAGTCATAAAAAAATGTCAAGGGCTTGTTGATGAAATGCATTAATTTTAGTTGCAGATAAAGACATTTCAGACATATTTTTCTCTTTCTCTGCAGCACTGTGCATACTGTAAGCGCCTTGGAGCATCCGTTAAGTGCTGTGCTGAAGGATGTGCTCAACTCTACCATTTCCCCTGTGCGGGGGCAGCTGGGACCTTTCAGGATATCAGGAGTCTCTCGCTCCTCTGCCCAGAACACATTGAACTGGCCATTCACAAATGCAAGTGTTGAGTAGTATTAAATACAGACATCTACAGTAAAATGGTTTACTTAAAGGGGACCTATTATGCTTTGCCTTATTTTCTGTCATGTGTGTAATGTTACAGTGTCAGATGTTCATGTTAAGTAGTTTTAGATAATGAGGTGAACGAATGTGAAAGTAATTCCCGTGAGCAAAACTTTTTTTTTTTTTTTTTTCTACTTTTAAGCTCGTGGTGGAATTCTTTGTATGGTCATCTGCTTCAGGCACCTTACTGCAAGTTTTTACATTATGTACTGGGTAGGAATCACCAGAGGATCCATGATATGATATTATTGATACGATATGATATGCTGAGTATTGCGATAAAATATATTGCGGCTTATTTCCCTTTTTCAAATGTAAATTATGTCCCCAAAGGAAAACTTTGTCAACATCTGTTTTATCTAAGAAGACAAAGTTCTCAGTCTGTTCATCTCACTTCAGACATTTTTTTGTGGCAGAAAAATGTGTCCAGTGGACTAAAAAAAGCAATGGATTTTATATTATTTAAGTAGGTTACCTAAAGTTTAATTCATATTTGTCATATTGATAATTCATATAATAAAAAATGAATACTTAGCGCTGTGTGACGATTAGGGGTGTAACGATACATCGATCCACATCGATACATCGATTCATTGATTAACGATCAGATTATATCGATGCAAAATGAAAACATCGATCCATATCGTCATCTTAAAGATACACATTTATTTTGAAATTCACATAGCACGTCTGTGTCACCATTTCTGGGCAAGCGCGCCTCCGCTCAAACAACAAACAGAGCTCAGAAATAAAATGGTATCGTGATTAAGCTGGTGATTTACACCCCTAGTGACGATACGATATTGCCGATATTGCCACACAAAAATACTGCGATACTATGCTGTATCGATTCCCCCCCCCCAACCGCTATTATGTAGCCTACACTGCTACGTGTAGCTACATGCTAACGTGAGGGAAACATGTAATCGTGGTTGCCGTTGTTGTTAATTTTTTACCAGATTTTGGATCATATTCTGTCTGGAACATGTCCGGCTGTGAAGATTTTGATTCAGAAGCTTTCATTGGTGATTTTTTTTACAGTAAAAAGTGCCGCTATACCTCGTCAGCCATTCCCCCAGCTGCATGTAAACACGTTTTAGTAGAAACCCGAAATACAAGCATGAATGTGAAATGTGCGTAACAGGTCCTCTTCAAGTGAAAATTAGAAATTTGATGAAATGGAATTGAATAAACTGCTGTTTTCCTGACTGGAATTCTTTATTTTTTCTGCCCATAGTTGTAGATGATGTAAATTGCGCACTATGTGATAGTCCAGGGGACCTACTGGACCAGCTCTTCTGCACCAGTTGTGGTCAGCATTACCATGGGATGTGCCTGGACATGGCCGTGACCCCTCTGAGGAGGGCAGGTTGGCAGTGCCCTGAGTGCAAAATCTGCCAGACATGCAAGTAAGTCACCTTCCTATCCGTCTAAATAACACATCTCACACTGAATGTTTTTGTCCTGGCTATCTTTTCTTTCTCTTTTCCGTTTACTAATTCTCTGCGTAGCTACCAGGCATGGTGCTTACTGCTGGTTTGTTTACCTCTGTGGTTTGTGAGGAGCTAACTGGATGTTGTACCCTGAAGCTCAGTCTTGTAACTTCTGACCTTATTTAAACAGCACAGGAGCTCTGCTAGCAACCAGGACTGTTTGCCTTAGGTGAACACTGTCCATTGAGCTTTGTGCGCTGTATTTACATAGAAAGCCTAGTACCATGTTATTACTGCACTGCATGGTGTTTTCAAGATGAGTTTATCATCACAAACTGTAATGGACGGGATGGTTTCAGATTTTCTGATTCCTTCGAATTGTTTAATTTTGACAACACAAATTTATAGAAGTAAAAGATAATTGAAATTCAGCCAGTGTGAGCAACAGGAAAAGGCCATTTATGAGTCTCTCTTATTTTTTATTAACCTTTTTTTTTTTTTTTGCCTTACTCATTGCCAACCCTACAATTAGAGATGTAGCACCCACACACACTGTGACGCACAGCTATACGCCCAGAGCTACTGTGTATCAGCTGGGCTAATATTTTTGCATACTATAATTTGTGCAGGAGCAGGCATTAGTGTTGCATTTACCATTCTGATGCACAGCAATCAATAGTCCCTTATTAATTCTGTAAACAAGCTACATTCACCACCTTTAGTAACTGTAAACACACACAAGCATATATGTGTATAATATATATATAAACAAAACCTTACTACCTCAATGTATAAGGTCACTTAATGTTCCTCACAGGTTAAATGTTTTAGCACTGGATGAAGCATATTCAAAATAACTTGTTGCATGTCCTCGCCTACAAGGGATAGTCAGTGTGCTCAGCCAGTCTTCTAGCTGGTCTGGAAAAAAAAAATTATTTTTATTGTGAACGACTGTTGTATTTTTGGAAGTGTATTTTAATAAAATAAATTAAATTATTAAGAGTTGACCAAAAACGTGCACTAAAATTAAAACACATAGTTCTTCCTCCCTTTTTTTGGAATAAATAAATAAATAAATAAAAATAAGAACAGAGAGCTCCTAATAATGTTGGCAGCAGGAGGCTGGTTCTCTCTTCTGATTCTTGCATGCATTCATTTATTAACACGACAACAAATGGATTGATATTTGCCATAAAACTGAGATCCAGTATGAAAAGAAATAACACATCAGTTCAAACAAGGGATGAAACAGACTAAAAAAAAATAAAAAAATACACTTGTGCTTTAACCTGGCCTGGAGAATAAATGGAATCAAATAATCGAAGTTCTCAGTAGAGAACTAAAGCAAAAAAATAATTCATCTTTTAAAGATGGTTGTTCCAAAAAGAGAAACAAGGCAGCTATGATAATCCATGTGACCACTGTACATAAAATCCTGCCAAACCTTTTGCAGTTTATGTTGCACATCAAAGTCCTATGCTGTCCCTTTTCATTCAACCTTCTCTCTGTCTTTGTAGGAATCCAGGAGAGGACACTAAAATGCTGGTGTGTGACATGTGTGACAAAGGATACCATACCTTCTGTCTGCAACCTGCTATAGACACTCTTCCAACCAATGGATGGAGATGTAAGGTAGGAAAGACCTCATGTGGCTGGATGGCTTATTTAAAGTCCCCCTCCAGACATTATTTAAAGTATGATATTTATGATAATATTTTGTTTAATATGGTTTTCCAACATAATAGTCGTAAAAAAAAGCCTCTGATTTTGGATCTGGTTTCTGCCCCAGTCACCACTGCTGCTTCTGGAAGGTTTCGCTGTTGCTTTCTCCAGCCACGCTTGCACTAGGCTGAGCAGTGTAAGAGCACTGCACATCAGGGCTATTACATACATACCTGACGGTCAGGTATTGGTCAATATTGGGCTGCTGGTGAGCATTTGTCGCGTTAGTTTTTGCAATGTGTCTGTCACCGATAGCACAAGTTGGCACTAGTCGGCCCTTTTACTGTGCGTTCACACCAAACGCGATGGACGCGATGAACGCCACAAGTCTCCATTCAAAATCAATGTAAATGACGCGATGACAGGCGATGTCGCTTCGGGCGACGTGTTTCAGGTGATACGAGCGACGCGATGAAGCGATGACGCGTCCATCGCCTCATCGCGTGTGTCGCTTGAAGTTGAAAAATTTGAACTTTTCAAGCGACATCGCGTGACGCTGTGCCGCGACATCCAATCAGCGTTTATTTTCATAAAGAAATAAAGCTGGGATGGAGCGCCTGTAGTTGGTGTCCAGGCGGGAGATCCTCGCACCGATACGGGTCAACAGGTCCTCAAACTGGGCCAGCGTCAGCCTGAAGTACCGCTGGAAACGACCGTCATCCAGACGCAGCTCTTGCAGGAGGTGATGATATTCACCCAGCTGTGTGCGTTTCTGGAGGATATTGTGAACCCAGACACGGCGGCGTTTGGGTCTCCGATCCAAATCAGATGTCCACAACAGATAAAGAGCAGCTACGGTAGTTAACTCAGCCATGGTTGACGAGAAAATAGCGGGAGGTGAAGAAAATTGCGGGAGGAGGGTTGCGTCATCGCGATTGAAGCGATGAAGCGATGATCAAAAAGGTGACATTTGTGATCAAGCGATGCGATACTCGCGTTATGGGCGATGACATCGCGTCCATCGCATTTGGTGTGAACGCACAGTTAGGCTTTTTTTCCAGCTGATTCAGCATTTTGAATAAGCTGTGGTATTTAGAGTTACTTCCTCTCATGCAGGTGCAGAACATTCACGCTAGTTGGTTGTCAGCTGTGGTCTTTGTGGTGTGTTCAAGTGCAACTTTTTGATCGAAACACAGGTGATGTGAGGTGGCAGCCTTCATCGTCACTAGTCCTTTGATGTCAGTTTGGTGGGTCTTGGCCTTCAAGCTGGCTGGCGCTCACACTCATATAAGGAGTCTGTTGTGCACCAAAATCGCAGATAGCAGATGAATCAGAATGGAAAGAGTAGTTAGCATTTTTTATTTGGTTATGCTGTTTGTTAGCTTGTTAGCTGGTAGGCTAACTGGCAGTGGCTGACACAGCGTTAGTGTTTGTGAATCATTCAGTATATCTGCTGCATTTGGATTTTTAGTGTGTAGCTTTTGGATGTGAACCTGAACCTTGAGCTTCCTTCCTCTGTCATATTTGCTGCCCTGCGGTGGAGGTGTCAGGCATATTTAAAGTTCTGTCCCCCATTGATATGTTTCCCGTATTAGACAGCAGTTGGGTTTTGTATTAATAACATACATAATCTAGTTTCCCCGACGGAAGGTTGAACCACAGATTTTAAGGAAATGCACAAACATCGCCCCCTTATGTGAAATTATTTCAAGATATTCCACTATTGAAGTGCCAACCTATTGTTTCCACCAGGTATTTACAGCAAACTGCAACACAAAGTTCCCACTGTGGACATTAATATTCAAGATATAAATCATTGCTGTCTACCACATATAAAAATATGACTCTTTGGTGGTTTGTATTTGCACTTCCTGTGGTTAAGAAATGACTCACACCAGCTGATCTTTGAAAGGTTTCAGTTCAGTCTCTTTGCGGTTAAGATAACATGGTGTGTATGTGTGTACATGCATGTGCATGTTAATCACACGCATCCCTCAGTGCAGCCCCGCCTGCCATCCTCCAGTGGCGTAAATGTTGTGCTTGTCACTCATATGGCGGGTTAACACACCAACCAGTTCTCTGCAGCGGCTGGAGGAGGCTGCAGTAATAGAGCCAGCAGGTGATGGAAGGTCTTTACACTTGGCTTCTCTGTCTGACTCAGCACAGGAGGAACACAACCCACACACATCCTTGGCACTCACTTCTCTTGGGCACCCGCCTCCAACCCGTCCCCTCTCACATGGTAGTTTTGTTCTGAGTGCAATCGTCTGACTGAAGTAGAGATCAATGAAGAATTAGTCCATTGTTCCAGTTTCAGTGCTCCGTCATGTTCCTCTATCATGTACGAGCACCAGAATGGCAGGCCGCGCTTGAGACAAAAGCTTTCTCAAGCTGAGTGGCTAGCTAATCGACTATGCTGCAAAGTCACTGTATTGGAAAAAAATAAGTGCTTCATGAAGAAGCTTTGTGGTCATGTCTTGTTGAAAATAAGAACAAATGGAGACAACAATTGCTCTGTGGAATCGCATTCAGGGAATTTCTTAAAATTTGGCACAAACTTCCACTTGGACGAACTGATTAGTTTGGTGGTCAAAGGTCACTGTGACCTCACACAACATGCTTTTGGCTATAATTTAAGAATTCATATGCTAATTGTGACAAAAGTCACACAAACGTTCAATAGAATGAAATGATGACATTTTATATCCAAAAGGTCAACTTGATTGAAAGATAATTTTTTGGGCAGTTTTGCCTTTTAATTGATAGGAAAGTCAAGCGTGAAGGGGGGAGAGAGAGAGCGAATGACATGCAGCAAAGGGCCACAGGCTGGAGTCGAACCCGGGGGCTGCGGCAACATCCTTGTACATGGGGCGCCTGCTCTATCCGCTAAGCAACCGACGCCCGATTGTGACATTTTAATGTTCCTCATATTGGGTGCCCATCATGAAACTGTGGTGACTGTTTAGATTTTCTTTGCTGCCGTGTTGAAGGAGGATCATTGTTCTAGAATTTATAGTTTCTTTGCATCAACACAGCACCGTGGTGCAGTGGTCAGCATTGTCGCCTCACAGCAAGAGGGTTGCTGGTTCAAACCTGGGGTAGGGGGTTCGAGAGGTGAGGGATTGCCGAGTTTGTATAGGTTTGTGTATAGGTTTTCACTGGATACTCCGGCTTCCTCCCACAGTCCAAAGACCTAGAGATAAGGTTAAATGGTGACTCTAAGTTGGTTGTTGGTGTGAATGTGAGTGTGAATGGTTGTCTGTCTCTATGTGTCAACCCTGTGATAGTCTGGTGACCTGTCCAGCATGTACCCCGCCTCTCACCCAATATCAGCTGGGATAGGCTCCAAAGCCAAGAAGCCAAGAACTGTTTTTCGACCACAGAAACATTATTTTTTAAAGGCTAAATGTCAGCAAATACGGGTCGAAGGAGAATATTTCATTAGATAAAAACATGTTGTGAATTTTGTAAATGATTACATCTATCTTTCTCAATACATTTTGCTTGCTCTGGAGTTACTGGACATGTTTGGATCACACATATCAGAAACATTCCTACCCAGCCACCACTAGTCTACATCTAGTATAATACTAATAATGTTAGTGTAGCCTAATATTTATCTGCAACTGTGCAGAAATACCGGGTTTGAACTGAATCAATAGCCATGCCAAAAAAGCAGCGCAGCATTTAAATGTTGATTCAGATTTTGAATGTCAACAATATGAATGAAGCTTTGGAGATTCAAACTGTTCGGTACCGTCCTAATATTTATGCATTCATAACAGGCCTACTTAGAGTATTAAGCCTAAAGTAGCCCTTCTTTAAAATGTATATACTAATTTAATAGTTTTAAAGCTGAATGTGCTAGATAACACAAAAGATTTTCTTCTTTAGGATTTTATACTGTCTTATGATGTTTTGTGTGTGGCAGTAATCTCTGTGCAGTTGTGGGCAGGAAGGTTTTGTCAAATTTGGGAAGCCTCTTTCCATTCCCAGCATGAGCAAAATACTGAAGTCTGAATGCAGTTTTAAATGAACAGCTGCACTTCAGAGGCATGCTGCTGAAATAGAAGCCAAATGGCCACTTTTTTTTTTACTCGAAGCAGCACTGCTTGCTGGTGCACGCTGTCAGTGTGGATATTTCATCAAAAAATCTGGCTGCTATTTATTTGCTTGTGCCACTCTGTCGTTCTGTCGCTCACAACACTGTGCTCACTGTTCCAATCATTTTTGAAAAGCAGTGGGACTTTTGTCTGCACGCAATACCCAGAAAATAAAAGATAGAAAATGGAGTGGGCTTTATATAGCTGATACTAATCCATTAAAAAAAAATATTTAAAAAAATCCAAAAATGTTTGAGACAAAGCAGGAAATAAAAAGTTCATAGATTTGCTCCATGTTTTGATTATTGGCAAATTGCTCTGATTTTAAGTGTCAGCCATTTGTAGCACTACTTGGCAGCATGCTGCAGCCAGTCATGCAGCTTTGTAGCCAGAACCTACCTTATTTGATGCCAGTGTTTTAAAAGTTTTATTCTTTTTGGCAGTTATTAAAAACTGTTTAGTGTAAATGATCCGGCTGATTAGAAAATTGCCTTGAAAACCCATTTCATCAGGGCCTAAAAATATTGATATTATTTTTTTAGTCAGATTCCCCGGCTCTACCTCAGATTTTGTTGGAAAAGAATCATGGTTAAATATACTCATATTCACTGTGGGCCTGGACAGGTTCCATGCTTGTTTCCCATCCCATGACTTGTTTCCCATGAAGAGCCAAATTTATATAGCAGAAACACTGTATTGAGTCTGACTGGCTTTCAATGGCTTTGCTCCTCAGAACTGCAGAGTATGCATCCAATGTGGAACACGAACCAGCGGGCAATGGCACCACACCAGCCTGCTGTGTGAGAACTGCATCCAAAACCAGGACCCTGCTCTGTGCTGTTCTATGTGTGCCTGCATCCTGGACCCTGAGCATCACAAAGACTTACTCTTCTGCCAGACTTGTAAGAGGTACGGCACATTTATTTATAACCGACTGTAAACACTTCAAATGCAGTACACTTGTGTTTTTTTTCGGTCTTTGTTGTATCCCTGTGGCAACTGCATATTCCCTGGTAACATTGAGGAAAACCACAGTAATTAATATGTCACATTTTAGGATTTCACAGAGATCCCTGTCGAATAATCGGCTAAAATTCCTTTGCACGCTTTTCAGATGGCTACACCTGGAGTGCGAGCGTCAGAACTCAGGCCAAGCAGAAATCCACCCCAGAGAGGACTATGTTTGTTCCAACTGCAAGACTCCTGCTGCAGAGCAGGCGCTACAGGCAGAGGATATGGACACCGGCCCAGAGCTCAGCCCTCAGCCAGCCTCCATGCACACAGACTCTGAGACTGGCCTACAGCTGGCTCAAAAGCACACGGACCTAGAACCTGGCACTCAGCGATCTCCTGAAATGCACAATGACCCCAAACCGGAATTACTTGCTGTTCCATTGCACTCAGATCCAGAGCCTGTTCAGGCTACCGTCCAGGAGGAGAAGCTGGCCACGTCAGCCCCGAAGCCTGGTGGGTCTTTGTTCCAAAAAGGTTAGATTAAACACAGGAGGGTAACTGCTCTGATCTCCGTGCCTGTGTTATCTTTAAATCTGAAAGTCTTTATTTTCCTTAATGCCCAAGTGTCCCTCCTGAGAGTCTGATCTGCTTCATCAGCATATTAATCATGTCTTGGTATTGCAAGGACAAGCCAAGGAATGTAACTCTTTTGATCATACAAAATCATACACACAAGCACCAGGTTATACGATTGAAAATGAAAGAGAATCTTTGTAGTCGAGGGTTCATTTACTCAGCCTCTAGCCATGCAGACACAGTTGAAAGTTTTGGCCATGCAACACGAAATTGGGCTGTAGTGTCAGCGCTGATGAAGTTTTGGAAGTCGCAGTTGTTGCAGATGAAAGCTTTGGGAGTTGTTTGGACTAAGACCAGAGAGAGGCACCACCTCTTTAATGTGTAGGATTTTCTGAGGACTACCCAATAACCAGATGGTGTCCTACTAGCGACAGATTAAAGCGACTCCTTTGTCTTTGTAACTCAGTGTTTTGAAAATTAGAAGTACTTTGTTTCTCCCTCCTGTCTCCCGGGGCTGTAGCCTGTGCTGCTAATCTATGGAAATGAGAAACTGATACTTGAGTGTTTGTTTTTTAAAATTTCACTTTCATACACAGCTAAGTTTACTGCACAGTGCAACTTGAAGCAGAGGTGGACACTAAAGTTGGTTGCTCAACTTTATATTCGTCTTTATTAACCTTAGCCAGACTTTTTGATACCACCTAACAGAGGGAGATGTTGTGAAGGCATTGTGGCCGTGTCTGATGTCTGTCATATAGCTGTGTGTATGCTTGCCAGCAACAGGTGTGTGTGACACAGAATCAAACACAACAAGCTGTCTCAGTTGTATAGGGGCTTTAATGAGATTCAGACTACAAGTTATGGTCATTGGATTCAGGGTTTTCAAAACCTCGGGCAGAACAGAAGAACTGTGTTGTCTGGATATAATTCTCAACATGGAGGTGGCTGAGTTGGCCTCAAGCGGCTAACGGTGCTAACTCCATAAACAGGGCTAAACAGTGGCAACAGTGCTGACAGAGGTAACTGTAGCTGTGGTAACATGGACAATATTTAATCACATTTGAAATCATTCTGATCAGAGATTCCAACTTAACCGTTTACATGCAGGCTACATAAATTGATTCTTCCGATTGAAGTGGTTACATGAGGTATTTTTATTCTGATTGGGCTATTATCATGATTGTGAGTGGATTCTTAGCCTCCATTTCAATGCACCTAGTGTTAACCAGTGGGAACCAGAGGGTGGGCGCTACACTTTCACAAAGACGCAGTCCCAATATCAGTGGTAACCACCATGTAAGTGTAGTGCAAAGTGGCAGTGATGAGCTTGCCAGCAGGATACACGCACCACAACATCCACAGAGAAGCTCAGATTACAGCAAAGGTAGTGTGACTTCATTGTGTGCTCAAGATGCCATTACTCCACTATATCCTTTACATACGAAATAGTGATTTGCTGCTATATTAATGCTCTAAAAGTCACATACAGAAGTTTTAATAGTGGTTCCTTTCATACTCAAGAACAGTAACTAAATAGGATATAACCTACAGTGAAATAGCCATACTGTTTTGAAGCCACAAACAATATGGATGTGTGGATGTGACTTGAACTCTAACCCAAGGGTTTCTTGAACATATGAGCTCATCTAGCTAGATTCCATTTAGTAGAAGCAGCACCATTATCCTGGTAAACCCTTTCCGTCAAAACATCTGTCTATTGTTTCTGCTGGTCACGGTGCTTCTGTGATTCATTGTGGTGCGAGCTGTACCAACGCTTTGAGTTACATGAGTTTTGGTATCTGCCTGTACGAAGCTCAGGGCTGCATCTCCACTTCGTGTGAGTTCTGCCAGCAGCGGAGTGGAGTGGAGTATCAGGCAAATTAACGGTGAGCTGGGGATGCCAGTGGTAGCAACGCTGCCCACTCTGTCTAGACAGCAGACTCCACTGGCAGGAGAGAATGGATAGGAGTAGCATGATGGTGATGATATTAGATCCTCTGTCTGCAAACCTGCCTTGGAGCTACGCTGGCTCATTCATGACCGCTCACGAGCTCGCTCGCTCTGCTCTGCATGCACATGTGCTCTCATTTTACGAGCTTTTTCCTGTGGTCGTGAACTGCTTCATCATTGGATTTAGCTGGCAAGGCGATGCGTCTCCCACTGTGGTTTTAAAGACATGTTGGGTGATCTGTGTATTGATTTAAGAGAGGCTTTAGGAGGTTTATGTTAAGCACCTCAAAAAAGACTCGGTCAAGTTTACCTGTTTTTCCAATACACATGTCGTAATGCTGTCTACCTCTGAATTTTATATTACAGCCCCAAATAAGAGGAGGAAATGTATTTTATAATATGCTTAAATTTACTTAGATATTTAAAATTAGCTTTACTTTATGTGACATCATGACTGTGCTGCCAACTGCGCCTACATGTAATGTAATTAAAGTCATTAACCAGAGCTGTTTATCACCTGCCAGGATTCTCCACCACTCAGGGTTTAACAGCAGGCTTACCGTGACTCAGCTGACAGATGCTGTTAGATCCATCCCGCGACTGCAAGTTATACCTGACTTAAGGCCTCTGCTGCATTAATCAAAGCCGTGTATTTATCTTCACCATCACCTCATTCACTGTAGGAGATATAGGAAGCAGGGTGTTAATATGAATGAGAATGTGTGTTCAGCTTGGTCAATAGTTGAAGGCTGGAGATGGTTGGAGGCCCATCTCCTAATTGACTTTCTGGCATCGGCACCGGATGAGCACCTGCAAGCTGCACAGTCATGAGCCCAGAGCACACAGACCCTGGGATGTTGGTTGTCATGGTTACTCCCTTCCCTGGCAGAGATGCTTAGCAGGTGCATGTGTGTGTCAGGATCAGTGTGACATGGGAACTTGTGGATTGAAATGGTGGGTGCCTCGTTAAGACTAGGCTATCTGTACGGTCAGAGGCTGTCTGGCAGAATATTGGCTCGATGTGTGGATGCCTGATAGCCAGGAATGACTAGTTCTATTCATGCCAGACTAGTCAAACGCATTGATGTCTTTAATACAAAACCAAATAGAGAGAGAGGAAAGGAGACTCTACAAACCCAAATGGAGAGAGAGGATAGGAGACACTAGATTTATACTAAAATAGCATATGAAGCGTATAAAGGCTTGCCTCATTGTCTTTTCATGCATTGTTACTTGAAAGCGAGTCCTTTTCAGTAACACATCCGTTTCAAGGCTAATGCAACATTAAATCTAAACAGTGAAAATAAAGTTACATCCATATATAATGTATAACCTTTTTTACTTAATATATATCAGTATAAGACCATATAGAATCCCCATTATTCATTTACTGTCTCAAGATAATTGGTGATCTGCAACGCAAGGTTTCAGTGGTTTTACTAAAGGGAGAAGAGTTTCCTCGTCTTTGGGATTCACGTCATTGTAAAGATTTGTTGGTTTTACCCTTAGATTTGAAATAATGTGTGGAAAGAATTGACGTAAACAGAAATAATTTTCTCTCAATCAATTTGACTGCCAGGCATCCAAGCCCAACATTTCCCTACAATCCACTTTCTTAATTCCCGTACCACTTTATATTAAGTGTCTTCACAACCTCTCCAGACTCTTAGTTCTCTCTATTAATGAACAAATATCAATTTCTGTGTCTATAATCTTTCTGATAATGAATCTTCTCTCTTTTAGAAGTCTCAGCGGGAGCAGATGTTGAGAAGCAGGTTACTGAACCTTCTGTCAACAAAATCCTAACGGAATTCAAACTAGGTTTGTACACACAATCTGATCTGCACTGTGGAACCTCTTATTGACTTGCATTTATTAACAGTGATTGCTATTGTAAAGTTTGTGTTAGTGTGAATAAACTGTGAGCACAACGACAGTTCAGATGCTGTTTAAATGTTTACAGGTAGTATTAGACAACGCCCATGACATGAAGTCTCCTCACAAAATCTGTCATTTCTTTAGCGATGTTGGTCTGTTAAAACCATGATTGTATTGGTGTACACCTCGGTCTCTCTTCATCTGTTAATGTGCATGATAAGGGCGTAAAGGTATATAAAATTCATGGTAAGGTATGTACCTTGGTTTTGGGGTCATGGTTCTGTACATTTTCGGTTCAGCAGGGAAAACAAGACACTTTTTTGTCTTTTAACTTTGAAAAATGTAAACGTTCAATGGTGCCACCTTGGCCGTAATTCTACTGTAAATGAAATAATTGGAGTGTTGCCACAGATATACCCGACATCAGTTGAACAGTGTCAGTATGCAGAGATTTAGAGATATATCATTGTCCATTTAGCTTGACTAATCCGGCCCATTGGGCGAAGCCAACTATAATGCTACAGCTGATAGATAGCAACTAGTTTGATGCCAGAATTTCTTTTCCGAGTGTGAGTAGTACACATAAACAGACCAATTTGACTGTTTGGGTCACAAGGCATACCGAGCTTTTGTTGTATACCAAACCCAACATCCAGTACTGAACGGATCAGATGAAGAAATACGTACCATTACCCCCCTAGTGTATGATGCAAAGCTGTACAAATACATTCCCTGACCACTGTGTATTTCCTTCTACAGAAACAAAACCAGCAGCAAGAGCCCAGCTTACATCTACAGAGAGTCCTGCGTCTCCAGCGACTCCCAGCCAAGAGTCGGAGTCCTTTCCAGCCCAGCTCTCCATGGAGGCACTACAGACACAGGATACAACATCACAGATCAAACCAGCAAAGACAGAGGCCTGCCCCGAGCAGGGCATGGCCAACCCCAGCACAAAGGATTTTAAGGCCATCATCTCAACCACCAAAGAACCAAGTACTGCATCAGTACCTTTCACGGACCAACCAATGGAAGTCTCACTACCCCAGCCTTCGAGTATGGATGTAGTCAGGGCTTCATTCCTGGAAACTGCTCCAGAAGAACTTAATAAGGAGAGGATTGAGGGTATTTTTCACAGGAACCTGGCAGAGACTGTTAAGCCCTCACCCTCTAGTACATCAGAGGAGATGTACACTACACCGGAGAGCAAGCCCAATCTGTCATTTCCCTGCCTGTCTTCAGAGGAGAAACCACTCAAGACATCCGTGGAAAGGCTGGCGGAAATGGTTTCCTCTCCTTGCCACTCCTCCCCTCTGGCCCGAGGGACATCTCCCAGAGAGCCACCCCAGACCCAAATCCTACCTTCACTGAGTGACCACAGCAGTGTCATACCCACCACCACCCTCATACCACTCACTCCGAAGATTGGAATGGGAAAGCCAGCCATCACCAAGAGGAAGTTTTCTCCTGGGAGGCCACGGGTGAAACAGGTAGGAACCTTGATATCATGTCACGGAAGACCAGTGATTGGTTTTGTGTCGGTGTCGGGCTCGTGGTGCTCAAATCTTATATACTCCTAAATGATGTGCGTGTGAGTGTCTTGTGGGGTCTGCTCTGTGATGGTGGATTAGGTTGCTTGGTGGTTGGTTGACGAAACTTATACTATTTAGATGTGTTTTTCAGATAGTTTTTAATTTGTTTCCTCAGTCAAGTAATACTTTGCAAGCATAGTAGGAGGACAATCTGGCAATTGATGCTCTCTTTTAATTCCCTGTGCCCTTTTCACATCTCTGTGCACCACATGACTAGTTAGACACAGTGTTTGTGCTGAGCTCAGTTGAAGTTTTAATTATTTCTAGTAGGAATTGTGCTTTTTTTAATGGCTAAAACACCTTTTCCTGAGAGACCTCTACATATTCCATCTCTCACTCATGTTCATCTCATGTCCACGTCACAAATATGTGCCACCTTATTGTGCCATTGAGAATGAGTGTTCATCAAGTCACACATTTCAGTGATCGTTACCATTACCATGTCCTGGTTATCTCCCTATGACTCCATCCACGTTGTGGGTCACTAGTGACTGTGAAAAAACTTTTAATCCCCTAATGTTAGTGCCCCAGTGTCGTTAAAACATATGGATTATAATGGAGACACTGAATGCAGACTGTCTCTGGCAAATAATAATGGGAATAGAATCACACCCATGGCTATAATATATTATGGATGATGCTTGTGAGGGGAAATTAATTTAGTTTGCAAAATGTATTTTTTCCCCCAGATATATCTCATCTCTTAAATAAACATTATATGGCTCAAACTAATTTGTTACACACGGCCCGGGGGGGATCTGTTCCAGAAATTTGAATGTTGCTCCTCTTTAGTCCAGCGCGCTTTTGTCTGATTGCACTCATGTGCTGCCATGCTGACGCAATTCCCCTTGTTTTGTCAACATGCCAAACATACACGGTTGTCATGACAAGCGATCGCAGGGCCTCTCTCCTGCTGTATGGTGCCATGATGCCCTGGCATATTATGCTGTGTGAAATGCAACTAACACAATTGTGCTCTCCAGTTGTGCTTTTACAAATTTTCTATCAGAAACTTGCCACTTAAACTCATATGCATGAAAAACTCTAAGGATTGGCTTTAACACAGACTGTAACCTAATAACTTACTCTGTTCATATTTGGCACATGAGATGCTTTCTAATACTGTAGCCCTGCATAGATGGGTTTGTACTGAGAAGTCCCCGACTGGCTACATTAGAAGCTCACTACATCTCTCTAACATCTTTCTTTGTATGTTTTGTTTCTTCGCTGGCTTTGTTTTTAAGTTGCTGCATTTTGTCGCCCTCCTCCCTCCCTCTCTCTCACTCTCTCACCCGCCCCCCCTTACCTTAGGGTGCATGGAGCCCCCATAGCAGTGTGAGCTCCCCCTTGTCCTGGTCGCCAGACCAGCCAGAGGGGTGGGACGTCCCAAAGACCAGGCAGTCCTCTGGCAGCCCCGGCTGGAGCATCAGAGTGGTAAATACTGTGGCTCACCAGAGACGGCAGGGCAGCAGCTGCCCTCCGTTAGCCCTCTGTTTACCCTCGTGACACACACTCCCCGAGTGTTCCTGAATGTCACTGTGATGTATATCGTAGCCTACGCAAACAATAATCACCTTACAGTGAGAAGAGGAGATTCATAGGCGAATGGCTCAGCTAATGTATGGAGCGGAACTGAAAGATATGGTTATATTAAAAATGGGCTTTGCTGTTGAATCGAGAGATCAAGGTTATGGTGTAATTAGTCTCCCACAGTATAAATATTTGGCTACATTTTTTTTACTAATGAATGAACGTGCCCCGTTTCCTCTTTGTCAGCCGTGCTCTGCTGCGCTCTCTTCTTTTCTGTCGTATTCAAAACTGCTCTCGTATTTATTTATATATTTTCTCTTCTTTGAGTCTGACTTTGTGAAAAGTCTGTGGCAGCTGGTTGCCATGGCGACAGTCATTACTCTTGGCAAGGCAAGGTGAGGGTTAATTTATGTGCTGTGGCTGGGGACCAGTCCAGGTTAAACACCACTGAACAGTGTGCCTGTCAGGAGGCACAGTGGATGGGAGAGACCTTGGTTTGGGATCAGTGTCAAATGTGGGGTAACTGGGAAGGGATTTTGGGGGTAGGAGCTGGAAGATTCAGTTAGACTTTAGTTTGACAGTCATGATTAGACGGAGGCCTCCTGTCGGAAATGTGCCAAAGGCACAATGGATCTCGCATTGCTAGAACAACAGCTCAGAGGCCTTTTCTCAACTCTTTCACTTGCTGGCTGTCTGTCAGAAATTGTAGTGCACCTCTTAAATAACAGTAATTTTCACCAACTATCAAAATGTCAGGTTGATTGACTTTTTTTTTCTTTTAGAGCGTTTGCAAGTTCATGTTAAAGATTTCTTTAAAAAATAAGATTTCTGATTTAATCTTTACCACCCCTTTTTTTTTTTTTTTTAATTACCAGGTCTAGAGCCATAGCAATGTCTCCATAAATACTTGAATGTATGAAGTAAATCACTGATCAAGCAGAATGTATTTGCAGCAGCAGCTTGCAGCCGTACAAGCAAAAACACCGCAGAATGACATTACCGCTCTAGGACTAGATGAACAATGCTCTTTTTGTCGCGAAGTCTCTAAGTTCAAGGATAAATACAGACCTAAAAGCTGAAAGTGGAAGTGGTGAAAGTTGTTTTTTTTTAAAGGGACAGTTTACCCCAAGATAAAAAAAAAAACATGTTTTTCTTCTTACCTGTAGCGCTGTTTATGAATCCAGATTGTTTTGGTGTGAGTTGTCAAGTGTTGGAGATATCGGCCGTAGAGGTGTCTTCCTTCTCTTGAATACAATGGAGCTAGATGGTACTCAGCTTATGGTGCTAAAAAAAAAACGCATTTGAAAAACTCAACATCATGTCTCCTTCCAGAAATCATGACCTGGTTATTCAAGATAATCCACAGCTCTTGTTTGGAGCAGTTTCATGTGGGAATTATTTTCTCTCTACCGAACCAAACGAATCATCACGCCAAAAAAAAACATGCATCTTCTCATGGACGAGAGGCTTGTGCTCCTGGAAGCGTGAGATGTAAACGTTAATGGCGTCCTCCTCGGCTGAGCTGTAACGTCAGCTAGCTCAGTGGTGCTAGGTGAGCTAGCGTAGATGCACACTCGCTTCTGCATGGTGTTACGGTCGGGGGGTGTAGTTTGGTAGAGAGAAAATAGTTCCTACATGAAACTGCTCACAGCAAGGCCTGTGGATTACATCGAGTAACTGGGTCATGATTTCTGGAAAGAGACTTTGCTGTTAAGGTTTTCAATTGCTTTTTTTTTTTTATATATATATAGCACTACAAGCCGAGTGCCATCTAGTTCCATTATATTGGATAGAAGGCAGACATCGCTATGGCCAATATCTCTAATACTCTGCATCTCACACCAATCTAGATTCGTAAGTAGCTCTACAGGTCAGAGGAAAAATATGTAGTTTTGATTTCTGTAGTAAACCGTGCCTTTAAATCTCTGTCTGTCCGCTTAGTAAACTATGACGCGAATGATTCAGTGTTGGCGGCAGAGAAACTGTTGGCAACAAGTGGAGCTTGCATCTGCCCATATCAGATTGTACGTCGGGGAGTGGTCATTGTCCCTGTGTTCCCCTACAGTGTGTCTGTGTCCATTCCTTCGCTGCCGCACTGCACATTGTCTGATTTTTGTCTGTCGTCCACAGGGTCGGGGCTCAGGCTTCCCTGGGAGGAGGAGGCCCAGAGGGGCTGGTCTGTCAGGTAGAGCTGGACGTGGGAGGGCCAGAGGCAAGAATGGAGCGAGTCCCAGCATAAACCCTGGGGTATGTGCCGTCAACTGGGTGAGATCTCGACATCTTTGGCAAATATTACACTCTATGCTAAGCAGTGTTTGTTTTCCCTCCAGCTGAAGACATGGATGATGTATTGTAAGCAGCATTAATGTTAATGACAAAGTAAACTGTTTGCTAGTTTCATTTTTATGGTAAAGACTGCACATTTCCTGAGGTTCATTTCCTCAAAACCTCTGAATGATGACTCAGCAGTGGTGAATAATAGAGCACTGGCTGACTGTAATTACTCTTCTATAGTATGTGTATCCTAAAGTGAGTCACTGTAACTCTTGTGATTGTGGATCTTGATTGATAACAAATGATAATAATGCTTATGTCATCACATGGTTTGTTTATGTCTTGTGCTTTCTTCCCTGATGTGCAGATCACCACAATAGAAACACCATACCCAGTCAAGGAGGAGGAGGAGAATGCCATGCATAACACAGTGGTTATATTCTCCAGCAATGACAGTTTCACGCTGAAACAGGTTATTGTTCATTTAATACTTTAGCGCGTTGCTGATGTATTTCATTTTGAATCCTCATCCGTGAATTTCTCCATTCATTTAGATGGCCTGAAATTAAATCTGTGCTTAAAGACCTCTCCCACTGGAGATCATTAATTCCTGTGGAGATACTGCCAACTGCCTGCAGGAAGTGCAGTCGATTATGTAACACGGGATCATATTGGAATTTTATTGTTTCTTACTTTCTGCCTTTTAGAGTTTTTGCACTGAATTTAATTCTGTAAACAATAACTGAGTGATAGCTGCTGTCTTATGAAGTTAGCAGTGTGGAATAGTAGTAAAATCCTGCCTTGTTTGAGAAATTATTCTAGGGATTTACCTGCCTGAGAATTATGTCAGTCGAATCGGATTTGGCTCTTCAGTTTGAATATGTGACTATGCGTTCCTTGTTTTCCATATGGAGTTTGAACTGGGTTCAGCGGGATGTTCAGGATGACAGCTGTGTTCACGTAATATAGTTAACAAGCCAAGTTAGCCCTCAGAGCTAATGTGTGCTAACTATGCTAGATTGGAAATGTGCAACATTATTTGCCGACACCAGATTAAACAAAAGCCAGAGACTGTATTTTATTAAGATGCTGTGAGCTGTAAATTCACTACTTCTAAGCAAAAGACAAAAGATGATGTTACCTCAGACTTTGACCAGGCAAAGACTTTCTTCCTCCGTGCAACTACCTTCGTCTCACTTAGACTTACCCTGAGTCTTGGTCTGCAACCGCCAGTACTGGAGAGCAGCGTGAGAGTGAGGAGCGCTCATTCTGGAGGCACCTTTTTGTCAAATTTGTCAAACATACAAAGTGGCTCCGACCAAGCCACGCAACACTATTCCAGCCAATCATCATATTGAACTCTGCACAGGATGGGGGAAAGGCCATGGATGTATAAAGGCAGCAGGAGCGGGAGGGACAGTAAACCAGGCACACAACATATTTGTTTGGGTGTTGTGCTCAAATATCAACAGTCACTAACTCATCCTCTAAAAGACCGTTCTGTCTTGCTCTCAGCAGTGAATGCACGCTGAAAAGGGCTCACTCAATCATCCTGGTCAAAAAAAGGTCTTTAAAGGCCAGAGTTTCCAAAAGTGCCGTGTTTTCTTTTTACGTTGCATTTCAATATGTGTTTTGCACAGCTATATTTAAGAAGGGAGGACAAGTGCACTGTTGGTTTTGACCGTGCAGGTTTAGGGTGCAGAAAGAATTTTGATTCCTTCGGTATTTATTTAGTTAATGACTGATACTTACAGCGCCAGTGACGTGGAATGAATATGCAGAACGTATTGATACCTGTGTGATTGGGTGGCAGTAAGCAACCTGAGTTAAAAGCAGTGGTGCAGTGTCTTTGTTTTGTTTTTTTCGACACACACATATTAACAGAAAAAGTAGGAATAACAAAAATGGGCCTCTGGCTGTAGAATGTCAGTGTCTGAGCTGAACTGCCTGAGTGAAATGGGGTAACTAATGATGTCTTATTCCCTCTCAGGACATGTGTGTGGTGTGTGGGAGTTTTGGCCTCGGTGCAGAGGGCCGGCTTTTGGCCTGTGCTCAGTGTGGCCAGTGCTACCATCCATTCTGTGTCGGCATAAAGGTACATCTGTTATTGAGCTTGTTCACCACGAACACACGATACCCGAGCACATAGTAGAAATACCATCCTATCATACACAGGCCTATATATAAATGTCTCATTGGTACTTCCACAGATCACAAAGGTGGTGCTGAGTAAAGGCTGGCGTTGTTTGGAGTGTACAGTGTGCGAGGCCTGTGGCCAGGCCACAGATCCTGGCCGCTTGCTGCTGTGTGACGACTGTGACATCAGCTATCACACCTACTGTCTGGACCCTCCTCTGCAGAATGTGCCCAAGGACAGCTGGAAG
Organism: Epinephelus moara; assembly: GCF_006386435.1. Classification (NCBI taxonomy): domain Eukaryota; kingdom Metazoa; phylum Chordata; class Actinopteri; order Perciformes; family Serranidae; genus Epinephelus; species Epinephelus moara. The sequence goes on along the minus strand of NC_065526.1, from coordinate 7,977,482 downwards.
TGCAAATGGTGAGTGCATTTATGATCATCGCTGCCAAATTTGCTCCACACAGGCATTATTTAAATGTATATGACACAGGCCCCTCTTCCCTTTACTGCTTGTATGTGACGTTACATTGCATATTGCTGTTGTAGGAACTTTACCTTTGTTGTAATCAATTCCGATACTCAAACAAGCTAACTAAGCTAACCGCTGGCACCTGCCTGTCCAACAGAAAACAGGCCAACTCTGCGTAGCTCTTCATCTCCGTCCTCTCTGTCAGTGCTTGCCAGCAAAAGTGAAAGCCAACCCCAGATTCACTCTTGCTTTGGAACAAGCTTTGTCCCTTTGGCATGTCGCCTTGCTTTATTTGCTTTTTTTTTTGGCGCTTTGTGCGTGATTTTCATAGCTTCCCCTTTAATGCATACTGCCTATGTGCCTATGGTCTGGCACCTGGTCGCTACCGTTTATAAAGTCCCAACCTCACCTGCACACATTATTGGCTGGGGACTACACACCCAGGAATGTAGAAATAGTAAAACATGGATAGTAAAATATATAGCATGCATAGGAAAATAAGGAAACATGGGCAGTGCGCATTGTTTTGTAAGAAAATGCTGCATAGTATACCTTTAAATTAGAATTTAATTTGTGTTAGGAAACAATAGAAGAACACCAAACAACAGTGTTCAATATGTACTCAGTAAGTAACTCAGGCAATTTACCACATTCCACCTCCTCTGGTTATTAAATATTTCTCTCTTCTTACTCAATTTGAAGATCAGTTTTTAAAAAGATCTGTACTTTTTCAGCTATAGAAAGGCAGGTAAAGTGAATGTCTTGAATATATTTATGTAGAGGTGTAAGAGTGAATTAAGGATTGCTTTTAAAACGTTCACACAAACAGCAAAGAATTTCATACTTGCAGGCTGTGGGCAGTGAAGGGAGTCGGCAGGAGTTTTGCAGCACAGTTAATCTGCATTATCCTCTTTGAAGTAACCTGGGTAGAATGACCTCTGTCCTCCTGTCTCCTGCAGGTGTGTGTCCTGTACCCAGTGTGGCGCCACTACCCCAGGCCTAAGGTGTGAGTGGCAGAATAATTACACCCAGTGTGCCCCCTGTGCCAGCCTTGCAACGTGCCCCATCTGCCTGGTGGACTACAGTGAAGGCACCGTAATTGTGCAGTGCCGCCAATGTGACAGGTGTGCAATGTTTCTACAAAACCTGTCAGCTCAGGAGAACTGGTCTCTATTCATTTTTATTTTTTTAACATAATTGGCTCTTATCTAAACGTCCTCTTTCCACAGATGGTTCCATGCGTCTTGCCAGGGTCTCCATTCAGATGAAGATGTAGAAAAAGCAGCCGACAGCAGCTTCGACTGCACAATGTGCCGAGCTTTCAAGACCACTAAAGGTGAGAGTGCAGCGATTCCTCTAAATGCGGTTTGAGTGTGCGCATGATCAGCTGTACAGTGAATAGACTCAACTATTGGCATTTAATCCTCCTGTTTCTGCTGTTTGTTTTTAATGGCTTTTGTGCGTCCTGTGCTGCTACAGTTGTGACCAAGGCCAGAGACTCTATTGAGCCAGTAGTTATGACGCAGATTGTCACAAAGGCTAAAGACATGGGTAAGCTCAGAGCTGCAAAATCAGTGGATTATAAACTAGCAACATGAAAAAATGTTTCTCTCGACAAGACGTTATTTGACTTAAATTCATATAGTGTGTGCTCATTCTAGCCGTAATTGTTTTTCCAGATCTGTCGAGGACCTACACCCAGGATGGTGTTTGTTTGACAGAGTCAGGGCTCTGCCAGCTCCAGAGCTTGTCTGCGACAGCGTCACGGCGCAGGAAACCCAAGCCAAAGCTGAAGCTGAAGATCATTAATCAGAACAGTGTGGCAGTGCTTCAGGCTCCTGTAGACCACCTCACAGAGCTCTCTCGTGATGAAGACATGGAGGACAACAGAGGTACTTGTCTCTTCTCGCACAAGCTTCTTCTTTCATCTCAGACTGCCTATTAGAGGCCTGCAGTGCAGTTGTGTGTGTGTGTGTGTGTGTGTGTGTGTGTGTGTTGTGTGTTTTCTCCCAGTTTGAGTTTTAATGTTTTTCACCATTACACAGCTGCACAATTCAAACTAGGCCGCATGATATTGGAAAAAACGGACTTTGCACTGTTTACTTGTTCTGTGATATATAAATTGCGATAGAAAAATACAGAAATATTCATCAGATGACTTGAATAGCTCTGTTTGGAAAGAATTTGATATTTTAGAATTATTTGGGTGATTTTGTGTGGGAGTGCATCTGCATAGAAAATTAAAAAAAAAAGAATTTTAAAAAGCTGGAAAAAAAACCCTTTTATTCCGAAACCTTTTTTTGAGCGTGAAGCATCTTCTGAATGGATTTTAGAGGGTGAAATTTGGTAGTTTAATACACTGAATGACTCACCATGACTCCATTGTGTTCATAGAATTTTATACTCTTCTTTCAGTCCTGGCTCAAGTCAGTGATAATAATATTATTAATACATGTAGCTTAAGCTAAAATAAGGGGGCTCCCATATGTTCCTCCCATCCTGTTCCTTGCTCATTCTGAGGTTGTGCCTGGTTTAGTTATTTGTCGAACAGACTTATCTTGTAAATTTACGCTGGTGTTAACATTGACTTTTTAGCTTTGCGGCACTGGGAGACCTTTGGTTTCTTTAGGTTAACTCGGTTCGCTTTAACCTGCCTTGTAGCCGGTAACTAGCTTTTACAGTCTGGCAACTTTGGGCTAAAGAATGGTAGGGAGATGTTGTGATAATGTTGCATTAAACAGGTGCTTTATTTCTTCCTCAAATCACGGCCCTTTTCACACTTGCACTGGAAACTGAGTGAATCTAGACTCTCTGTGGACTGCTGTAGCTTCAGAGAGGCATGCGCTTCGCTGTGTCTGCGACACTTGCGGTACTTTCCTACTCACACACGCGTGAATGAGAGCCTCCTTTACTGTAACAAACACCGCCAAATATCATCACATACACACGTAACCTGTCTTTAAAGGGGAAGGTTTGGCCGGTAACATTAGTCATGGTAAATTCGAACCATGCAAGTTTTCCTTTCTTTATCAAGCAGCAATAAATAAAGCAGGAATTAATTAGTCTTACTTGATATCGCACGTCCTGTGATGTGACTTTTTAGGTCGAATACACTGTGATGTTGATGCTGAATGAATATCTTGTGCAGGCCTAGTTCACACTCAGAATTACTGAGGCTGAGCCAATTGTGATATGTTTGACAGTTTGCTCGGCATTAACAGTGTAGCCTGCATCATAAATTAATTTTAATGGCCCCCTGCAATATTTTGTGTACTGTCCTGTTTTGTTATGTTTAATATCTATGGAGATAGAAGTGTGGACGTGTTACAGTGGGAAGTGTTGGACAGGATGGATAGACAGTTTTACAGAGCATGGATAAAATGCTGAAGAGTGAAATGCAAATTTGCTCACTAGAGTAGGCTTGCTGACATTTTCTGTCAGTTTGAATATCATTAGCTGAAGCTGCTATTTATACTTATTTTGCTGTGCTTTACGAATATAATGGTTGTTGTTTTAGTTTTTAAGCTCTGCAGTGTGTTTGAATGAATAAAGTATCAGAAATGGGTCCTGCATCATAGAATCAATACTGATTAAATAAAAAGAGAGCCATGATCAGCCCTAGTATGAGTCAGATTATCGGCCTGGGATACCCCTAATTAGGAGAAACAACATTAGTGTATTCCTTATTTACCCAAATACAATTCTTTCTCCAAGTCAGAGTTGCATTTACAAAAAATAAAAGTGTGTGAAGAAGAAAAAGGTCTCACTGGAATTGAAGGTCCTCAGTAATGGAACTGGTGAACTTAATTTCAATCAGGCTAATGTCCTGCCACTGAGTGCGGTTCAGATAGAATTGACCCTGGCGCTGTTGAGGGGCCTGGCTGGGGTGTTCTCTGCCGCAGGGCTGTCACTCATCATCAGTGCTCTCTCCCTCTTGCAGAGGCGGAGCTCCTAGATTGTGAGGCGAAGTCTGACTCGAGCCTGGAGCGAGAGCCAGCAGAAGATGACTCCAAGGGGGCGGACGGCGGCAAGAAGAGGAAGAGGAAACCGTACCGGCCGGGTAGGGCACCTGATTGAAGGAGACAGCTCCTCTGAAGCATAAAATGGTGCAGTACAGGCTCGACGTTGTAGCTGTAGCAAAGCACTGCCATCTCAGGGCCTCTGATGTACACAGGGCTCTATCTAGTGTTTCTGAGCCTTCATGCTGGACATTTAATAGAACCATACAATCAAGCTCAATATATCTCACCTCACATCACCTCCACGATTGTGTGGAAACATTGTTCTTTTGTGGGCATTTGTGTTGATTAATTGCTAATGAATTAATAACCTCTCCTTTGAAGGCATTGGTGGGTTCATGGTCCGGCAGAGGAGCCGTCCAGGTCAAGGTCCAGGCAAAGCCAAACGATCCCTCTGCAGAAAGGATTCCACTGGCTCTGTGTCAGAGAATCCCTTTGGAAAAGAGGAGGGTCTGTACACCAATAATACATACAATATACATAATAATACACTCACATTTGTAAAACAATAGATTGTCCCCTGATCTGCTGATTTATGTTTTTCTCATTTTTCTCTTTGTAGCAGGATGGACGGAGGCTCTGCCTGACACTCCTGTGGATGAGACGCCCCCTGGACCAGAGGTCCCAGAGAAAATAAAGAAACGCTACCGAAAGAAGAAGACAAAACTGGAGGAGGCTTTTCCCGCCTACCTGCAGGTCAGTCACCTTTGATAGCACACTCTTACTGTTTGAATTATACACTTACATTGTGTATAAACAGGAAGGGCTATTTGCTTCAGCTTATGACCACTGTCCTGGAGGAACTCTATGATCGCTGTGTTCAAAAAGTAACTGATTTAATGAGGAATTTTTTTTCAACTTTGTAAAGGAATATCTACAAATAACTAGCTTTTGTAATATTAACTTTTTATTAATATTATTCAGCTCATTCAGCCAGCACAGGCATCATGTTTTGTGTATGGCATTATTGATTGCCCCATTGTCACCCTGTGAGATTGCCAATACCCGCTATAATAATGATAATTATAACAACAACAACAATTATTATAATTATAAGACGCAAAATAATAGAGGTAATGAACGATTTTAACCACTGAGAACTGACTGCTAAAGTCAACAACATAATAGCCATAACAGTGGTTATTAAGTCAAAATTTAAAAAAGAAAGAAATAAAGATGATCAGATTGTGTTGTCTGGGTTTTTTTGCAAATGCCATGCAGCTATCGCTCTCTCTCTCTCCTCTGTTCCATTCAGAATCAGGGACTACACTGTCAGCTGGTCAGGGAGTCTGTGTGTATGTAATAATAATAATTATTATAATATTGATTTTATACATTAGCGGAAAGACGAGCCAAATATCATCTAGGCATTGGCTGTTGGCAGTCTCTCTGACCATTGTCAATTCCCCGGGATCACAGCCTATCGACACAACCAATAAGACACATTTTTGATGAGGAAAAAATAATACTTAAAACAGGTTATTCCAGCAGTTGATTTTTGTGATCTGTTTTTGTTTTATTGCTGTGCTAGCCTCCTGTTCATATGCACAGATTCAGGTCTTGTCATGCCGTATCTTCATAAAATGCCTTTTATCTCACCCTTGGGAAGGTTGGGGAATCCAAAGTACATTGCCTGGAAACCACTTACAGAACCTTGGTGCACGGTGCCCCCTCTGTGAGCTTTTTTGAAAGAGGAACAGCCTAAAGGAACTCACTGTAGAGGATACCCGTCTCTGATCATGCTCTTTAAATGGCTCCTGTCTGGGCTGCGAATTGACACACAAAAGCTTAACTGGAGATGACTTCAAGGCTCCTTGTCTCTAGCCAGTATCTCAGTGTCACCTTTTGTTGCCCAAAACATAGATATGTGATGTGCATTAAGACACCGGCAGCTGTCAGTGCTACTCTTTATCCCACCACAGTCTGGGGATGCCCAGTCCAACCTGAAGGTCCAACACAGTGAAGCACATTTCATTAATTATTGAAATAGCAACACGTTGGGCTTTTAATGTCTCGGTGCTGCAGGGAGCTGCAGCTACATGTCTTTGAGGATAGTAGATGACTTGTGGGTATAAGTGGTTTGGGGGTGGTAGGTGCTGACAAAAGTGAGGTCAGCGGCAACATGACTGTTAGTTTCAGGGCTTCTCTGTTTCACGTCGGTCAGTTCTCATGGGCCCTCAATGTGTACTGGATAATATCCATGTGACATGGTGATGTGTTTCCCAAGAACGCTGTCAAGAAAGGTAAACTGACAGTCCTTGTGTCAACACAGAGACTTGACCGGTGCTTTGTGTTGTCATGTTCAGGAGGCATTCTTTGGAAAGGACCTACTGGACAAAAGCAAGCAGAGCAGGCAGCAGGGGGTCGAATCAGGCTTACTGGAAGAAGGGCAAAGCCATGTGGAGAGGAAGCACCCAACTACCAGCTTCCTGGACCCTTCATCAGACCCTCTCCTCAGCGCCTCGGCAACATCCCTCCCCACCAGACCATCAGCAGCACGTACGTATACACATTACTTCACTTCTCCAGGACGAGGAATGTAATAATTCATTGATTCAAAGTGTTGGACTAAACTGAGAACGGCTAAAATTAAACCTGGAAAGGAATTAATGGAGGTATTGGAAAAGCCTGACAAAACAGGGGTATCTTTTATTTTTATTTTGGCATCTCGCATAACAATGTCTTTTATTCCGTGCATTTCTCCCTCCCTGTCCCTGCAAGTAACATCACCCAATGAGAGCATTAACCCTTTTCACACAGGAGTAAATGGGTATAATAGCGGTCCGCTGAGCGCACATCCACACAACATTTCACCCTATTATACAAAAAAAGTCTCAAATGTGGATCTCTGGATATTAGTGTTCACAGACTCATTTATGTAACTGCAGCTCCTTTTATTTTACATCTACACTAAAGAATTACACAGAATTCCACTTCTCAGATACCACATAAAGTTTCAGTTTCTGTTCACTCTGCAAGCTCGCTCTGTCTCGCCTGCCCACTCACTTTATGTCTTTCGCTCTCTCGACCTTTCTCTCAATTTTACATGAAATGACATGTGCCCCTTGTGCTGACCTGAGTGACATTAGTTGTGCAATGTTGTTCAGCCAGAAAAAAAAGCCACGTGCCTCAAACAGAATAGTAACAGTGGTTGTTTTAGGCTGATTTCAAACTGAAAAGGTAACATGTTGTGTTTGCCAGCACTTTCAAGCTGTCCAAGGATTGAAGTAGACATTTGTGTTTAACAGTGGTTGGACATGTTCATTATGTTGCCGAACATAGTTGTGAACTGTTATAGTATACTTAGTGAAACCCCTCTTCAACAAGAACTCACAGCCTCATCCACACTACTTGTCACCGTTTTAACATCAGCTGGCAGAGATTCCACATCATACCTGCCGCCTGCACTCATTCAAGCGTTTCTCCAGATTTGGCACGGCGTATTATGCAGCACACCAACATGGCCAAATGGAGCACAGCCACCACCAAGAGAGTGTTTGTCAACACACAGCTAACTAACATCTAAACACAGTCAAAATCTATCACTGAAACTGATGTGTACTGTATATAAACTGTAGAAAACCAGTATACTAGTAGCTAAGCTGATTGTCTTAATGTTTGAGTGTTTCATATTGCAAGGTATTGCATCCAATAGCTGGTCCCATTTCTGGGCCCAGGTTGCCAAAGTATCCAGAGTTGTTAAACTCAGTCCAACACATCTCTTAGAAAAATCTTTTGCCTCCTCTTATTTTTTGGCAAAGAGAGTGAAATTATGAAAAAAACAACCTCTACACACCTGAATGTGTGACAGCATAAAACTCAGAGCTGGTACTCGCTAGTTTATGTTTAGTTCTTGAAATAACCCAGTACCAAGTTGTATGGAAACTTCTCCAATCTAATAATCCCTGCACTCACGGACTATGGATGTTCCTGGCGACTAATTTCCCTGTCAACTTAACGAAAAATTTTAATTAAGACTAGTCGGAAAAAGGAAAAGACTCAGAAAACAGTCAAAATTTAGCACAATTTATTGTTAAGTATTTGAAACATTGTCCCTTTGACGTCTTTAATCACAATCTTCAACAACCACGTCGGATTTTAAAGGCCGCTGAAGTACGAGGCACTTTGCGCTGTGCACTATGAATGTGAACACGACGGCAGCTCAGTCAAAAGTTAAACACTAAAATAACATCTAAAAGTCCAGGACCTGGACTGCACCAAATCCCTGCAAACATTCCTTTGCTGCCATCTCTGGAACTGCTCTCCTCCAACGAAACGGTCAGTAGAACATCTGCTCGATTACCACGATCCAAGCAGTAGTGTCTAACATCCATCCATCCACTGAGCCATCAAACAGTCCCAACAAACTCACATCAATACTGAAACAGCTCGACTCTGTTGTTAAACCCTTACTGTTAATCTAACTGTTAGGTAACGTTAGCTACGTGATGCTAACAGTAAAACCTGTCTCACATCAACAGTCTACGGCGCAGAGCTCCCACATTAGCAGCAGCAGCTACAACCTGAACAGTCTTGCATGTGCCGAAGTCGAGTGCGGTGTATTGACAGTTGGCAGTTCAGCATGCTGCCGAAATGCCACTTAAATGTATGAAAGTATGGCTGTACTACATGCTACTCCATTCACATGATGGGTATCGATTGCAGTATTCTACTGGTATCACTTTAAGGGTACTGAAATTCGATCTGATATCGTGATTGTTTTAAAGTTACACCCAGCCCTAGAACAACTATTATTAGCAGACCAATTTACGAAATGTTTCATGTAGCTAAGAAGCAACATTTTTGGCCTTAAATATTTAAGTATTCAAACAGATCGTTAAGTAGAGTTGACGAGTTTTAGAGATACAGAGAGAGACACCAATACATATCCAGTAACGTGGTTAAAAAGAAAGATGGGTATCATGAGTGGTACTACTGGTTATTGTCAGATGAAGATGATGTGCTGCAGTGTGAAAGAGTGAGAAATGGCAAAGAAACCATCAGTTTTAACAGTGTAAAGAAATGAAACTGTAACCTTGACGACTGTGACCTTCAGACTACAAGAGGCAAATTCTTTAGGGACTGTTGCACTGAACCGACTGCACCGAGCTTCGAGCCTGGATGAGGAGCATTTTGCAACAACTTCATTAAATGAATCCATAATGTGAAGATAGAGAACAGTGTTCTCCAACTCCAGTATGGTTTAGCATGCTGATGTGCTGGTGTTACAGTTTACATCTGTAGGAGTCATTCTCTGACAGTCACTTTCATCAGTTAGAGGGAGATACATTTGGTGTAGTACATGTTGAGTCACTGTAAAGTAGTGCTGCACGATTTGGTAAAAATGTGCGATTGCGATTATGGTGGACAATATCGCGATTTGCGATTGCGATTACAATATAATTACAATAAAATGTAATAAATAAATGGTATCATGAGTCTTTTTGCTCGGTTCAGTGTTTCCCCTACATTATATCAGGGGGGCACTGACCTTACCTGACATAGTTATTGTTATGGACAGACAGTGTGTCAATGACCATCAACAGACTGCGCACAGTCAAACACGCTGCTCACACAGCAGCGCAGCACGGAACTGTACACACAGCGGAGCGAGCATATGTTGCGTTCAGGCGTTGTCACGTAAATGACAAATTCCAGCGCCATAGCACAACACAGCAGCATGTCAAGTGGGC
>NC_065526.1:7723035-7967491 GCF_006386435.1 Epinephelus moara | reverse complement strand
GCTCTTCTTCAGCGTCTGTGTTGGTCACTGCTGCACGCCGGCTGCACGCACCAGGATAGCTTGTGGGCGTGATGTCAACAAACTCCACACACTACAGGAGAGTCAGTCACGTTCACAGGCACACACGTTAACATTTATTTAAACTACATTAAATCGCAAATTGCAGCCTTTTATGTGGTTATGTAATCGCACACCCTGACATCGCGATTGCGATTAGATTAATCGTGCAGCACTACTGTAAAGTACATTTCACATCAGAGGCCAGCCAATGAAGCAGTCGTTTACATAGAGTTTCCTCTCTTGTTTACTCAAAACCAAATTCTACATGTGGCATCCAAACAAATGGTTCCAAATCACATTCTCATGTCCGTTCAACATCACCATCAATTATGATTTGTGACGGTTTGGTTTTCTTTCTTTTTTTGTTTCTTCCTTTTTCCCCATCTACAGAGACGTCTGAGGAACCATTAGTTGATCTATCTGATGTTCTGAACACTGATGCAGACATCTTGGGAATGCTCGGAAAGCCAAGCAGTGACTCTGGTGCGTCTTATATCTCACAGGCAGTCACAGTGGCAAGAATTTATCAATAGTCACCTAGCCGTGGGTTCACAGGAATCTTTTCCTCCCGGTTCAGAAATTTCCTCAGACACGAAGTTTGTTTTGCTTTCACCACTTTAATGATTTTTTTTTAATGTCACATTCTTTAACAATACTTTTTGTTCATCTTTGGTTTTTATCTTTTGTTTGTTTGCATTGTCTGAAGCGTGTTGTGCTTGTTCTGTCTTCACTATTTTTTCACTCATTTTATCTGGTTTTGGGTCCTTGTAGGTCTTGATTTTTGCCCCTTCCAGGTTGACAGCTCACCTCCTCCTTTTGGTAAGGGTGCTATGGCCTACTAATCCCTTGCTTTAGTGCATTCTTCCTCTCTTACGGTGTTTGTCTCTATTTGAGTGTGCATGTATATAAGCTGCTTCATACTTAGCTTTTTTCTCAACCATTTCAGATTGTTTTAACACCCATAAACTGCTTAGTGCTTACCTAACCCAGTGCACAGTGTTCACTCAAATGCGTATGGTGTGTCCGTCTTTGTCCGTGAGCCTCCTAAACCCTTTCACAGTGGTGACATTTTTGAAATACATAAGAACAAATTCATAGCTGCTCGATCGAAGATGGCTTCAAGATTGCAAAGAAAACAAACCGACAAGGACATTTTGGCATTCAAGAAATAAGCAGTTCAGAACCAAAAAATTTAGTTTCCAGGAGGCCTTGGCGAATATCCTTCAGTTCTTAAACACTGTGAAGGTCTTCTGTTCTCAGTCCTGTGGTTGGATGACAAAAAGCACTGCAGTCCATGTCCTCCGTTCTTTGTGAAAACGACTTTGTTCAGCATTAATACATTTAATAGAATTTTGTTCTAATACAGATACTGCCAATTAGTGGTTGCATTCATCCTTTGGTAGACAGTTTTGTGTTGAAGAAAGTAGAAAAGAAATGAAAAATATAGACAAGACTAGAAATGCTGTTGGGTTTTTTTTTTACGTAGTGATAAGGCCCAGACACACCAAACCGACAATAAAGAACAAGTGGCAATGAAGGCCGACTGTTGCGTCACCTCACCTTGTCTGTTGTTTCAGTCACAATGTTGCACACAAACACACCGCAAAGACTACAGCTGAGGGCCAACTAGCACCACATTCTGTGGCTGCGTAGGTGGAAATAACTCTCCACACTAGCAGGAGGCGGTAGTCTGCATTCGTCATGAAAAGGGAAAACAGAAGACCGACAAGATGGATTCAAGACGCTAGTTAGCCCCTTAGCACATAAGCAAAACAATATGATAATTAAACAACAAAGCATATTTTTACCGTGCAAACAATAATACATTTACAAACCATTTCTGCTGAAGAGCTCAACGGCCCTCTTGACTTTTGCTTACTTTCCTCACTTCTGTTTCTCTTCTCGCCCACTGAGCTGAACTGCCAATCCAAGTGAATTCACTCACTGACTGCAGCTCTGATGCCGATTTAACTTGCTGAATCAGACGCAAAAAAGCCAACAAGGGCGGACCAGTGTCAACATTGCCGGGCACCGCAAAAACTAGGGCAAGAGACGCTCACTGACCGCTCGTTGTTGACCAAAAGTCGAATGTTGGCTTGGTGTGTCTGGGCCTACAGATAGAAACTCCAGCATCATTTTGATAGAAGCAGCTCGCAGTGTAGAAACCCAAATTATTTACATGTGCTTTGTTATGGATTGGATCAGCCATTTCAAAGCTGATGAATGTTGCAGGGTTTCCTTTTTAAATAAATCAAAAGTACATAATTGAAGGGCCAGAGCAGTATTTTCCTACACAAACATTCAAGTGTTTGTGTACCTTTACTGAGAAGTAGTATGACCTATTTGTCTCTTCACAGTTCCCAAAACACTGCCTTTAAACAACACAGGAACCCCGAGGAGCTGTAATCACATACTGTTGAGTTTTGATTGAATTCCTCAGGCTGTTAAGACAATAAACATGTTCTTACTTCACGTCTGTATTTATGATCACGTTCTTTGTTGGGTATTTTGTTGGTTGCTTTGTGTGTGTGTGTGCTGTGTATGTGTGCGTGTTATGATTTGTTTTTGTATGTCTGTGTGTGTTTCTACAGCTGGTCTGGACATCGGGCCCCTGGCAGACAGTTCCCCAGTGGCGCCCCAGTCTCAGGCCGGCCGGAGGACACCTCGAGCCCTCCCAGAGGAACCCCTGGACGGCATTCTCAGCCCAGAGCTTGACAAGATGGTCACTGATGGTCAGTGCGGGAGACCAGACATCCAGACGCTTTACAGTGTTGTTTTAAATTTCATACAGAAGGAATAATCTCTAATTCTTTTGTTGTTTCAGAATCAATTCTCAGCAAACTTTACAAAATTCCAGGTTTGTAATTTCATACTTTTTTTGCTGTACGCTTGCAGCTATCAGTCTCCTACACTAGTTAACTGAGCTGTGAACTCCCAATGTAGTGTTGTTACAATACATAAACCACGGTTCAGGGTTTTAAGAGTTACCACAGGTCCTGAAAATCCTTAAAAGTTTGTGAATTTGAAGGGGGAAAACAAGGCCTTGAAAGAGTTTTAAACCATGCAGTGTTGGGTCCTTGAATTTGAGGGAATTTGGCCTGGAAAGTCCTTGAAAAGTCAATTTGATGTTTGAAAAACTGTGAAACTTGTGTTTTGCAAAAGGTTTTATGTTCTTCAGGCTAGTGAGACAAATTGTAGTGTCCTTAAGGCAAACATAAAGTTGTCTCTCATAATAAATACAGGAGGAATTAATTCTGACATTGCAGTTAATTAATTTTACCCACCCTTATACGTTTATGCGTATTATATGCAAACAACATCATTATTGTCACACTCTGTTACAGAGCTAGAGGGCAAAGATGTGGAGGACCTCTTCACAGCAGTCCTTAGCCCCAGCACGAGCCAACCACCTCCACCACAGGTGCCTCACCCCCAGGGTCCAGGGCCCCTCCCTGCCACACCTGGCACTAGTATGCCTCACCCCAACGCAGGTACATCATTGAGCACCTTGTTGTGGTCATAGGTAACATTTGACTCTTGTTTTTGATAAATTCAAGTCACCTCTTTAATCATGTGTGCAGGGAATCCCATGTTTCCAAGGATGCCAATGATCAATGGTATGATGGGACCAAACCAACGCTTCCCTACAAATTCAGGAGCAGGGCCCTGCATCCCAGAAAATTTCTCCCCCCTTAACCGTATGCCTTTCACTGACAATCCAAGGTAATGCACTGCTTTCATCATTAAAACAATTAAATATTTAAAAAAAAAAAAAATGATTTTTCTGTTTTTCTCTGCAAAACCAGAGTGTATTGATTAAAAGTGAGTTGTTTTCCTTTGTTGTTACAGGGATAGAAAGTTTAATCAGATGCCTAGAGAGGCAGTTGGTCCATGGTCCGCCCATGGCCCCGGCCCCACACCCCCTGGACCTCTGCCTGAGGGGGAGACTGAAGCCATGTCAAATGCCCAAAGGAGTACACTCAAGTGGGAGAAGGAGGAGACACTTGGAGAGCTAGCCACTGTAGCGCCCGTCCTATATACCAATGTCAATTTCCCCAACCTCAAAGAAGAATACCCAGGTTTGTGTACATATATATATTAACATATATTTTCCCCTTGCCCATGTTTTTTATTGTCATCATTACTCATCTTTCTGTTTATGTCTGGGTATTTGTTTGGGTGTGTACACTGCACTGTCTCAGTCACACTGTATAAAAATACCTTGTATGATCTGTGAGACTGTTGGCATGACAACTCCTCCTCTTATTCTCTCAACAGACTGGTCTACAAGAGTAAAGCAAATTGCAAAACTTTGGAGGAAAGCTAGTTCACAAGACAGGGCCCCATATGTGGTAAGATCACTCACACTGTTGAATTTACAGATTTTCCTCTACTGTCTCAAAAGCCTAAACACTTTGAACCATGGCAGACACCAAACTGTCACTACTAGTTGCACTGACATATTAGTATGCAGGAGGCAGAGTCTTTTATCGCATCTGGCCTCTTGCCTCTTGCCAATGCAATTTGAAATCCGGCCATTCACAGATGAACCAATTAACATAGGAAGGCCTGCTCAGTGTTAGACCTCACTATGGTCTCAGTAATTAAGTTCACTAGAGGTAATTTTATCTAGCAGAGGCCAGTTTCAAAGACCTAGTTTTGATTTAAAAAATGTACTATGTGCATGTGATCGTAAGGGTGTTTTTCCACTGGTTACATGGTGGCAGTTCTCTTTCATGGCTTTGTCTTTCGATATCACACTCAAACATCCTGACTATTGTGATACCTATGTACAGTAACAGGATGACCTCCATCCTGTGCTGCATATACAGTACAAAGAAGTCAAGTCACTAACTGGTTTAGGTAAAATTGTCCATTTACTGGACTGAGTCCGGTATCATAGAACACCTATCCTTTAAACATTTTCAGTGATCACCTTACCCAATCATAATCAAATGAAAATATGTAACATCCATGAGATCATGGAGTATCCAGCCATGCTTCTGTCGTAGGTTAGCAAACCACCCTAGCCTCAGGGATGGAGGAGACCCCTTTCTCACTGTCACCACCAAGTGTCAGCTCTTTGCCAGTAAGAAGGGAACCTCCCTTCATGTTGCTGAAATACAAACAGGATGGATATGATCAGAGAGAGAAGGAGAGAGTAGTCTTCCTCTCTTCTTCTCTTGTTGGAGCTTTTTATCTTCCACTGTTTGTGTATCTGTGTAGCGATGCTCACAAACAACCAGTTGGTGATTTCCTATTACCCTGTTCGGATAGTGCTGTTGCTCTGAAGGAATTTCCACTGCGTTGATTAGGAGTAGATTATCTGATGTTGATTTTTTTTAATTTATTTTTATCCAAATTACTGAATTTATCCTGATTTTAGTGCTGTATAATAACCCTTATTTTTCAGCTGTTATTCAGTATATTTGCTTTTGAAATGACAACAATAACAGTCTTAAAATAAAACACTTGTTTTTGTTAGTTGTTAACTGCAGAATACAAAAGGGCAATGAGGTCGCAGTGTTTTTTCAGCAAAGACGTTTTGATTGTGTCAAGTTGCTATGATACGGCATATTCAAAGAAGTAAAAATGTCAGCACATGTCAGTCAGAGTACTTACTTTGCTCTGGATGAAGGAAAGGCTGAAACATGGACACTCTGCTCTATTTAGGCTCAGTATTAATTTCTCCTGTTTTGGTGTTGTTATCTTGCACTTGTACTTATAGGATGTGACAGTTGGTCTTTGTGGTATTTGTCCCACCCCTCCGCCACTGTGATTGGACAGCTGGGTAAAAAGTGACCGGGACGGCCTGTAGTAGCGTTGATTTTTCAACTCTTTGCAGCCAGAAGAAAAAAATGCCAAACATCCTGTGCTCAGGGCAGAATAGACGCTTAGCACCTCGTCATGCTTTTGGTGTTTGTAGCATAGTGTTAATGCGCATTGCTCACATTGAATAGAATTTTAAAAATATGCTGGTTTTATGAAAATAGCATTAGCCCTTCTTTTGGGTTTTATCAACTATTCGGGATGTTGTTGCTGATACTGATCAGTCCACAAACCATTTATGTGGGTGGTTCAAAGAGGATCACATGCAGCAAAGGGCCCAGGCTGGACTTTGGCCGCTGCAATACAGACTCAGCCTTAATGGCACGCTATGGCATGCGGTGAACTACTCTACGCTGTGAACACGTGCCATTAAAAAGTTTGAATGTCATAGCTCTTATCCATGATGCTGTTTTGAGTGTGAAGTCCACTGTTGGGTATTTGGACTTGTGGGGGAAGCTGAAAGTCATCATCTCATATGAACTTTCAATACTGAAGACCCATGTAACAGTGCGATATTGAAACAAATGCTATGAAAGAGAATTTAATGCTACATACACACCAGTTTTTGTTGTAGTACTTTTAGTAATATTTCTTCACTATCACACATGTTTTAGATAATAAAAGTTGCATTGGTATTATTTTTTTCTGCAATCTTATATTTATGTCTGATGTGTGTTTTGTTCTGCACTTGTGATTGATTTGCTGTTTAGCAAAAGGCAAGAGATAACCGAGCAGCCCTGCGCATCAACAAAGTCCAGATGTCGAATGAGACGGTGAAGAGGCACCACCCACAGCAACAGCCCCCTGAGGTGTTTGATCCCAACATACCACTAGACACAGAACTGCTGTTTAAAGACCCTTTGAAACCAAAAGAGTCAGAGCATGAACAAGAGTGGAAGTTTAGACAGGTAAGAGTGTATGCAATGAAGTCAGGGAATGCAGCGGCAGGTCCACTTAATATTAAGACAGCTAAGAAGTGGTGGTTTAGTAAAGCTCCCTAAACAACTGCACTATCCGCCACATTAACCCTGATGACATTGGTGGTTAGTAGGTCCAGTTTATTTTTGGCATGAGACTGATATTCGCTGCATCTCTTTGTGATGTCTAATCCCACTTTTCACTGTGCCCTTCCAACAGCAAATGAGGCAGAAAAGCAAACAGCAAGCCAAAATTGAAGCCACTCAGAAACTGGAGCAAGTCAAGAATGAGCAACTCCAGCAGCAGCAACAGCAGCAGCAGCAGACCAACAGCCAGACAGAGGGCGATGGCAACAACAGTGGAAACGGCAGTCCAGCCTCCCAGCCCAGCAATGGCAGCATGTCCCCCATGCAGCAGCTCAATTCTAAGGATGGCTTTGCCAGGCCGCAGCTACCAGGGACGCCCACTTCAGGTCCCCCGGAGGACGTGTTCTTGCGACCCCCACCTCCCCCTCCATCTGGCCCTTCCTCGCAACCTCAGTCCCCCCAGGTATTTTCACCAGGTTCCTCTGGGTCCAGACCCTCCTCTCCATGGGACCCATATGCCAAGATGGTTGGGACCCCAAGGCCGCCAAATACATGTCGCAGAATGCCTGTGGAATCTGGGAAATCCCCCACGTCCTTGATGGAGCAGCAGGACAGAGGGAGGCCCTCACCTGCTCATGAATCTTTTGGTTCTCCAACATCTATGAGCAGTGACCCCTACGCCAAACCTCCTGACACCCCAAGGCCAGCTGGGGAAATGGACCCTTTCCTGAAGCCCATGGGTCCTCCCAGGGCCAGTCAGGCTGCTCAGGGAAGGCCCCCAATGGGCTCTCCGGGCAGAGACCCATACTCGAGGCCCATGATAAGAAATGAGGCCTATCAGCGCATGGCTCAGAACAGGATGATCTTGTCTGACCCTTACTCACGGCCTTTACTTACGCCAATTCCTGGAAGTAATGAGTCTGGCTCTGTCCCTTTGTTCAAAACACCCATGCCCCCTCCTCAGGCTCAGGATCCCTTTAACCGACCAGGTCCACATCCTGCTGACAGGTTCTCCCAGAATCAGCAGAATGACCCCTATGCTCAGCCTCCACATACACCAAGACCATCTGGGAATGACAACTTTACCAGTCCTCCTAGAATGGGCCAGCATCACCCTCAGGTGCACTCGTTTGCTCAGCCAGGACCAATGACTCAGATGTCTAGAAATCCTTATGCTCATGCACCTTCCACTCCAAGGCCTGACCACTTCACCTATGACCCCTTTGCCCAGCCATCTGGTCCCAACAAGCCACCTGCTGACCCTTTCTCTCAGTCTGCAGGCAACCAACGATCCATCAATGAACCCGGTGCTCAACCTCGCCCATTCTTTGAGCCCTATGCCCGACCGCCCGGCACCCCACGTCCACATGACAACTACGGTCAACCTTCAAACACCCCTAACACATCCTCAGACCCTTACTCACAGGCTCCTTCTACTCCTCGCCCCAGTGGGATGAACCAGTTCACTCATCAGTCACACCCTGGACAGAGGATGTCACCTTCCCACTCAGTGGACCCTTACGCTCAGCCACCAGGTACTCCTCGGCCCTCTGTGGGAGAGAGGTTTTCCAAGTCACCAGGTAGCCAGAGGGGGCCAATAGAGCCATTTACTAGCACACCTGGGACATCAAGGCCAGGGGGTGGTGACATGTTTCCCCAGCCTGGGGCCCCCAGACCAATGCTTAATGATCCCTACGCCCAGCCGCCAGGGACCCCACGGCCTGGTCTTGATGGGCTCAGCAGACAAGGGCCAAGGCAAGGGCCAATGGGAAGCCAGGATCTTTTCTCTGTACCACAAGGCAGACTTCAAGAGCCCTTCCCCCATCCAGGCTCACAAACACCAAAACACCCAAGTGTTTCAGAGGATGGATTCACACAGTCACCTGCCAGAAGACCCAGTCAGACACCTGGCCATGACCCATATGAGCAAGCCCCGATGACCCCTCGTCCACAGTCAGTAGAGAAAATGGAAATGAAAGATCAGTCATGTGTGGGCAACAATGGAACTATCCCTCAAGACCCGGGCCAAGCATCTAACAACCCACAAATGCCCGGTGCTTCCTCTGAGGCTCAGGGTGTTGCTCTAGCTGAGAGTGAGGAAAGACTCAGACAGGTACATGAACACTGTTGTTAATGTTCTATTCTGAATCTCATTTAAGATTTTATTTTTCCACTTGTGTTCATTTTAGTTTGTGTATATCAACAATGTCTTTAATCAATCAAACAATTTTTATTTGTATAGCACCTTTCATACAATTTAGTGCAGTTCAGAGTACTTTACCGCTGACTGACAAGCCAATGATAAACCAAACAAGTGTAGAGTGGAACAAAAAAGGCCAAAACAAGTGATGAATATGAGACCAATGCATGCCAGACAAAAAAATGATTAAAATGTAATAAAATAGATATAAAAGATATAAAAACAGTAATAATAGTAAAATGAAAACTAGTTTAAAGAGGTAGATAAAATAAATCAAAACGCAAAACAGGAATAAAAATGATGACACTAAAATAGATTTAAAAGCTATGATAATAATTAAACAGTTACATAAAAGCTAGACTGAAACATTGAATAAAATTGATTAAAAGACAAAATCAATTAGAGGCATGAAAATATATAATATAAATAGTAATAAAACGTGTAAAATGATGTAAAATTGTGTGCATTTGCAGAATTCAAAGTATGTAACGGCTGTCAATAGAAAATGGGGACCTTCAACTTGCATTGCTACCCATTAGCTGTGGACTTTCAGTAGACCAAAATTAACTGACAATCTGTTTTAATAGCTAGAAAGACAGTGTTAATGTAAGCCATACATGGCCCATTTACTTTGTTTTATAAAGGTGTTACATTTCTGAATGCTTGTTGTGTTTTGTAGCGACAACGAATAAGAGAGCTAATCCTCAAACAGCAGCAACAGAGGAGTGCTATTCGGCAGGAGAGGGGCCCTCAGGAGCCTGCTGGCAACATAGCCCCAGGAACACCACGACCCTGGCCTCAGGAGGGGCCTGGGCAGCAGGGGGAAATGTTCAACCGGCCTCCTCCACCTTATCCTGGACAAGGACCCATGAGAGGGCCAATGAGGTTTCCTGGACCTTTTCCAGGCGATCAGCGTGTCCCTTTCCCTAATGAGGGGCAACTCCCCAGGGTCCCGCATCCTGGAGATCCTAATTTGAGACATCAGGGGCCAAGGTTTGTGTTATGATATTACATTTTATTACATCTGTGTGTTACATATATTCTATAATTGATTACACATAACTACCCAAATCTAGAATGCATTTTCTTCTCTATTCATATATCTTTTTATCCTATTTTAGATTTGCATTTCCACCTGGGGTTCTAGGACCTCATGGGGCCCAAGAGTTCTTTCCCAGAGGGCAACACCCAATGCAGGATGTCCCTCCTCAAATGCGACGGTCTATGTCTGCCGAAATGGCAAAGAGCATGGGAGGCAACCCTATGGGGCTGCCCCAGCACTTCCCACCACGTGGCATGCCAGTGCAGCAGCACAATATAATGGGCCAGCCTTTCATTGAGCTGCGACACAGAGCAGTAGAAAACAGGCCACGTCTGCCGTTTCCCCCTGGTGCCATGCAAGGAGGCAACATGGATCCCAGCTTGCAGGGGCAAAGGCTACCAGGCTTTCCAGGAGCACCTGAATCCAGGTTCCCTTTAAATCAGGTGCCCAGGATGGTAGACCCCATGTCCAGCCACACTGGCCATGTACAGCTATCTGCCAGCATGGACAATCTTCATCAGCAAGCCCAAATGTCAGGAAACAACACAGTCAAACAAACTCATTTGATGAGATCCATGAGCCAGCCTGCTTCAAATGAGACCCAGAACATGGCAGCATCTATGATCCTGACTGCACCCCCTGCTGGGCAGAGTGAGCCGGTCGCGGTGTCCGGCAGTGAAGCTGTGGAGGAGAAACTGGATGCAGAAGAATCAGCAGTCAAAGATCTTGAGGACGTGGAGGTGAAAGACTTGGTGGATGCTGACTTGGAAAACCTAAATTTGGATCCTGAAGATGGCAAAGACCTTGATCTAGAGACAAATGACCTACACCTCGATGACTTCCTAACATCTGGGAAATTTGACATCATTGCCTACACAGATCCTGACCTAGACGACATCAAGAAAGACATGTTTAATGAGGAACTGGATCTCAGTGATCCTATGGATGATAATGCGGACACCACAGAGATCAACAAAAACTCAAGCACAGGAACTGAGGCGTTGACCACTTCAGAATCTGTACTGGAAAAGTCTGAGGCCTCAGGTGAGCAGTCCTCAGCTGAGGTGAAGCCGGAGGCCCCCATGAGTCAGGACTCTGCTTCTTTGGCACCTGGGCAAGAAATTAAAACAGAGGTCAAGGAGTGTCAGAAACCCCCTGATGTGGCAGACCAGCAAGCCACTGGAAACACCTTAACCCCAAACCAGCAGGGAGTTCTCTCTGAATCCACCCCAGTCCTGTCTAGTTTACTCGTTAAGCAGCAGCCTGAGGAGCAGTCATTAAATCCAATTGTTGAATCTGTCAGTCAAGGAGGTAACCTCATGCCCCAGCAGAACCAAGTCACTGACACTCAGCATACCTCTGGGCTTACATTACCCGACGCCACCGCCGCTGCAGGAGAAGCTTCTATGACTGGCTTTGGGGCAGACCAGCAGGTGGGGCTAGCCTCTGGAGTGGACCCGAGCAGTCTGACCCCGGCCCAGCAGGCAGCGTTGAACCAGACTCTGGGTCAGCACGGCCAGCAACACCGCCCTCTTCTGCTAGAGGAGCAGCCACTCCTATTGCAGGACCTCCTAGACCAGGAGAGGCAGGAGCAACAGCAGCAGAGGCAGATGCAAGCCATGATACGACAGCGCTCCAGCGACTCCTTCTTCCCAAACATTGGTAAATTATTAAGGCCACAACTTAAAATCGTCAGCACAGGTTGATGTTTGAGATAGCCAGTCTTTTCTGATTATGCATTACTTGTCATTTGCAGATTTTGATGCCATCACTGACCCCATCATGAAAGCTAAAATGGTTGCCCTGAAAGGCATCAACAAAGTCATGGTTCAGAACAACATGGGAATGAGCCCAATAGTCATGAACAGGTAAAAAGTTCACTTTGGTACCACATGAATACATTCTCTTTCTTCAGCAGAAAATGTAATGATTGCAGAGGGAGTGTATGTATTAGTTTAGCTCTTAAAGCAATGGAAATAACAACCTAACTGAACAGCCACTGGGATTTTGTGCAGCTGTGTGAAGACTTGCAACTGTGACTGACTGAATGGTGCGCAATTGCGGTATTGCTCTATTACAGATTTCCTCCTGGTCCTGCACCACCTTGTCCTGAAAGCACACCACTTCCTCCACAAGTTGTTGGACAGGTATTGAATCATTAGTCTGGTTAGATGTCATTTAAAACTATACAGTGAAAAGTATTTGAGTTATTGAATATATGGTAATGTATTTTTTAACCTTGCATTCAGGATGGCAAATTGACACAAGTAGCAAGACCAAATCCTCCAAACTTTGGACCGGGATTTGTCAGTAAGTTTTCTTAAAATGTATATGCATTTTCAACTTTTTGGTTTGAAGGTCTGTCAGGCATCGAAATGTTAAGATGTTTGTTTTTCATGCTGTCAAGATTGCTAACAAAAGAGCCTTTTTTCTTCTTTCAGACAATGCTCAGAGGGCTCAGTACGAGGAGTGGCTCCAGGAGACTCAGCAACTACTTCAAATGCAGCAGAAGTTTCTGGAAGAGAAGATTGGGGCTCACAGGAAGTCTAAGAAAGCCCTTTCTGCCAAGCAGAGAACAGCTAAGAAGGCAGGGAGAGAGTTCCCTGAGGAGGACGCCGAGCAGCTCAAACATGTCACAGAGCAGCAGGGTGTAGTGCAGAAACAACTGGAGCAGGTAAATGTTCGGCCTGCCAAGCTCCAGCACTGAATTCTATCTCAGCCCTCCTTTGCACAATGACTGCCCTAAGCACTGTCCATTCATTGGTCCTAGGGAGCTCAGTTAAATGTTTAAAGTAGGGACCGGTAAATAACAGTCTTTAGGCCAAATATGGTCCTTCAACAGGAGTAGTTACCCACATCCCCAGTGTGTCTAGAACCAAACTATGGTGCTGAAATAAGGCCCAACTGAATAACAGATGGAGAAAACTTAACTCGGTATTATTTATCCAAAGAGACTTATTATTTTCTTACTGCAGGCTTATTTGCAATGACACAGTGGCACTGGCGGAAGAGTAGTATGAGCACACAGATTTAACAGAAACACATACTTTGGTCTATTCTTTATTTTGATTACCTTCAACTATTTTTACTCCTTTTAGAGACAGTTTCTTTCTCTCAAAAGCAGAGGCTTGTTCTCTGACAGCATCTTACATTTACAGTAGGCATAATTAGTAATAAATCAGTAGGTAAGTAAGTAGGTATATAGAGTATGCATACACATCTAGCTGTTATTTTGTGTCTGCATGGCACCTGTCAGCCTGCTCTAACTCCCTAAAAGAGCAATGCTGAAAAAAATTGCTCTCAGCTGATTGTACTTTCCAACTCCTGCTTTAGAGTTTAATTCTTCAGTTACTGTTTGAAATAGAAATCATTCATCTCTTCCCTTGGGTAAACCTGCGTCCTTACAAATTTGTCTTGTAAATGTGATAAACACCATGAAAGTGATATGTAGTTTCTTTGTAAATTTCATAGAGAATCTCAATAATATTTTCTGTGAACGTGTTTTATGTTTTGTTTCAGATCCGCAAGCAACAGAAGGAGCATGCTGAGCTTATAGAGGAGTATCGAGTGAAACAGCAGCAGAACAATATGACACCCATAATGCCTGGGATGCACCCAATGCCAGGCCCTGCTGGCATGGTCCCCGCTGGACCACCAATTGTCCAGCCTCCTATGAATCCCATGATGCAGATGCCACTTCATCCGGGCCAGCCAAATGCACCTCCGTGTATACCCAACCCGCCACCTGGCTGGCATCCTGGTGCTCCTATGCCCATGCCGGGACCAGGAATGCCACCTATAATGCCGCCCCAGGTACCTGTGGGAAATCCAGGCCAACCTCATCAGATGCCAATGGGTAACAT
Organism: Epinephelus moara; assembly: GCF_006386435.1. NCBI lineage: Eukaryota > Metazoa > Chordata > Actinopteri > Perciformes > Serranidae > Epinephelus > Epinephelus moara. Next base: position 7,953,493 of record NC_065526.1, on the reverse strand, counting down.
ACCTCAACACCCGCAAATGCCTGTGGATCCCCAGGCACCACCAGCTCCACCAGGTGGTGTAAAACCTATGCAGGCAGGTGGTGTGAAGTTTGACGACAACAACCCATTCAGTGAAGGTTTCCAGGAGCGGGAGAGGAGGGAGAGGCTCAGGGAGCAGCAGGAGAGACAGCGGGTGCAGCTAATGCAGGAAGTCGAACGACAGAGAGCCCTGAAACACCGTATGGAAATGGAGCAGCAAGGGATGATGGGGCCGGATGGGAACATGGCACCGCTCGCTCAGATGCCGTTTTTCAACACAGAGCTGCCACAGGACTTCATGCAGCCTCAGAGGCCTCCAATGCAACAGCAGCAACAACTTGCACCAATGTTCCCCCAGCAGCAGGTCATGCAGCCCGGTATGGGCTCACCACCTGGGACTTTTATGCAAGGTGAAAGGAGGGCCATGATGGGCAATGGAATGATGCCCCGTGACATGGGGCCTGGTTTTGGGCCTGATAATCTTGCCCTACAAGCACCTAATTTTCCCCAGGGTCAACCCAGACCTCGTCAGTTCAGTGGCCCAGGAATGATGCTCCAGATGCCAGGTGAGGGTCCACCATTCGGAGGTGACTCAGCTACACCTCTACCGTCTAACTTTCCAGGCTCAGGTCAGTCTCTAATCCAACTCTACTCCAACATCATCCCAGACGAGAAGGGTAAGAAGAAGAGAAATCGCAAAAAGAAGAAGGACGATGATGCAGATTCTGTCAAGACACCTTCAACTCCACACTCAGACCTTACAGCCCCTCTCACACCATGTGTCTCGGACACTTCCTCAACTCCAACCAGAAACACCCATCTCTTCGGTGACCAGGATTTGTCACGGTCCCCCTTACTGGGATCTACCACCCCCAGTCACTCAGAGCTGGAGAGGCAGCTTTCTGGAGGCCAATCTGGACACCCTGGTCTCCTAGCAGAAGCAGCAAGAGCCCAGGCTCAGGAACATGACAGGATCCTTAACAACATAAAGCTGGAGCAGACTGATGCCAGTGAGTGTCATGGGCCACGGGAAGGGTCCATTGGCTCAGAAATGAGCTCTGTGAAGGAGGAGGGTAATAAAGGGAGTGTGTCTCCCTTCCCTGCAGGGCAAAGTCCAAACAAGGGGGAGGCTGGCAATGAACTACTGAAACACCTTCTGAAGAACAAGAGCACACCTCCACCTGGACTGTCCCAGCAGAGGTCAGTGGAGAGCATGCGCTCAGAGGAGGAGGATCCTGCAGACTGCAAAGCCCTGCTGAGACAAAGCTCCATGGACAGCAACGGGGTCAGTCTTTGTGTTAGTCATACAGTTAGAGCGTTGAGGGGGTGATCAACATAGTGAGTCATAGACGGGCTAAGTGATTCAGATGGGAGGCGTGTCATAGTTAAATTACTATGAGTCATAGCTGTCGGTTTTTGAATGAGTCATAGTTCTGTGTTTGAAAACATCTTACTTGGAGCCATAATGCTTCTCATGTAATCTGAAGTTTATTAATGCATTTTTATGCAACGATATCTTTTTCTCATCTCCAGGCGTACTCAGATGGCACCCCAGACTTTCCAGGACCTGTGCTCCCAGAACAGGAGAAGAAGAAAGGGAGGAACAAGAGGGCTCCGAAAGGAGGGGAGAAGCCTGCCTCTCGCTACAAGAAAAGGAAGAAGGAAGGGGATGAGAGGCAGCTAATGCACTCTGGCCCTGACACTGTAATGACCCAAATCAAACAGGTAAGATTGATTTTACCGCCTTATAACCTGCTCTTCATTAAATTGGTCGAAGCTGCACTGCTGCACATATTTGGGAACAAAGGATGGGAGAAGGATTATAGCTTGAAATCTGAAGGCTTTATTCAGAATTTTCCAGTATTAATTACTGCCAGGATAGAAAATGGTCTCCACTGAGCGCACAGACACTAATTTCACATATCATAAGCATATTACTGTAATTAGATATGTATTGGATGGCAGTGCACACACAGGTATTAGAAGGTGGTATTATTCAGGGGAATGGAAGGGATTCATGATTATATTGCACGTCCCTCACTGATTGAGGCATATTGATTTGAATGTTACAAAGCTGACTCATTCATTAGAAACTTACATCATCACATTTAATACAGCTCAGCAAAACCAAACAAGCACACACCTGTATGCTAGTTTCTCACATGTTTAAGATAAGTTTGGCTAAAATGGAAATTATGACTGTGGCTATAAGCTGGAACAGCTTCAGTATGTGACTGTAAACAGTTTGATTGTGCCCAGATTTACCTGCCTTGTTCTGCAGCGAGATTGATAACTGGACCAGAGATTAGACTTCTATCCAACATTAATGATGCTGGTTAGGTTGATCGGATGTATAATGTGTATGTATATATCAATTCCACTTGCATACTTGTCCTGATTTTACTCCCATCTCTTCCCCTGGTCCTGCTTTTCTCTCCTGACACAGCAGCTCTCCCTGCTGCCTCTCATGGAGCCCCTGATTGGGGTCAACTTTGCCCATTTCGCTCCCTATGGCAGCGGCCAGCTCAACGGAGAGAACCTCCTGTCTGGTACCTTTGGCAGCGCCTCACTCGATGGAGTCTCTGACTATTACTCCCAGCTGGCCTACAAGGTGAGATCTGCTTACCTTACCAGGTTGTAACAGGGTAAACAGAGTGGTGTGTGTTCAATATGTCTGGAGCGTAATGTGCTGACACTGCATTGGTTCTGACTCCTACAGCAGAGTAACCTGAGCAATCCACCAACACCACCGGCGTCTCTTCCTCCCACTCCACCACCTGTGAACCGACAGAAAATGATCAATGGGTTTGCGACGACAGAAGAGCTGGCCAGCAAAGCTGCTGCCATGGGTAAGCAGTCAGAAGGATGTATCTTTTCAATGTTACTTTTTCCCATTTTATCTCACACTGTCATAACCTTGAAACAAAGGTTACTTTTACTTAGAGCTGTCCACTTGTGATACAGTCACCCAAGACACATGTTAATACCAGGTGTAAACAGGGCCAAGGAGTATTTCCATCATTACAGGCAAGAATAGCGCGTACATATGTGTTGACATTGTGCTCCTGTTTCATACAGTGTCCAAAGGCCTGGTCCCAAAGCCACTACATGTCCCATTCAGAACCGAGGAAGACCTACTAGCCCGGGCCATCGCGCAGGGACCCAAAACTGTGGATGTTCCGGCCTCCCTCCCCACCCCTCCTCACAACAACCAGGAGGAGCTCAGGTAACGGATAAATAACAGTAATGCCTTCTGGAGGGTTACATCACCATTAACGGCTGTCATAACATTTGTTTGTGTTTACTTGTGCACTCATGATAATCAGTTTTGGCTGCGTGGATTTGACAGAGTTGGTTGATTTATTGTTTCTCTCCGTAAAATGATAACAGCAACAGAGGACAGGAGCCTTGCAAGGACAGGGACACACCTGACAGTTTTGTTCCGTCCTCATCTCCTGAGAGCGTGGTTGGCATGGAGATAAGTCGCTACCCAGACCTCTCTCTGGTGAAGGAAGAGCCACCGTCCCCCTGCCTGTCTCCTGTCCTTCCCATGCTTCCTGCACCAGATGGGAAAGGTAAACAAACACAACTCCAACACATTTAAAATATGTACTCGTGTGACTCCAGTCATAATTGGTTGGGTATTTTTGAGTGTGCAGTTTAAACGCACAACTCCAGCATACCTTAAAAGTGTGGTGGCAAGTTTTAATGAATGTCCTCCTTTTTCATTCTCCAGGGTCAGAAATAAAATTGCAGGATATCAAAACAGAGCCTTCTGCAATGTTCTTCGGCTCCCCCTTTGGCTCCATGTCTAATGACTCCAAACAAGGACTGGTGTCTGTCGCCATCACACTGAGACCAGCTGCAGCAGAGGTAGGAATATGAAATACATGGTTTACAGTGCTGTCAGTCCGAGACATAAATCCTGCCGAACTTGATCATAGTTTGAAACACTTATTTTTTGCATGTCAGGCTTGTTTTTCAGTTCACAGAATTCCCCATTTGTGTTGTAAAAATTGTAATGTAGACATTTTTGCGCACTTTTTTTTTCTACCTGCTCACATCTTGTTAATTCTTACATACATACAAACAACACATTTAAAGAAAGGTCTTTTCAGACGGGAAACGTCACTCCGCCTGCGTACCCACGTGGATTCACTGGGTTGTGCATCCCTCCTCGTGTGAATAGACAGTCAGACAAACACTCTGCGAGTATATGCCAGATGCCGAATGTGTGGTAACCATGGAAACGACTTCTGCGCACTACTGTATCGCAAAACTGTGCATCTACCTTTGTTGACTGTGGTATCATATAATCACAGGTCCATCTGTTGACAAATAGTGGCAATCCCAGTGTTAAGGCCCTTTTACACTACCTGTTCAGAAGAGGAATATTGCGCTGCTATGCCACCTTGCCGTCTGTATAAAAGATACGATAGCGGAATGGGGGGACACAGTTGTTTCACCTTAAAGCCTCCAGGGGAGGTAGTAACAGTGCCGAAAACAGTGTCTGCAGGACAGCCTGCAAGACGGGATCATAGGCGCCGCAGGTGTGACCTGTTGACAACGTGTTATGCATGCGACCCACCAGGGGAGATATAGGAAGTAGCTATTAGCGGCTCATTCAAAGAAGAAGAACAGTGACGGTCGATGTTCACACATTGGAAAAACAAAGAGATGCAGGGCTCCTCACCCACAGAGCAGAGGACAAGATCAGCTGTCATACAACAGGGACAGTATGATTGTCATTGACATGCTAATGTCATCGACGTGTATGTTTAATGTCACATTAGAGGCCGACGCTGTTGTGTTACATGTCAAGCCTGTCACGCCTCTTTTGATTCTGCAAAGCTGCAATGTGTATAATCAGACACTGGAGCAGAATGATGCTGCCGTTGTTTGGTTCTGTAGCAAAGGAGGCATAAAGAAGGGACTTTGTGGCAATGCCAACTTCAAACTGTATTTGTTGATAGCAAAAGTTAAATTAGCATAGTTATAGCCTAGTTCAACGTAAAACTATATGTAGCGTTACCTGATACATCCAGGCCTGAGTCAATGCTCTACCATGTGAAAGACCTCTTGTGTCTGTTCTGATAACTGTTTAGAAAACAGATATATACACTCAGAGTTGCCATACTTGTCTGTCCAATTCAGTCTCACATGGCAAAGAAACTGCCTCTAATTCAGTTGTTAAAGGTAGTCAGTGTTACCGAGAGGCCAAATTTAGTTATTCCACCTCAAGTAAAGGCAAATCACAACAATAAATGCATTATAAAAAAAAAAATTCCCAGGGATGTAAATGTAGACAACACACCAAAACTTTAGTCTTACTTGAACTGTGTATGAGATTTTTATGTGAGACCTAATCAGCTACTCTTTTCCCCTCAGAACATCACAGGTGTAGTGGCAGCCATTTCAGATCTACTATGTGTGAAGATCCCCAGTAGTTACGAGGTCAGCAGCACCCCAGACAGGGGGCCCCTATCTGTACTCAGCGGTCAAAGGGTAGGCCCTCATGGCATGGAGCCGCGGCCTCCCATGCTCTTCCACGGACAAGGAGACAGCGGGCTTCACGGTCGACCAGGTCAGATGATAAGGCCCAGTGGAGCACAGGCGATGATGCATCCGCAGCAGGCACATCATTTCCGTTTCCATCCCAACAGCCCAGGTGAGGGAATAAAACTAAATTAAACAGGAGCATTTGTAATTGAAGTGTCTTCTCTGATTAAAGCTAAACATAATGACTTCTGTGAAAAAGGCACAAAGCAGCAGTCGTCTAATCACTATTTAATTTACCTCTGTAACAGGCAGTTCTATTTTTCGAGCTGATATTTATTGTTAACTCAAAGTCAAGCATCATACAATTGTAGGTTACTATTATAAGAGATTGCTTTTCAAAATAGATGTCATTTTTAAAAGCATATTTTTGTGACTTCAGGCGCAGCTCTCGCTCGAGGACACGACCAGAAGACCCCTGCAAGCCCTGGATGTAAACCTCACTGGTGCTGCCACTGTAAGGTGGTGGTTCTGGGAAATGGAGTTCAGAAATCCATCAAAGATCTCCCAGCCCACATGAAGGTACCAAATTAATTAGGCTTAAATAGTCCGAATGGCAGCAGGGTGATATATTATGTAGGCAGGCCACCTTACAGCAGCAGCTTAGATTATTAAAGTGTGATTTTGAGACTAATGAAGTAAAACATGTTTTAAATACTCAGCACCAGTTCATAAAATGTCATCTTTGCCAAACTATTATGGATAATTTATTATTGATTTCCCAATGGAGGCCATGAGCCATGACTGGATGCCTGGACCTTACTGTAGAGGATATATTCTCTCCTTTCAGCCTGAGTGTATATATATACAGTACACACACAGTAATACTGTGTACAGCCTCTGGTTATGTAATTCCTGCCTGCTGGAGTAAAATCCATTTCAGTTTAATTAGTGGGTTTAACAGCATACCCCTTGACTTCAGTCGAGAGTATTTTGGTTATTTAAATATTGTATGTTTTTGATGTTTATTTCATAACTTCTTTTAACATCAGTCGAGCTGAAGCAGTTCACGTTGGTCAGGCTTTGATTCAACACCTCATTCCTTATTCAGCCTGTTAAAACTTAGTCTGATTTCTCTCATTAGGAATCTGGAGGCCGTTTGAAATCTGAAGAGGACCTGGTCTTCTGTAGTCACAGCTGCTTCCTGCTTTATTGCTCCTCGTCGCCAATGCAGTCCAGATCAGCCACAGAAACTAAGGTTTGTACCAGTGTAACAAGGGATGTCACGGTCTGATCTCAACGATCGGTATCAGAGCCAATCAAGGTGTTTTTTAACTGATCGGGATCGGCTATGTCGAGCTACATAGAGCCCGATTCAATCCTTTGTTTTAAGTCAGCTGTCACCGAGGTGTTTTTGCTCGAGTGCAGCTGTTGTCAACTTTCCAACTCTAGCTGTCTGTCTCCTCCATTCCGCTGAGCTCCTGTGTGTGTAAGAACAGGAGCTGAGCGATGTGAGACTGTTCATGTTATTTACCTAATTTATGTGCACTCATTTTATTTCAGCTGAGTCAAAGTATCTTGCGTTTTGCTGTCATCCATGGCGCATGGTGTAATTTAATCTATGCAAAACAATGTAAAGACGATGAAAATAAACTCTCAGTGGAATACAGTTCACTCAGGTAGGCTAACTCAGGTAAAGGCTGCACCACAGCAACAAACACTGGAGAATACTCTCTTAAAGAGATAAAGAAAGTCCCTCGAGACGGCGACAAGACCAGAGAGATTACAGAGGGTTTGTTGTTTTGTAAAAAATAATAAACAACATTAAGTAACAGCTTGGATGCAGGGATTTTTTCTCAGCATATACACTGGATTGGATTGGACTTGGTATCGGCAGATACTCTATATTAAATGACTTGGCCAGGGGCAAAAAAAAAACTTGAAACTTACATCCCTAAATGTAACACCACAGTGCAGTTGATACAAGTGTTTTTATTTTCTCCTGAACATCATGGCTGTTGTCTCATTTTTTCAGGAATCAGTGTCCCTTCTCCCTGCCTCCGAGCAGACCGAGAGCCTTTCTAAGACTCTGCACCAGTACAATAACAATATGTCATCGCTGGATGTCCATTGCCTGGCCCAGCTTCAGCCCAAACAGTCTCCCCCCTCTACTCCCCCTATCCCCTTCCCCATGGCAGGCGAGGCACCCAAGATGGAGACCAAGTCTGATGCTATCAAAGTCACCGTGAAGCTGAAGGCGCGGCCGAGGTCCCATGACGGCTGGCACCAGGGAAAGAGACAGAAAGGACTCCGCTGGAGGAAGTGGACTGTTCAGGTGGTAGTGCCAAGAGGGAATTCCCAACTTCCAGACGAGGATAAGATCGATGAGCTCCTGAAGAAACTCGGGGCCTCCCTGCGCCCTCCTGCCTTGCTGCGGGACCACAGGCGGTGCTGTTTCTGTCACCAGTTCGGAGATGGGATCACTGACGGCCCTGCTAGGCTTCTTAATCTAGATCTTGACGTGTGGGTTCATCTAAACTGTGCCCTGTGGTCGACTGAGGTGTATGAGACGCAGGCTGGCGCCCTCATCAATGTAGAGCTCGCACTGCGTCGCGGCCAAACAGTACGCTGCGCATACTGCCAGCAGACTGGAGCCACCAGTGGCTGCCACCGCCTTCGCTGCACCAATGTCTACCATTTCACCTGTGCTCTGCAAGCTCAGTGCACCTTCTTCAAGGACAAGACCATGCTATGCCATGCCCACAGGCCCCGGGGAACAGCTGGACAGGCACTGGAGCATGAGCTGCGCTGCTTTGCCGTCTTCCGACGTGTCTACGTCCAAAGAGATGAAGTGCGTCAGATGGCCACCGCTGTGCAGCAGCCCGAGTTAGGCTATACCTTTCGAGTCGGCAGCCTGGTGCTGCATGCAATGGGCCAACTAACCCCTCTGCAAATGGCAAACTTCCATTCCACAACGGCCATCTTTCCGGTTGGCTACGAGGCTTGCCGCATTTACTGGAGCATGCGCCATGGCAACCGCCGTTGCCGTTATGTCTGCTCTGTTGAGGACAGAGAAAATCAGCCAGAGTTTACCATCAGAGTCATTGAACAGGGCTACCAAGACCTGGTCCTGACTGACAACTCTGCTAAAGGTTTGTCCTCAATGATCTTTACAGAAATATTATTGTTGTGTTTCAGAGCCAGTTTTTTCACACGTTTGTCTCACTGTTATCAGGAGTGTGGGATAAGGTTCTGGGCCCTGTGGCTGAGAAAAGAAGTGAAGTTGGCACTCTGAAGCTCTTCCCTGTTTACCTGAAAGGAGAGGACTTGTTTGGACTCACAGTCCCTGCAGTCACCAAGATCTCTGAATCGGTTTGTAGCAGCTTTTTGTGGTTAAATAATATGAAATTTAAATTGATACATAGATCATATTGTGTAGAGGCTGCAGGATGTAACCCTTCTTTGCTCATTTATTCCAGCTCCCGGGAGTGGAGGCGTGTGTCAGGTACTCATTCCGTTATGGACGCAACCCTCTCGTGGAGTTGCCTCTCATATTTAATCCAGCTGGATGCGCCCGTGCCCAGCCAAGAACCAGCTCTTCCTACACTTCACTGGTGATAAGGTAACGTTGAGTGAAGCAGACATTAATTATCTGTTTGATGTCTCCAAGCAAGACACATTATTTAATTTTGATCGTTCAAATATGTTTGTCATTTTCATTACTTCCCCCTCAAAGGCCACAACAACAGGCTGTCTCCACCAGCAGTGCCAGGTCGAACCAGAATGTGGCCCAAGGAGAAGGTGGCGCCCCCCATAGCAAGCCTCCAGTAGTGCACCCCAGGTCTTCTCAGTACCGCTGGATGAAGAGTGAGTGGAGAGCCAATGTCTATCTGGCCCGCTCACGCATTCAGGTCAGTGTCAGAATAATTATTCGACTTTCTTCTCAGCTTTGAGTAACACTGATGCTCTTAGATTATGCTTCCTGTGGACAGAGTAGAAACCTATGTGTAATGCGTTCACAGGGCCTGGGTCTGTTTGCTGCTAGAGACATTGAAAAACAAACTATGGTGATCGAATACAATGGAACCATCCTCCGAAATGAGGTCGCCATCAGGAAGGAGAAGATCTATAGATCTCAGGTATGCATCTGTTTTTAATACTTTCTGAGCTGAAATTAATTTGTCTACCGTTACTTTTGCCAGAACAATCAGAAAGTAAATTCTTCTCTCTCCCCGACAGAACCGGGAAGTGTTCATGTTCCGCATCGACAGCGAACATGTTGTAGATGCCACCCGAACTGGAGGGCTAGCAAGGTACTGTGAGATTCCCCTGGTTGCTGTGACATTTTTGTAAACATCAAGGAGAACATACAATGACATCTTTCATGGTCCTGCACCCCCATATGTAGCACACTGCTGTTCAATCAACTGTGGGTCGGGAAGGTGTTATCAGGGGTAACCGTTATATGAGCACAGTGCAGAGCAGCAGTGATTAGTGAGCCTGTGGGATGCACACACAGGGAAACAAATGCATTAAAATGCACACGTGGCCAGACCAGCTACTACAACAAAGAACATACACAGAGAGCGTGATTTCATTCTCTACTCAAGACGCCTTTACGCCAACTATTACATTGCCTCAAGTTGCCTGTCTCAACCAGAAAGTTGCATCCGAACACACCACAAAGACGACAGCTGTCAGCCAACTAGCACATGTTCTGCACCTGTGTGAGAGGAAATACCTCTCCATACCAGCAGGTGGCAGAAAACAGATTGAAGACACTACTTAGCCAGTGTGCACATTAACAACACAACACGATATAGAAAGAACAAACCATACTTACTGTGCGCTAGCAAACTTTAACACAGTCAATTATGAACCATGTCTGCTCAACGGCTAGAAAATAATGTTACCTCATATAACACGTTTGTTTTTCTCAGTCTCACATCTTCTTGCATTTGAGCATTTGTTTGCTTTTTTAACTTCCATTTTTCTTCTCATGCACGGGGCTAGACTGCAAATCAGAGGGATTTCTGGCACCAGCAGGCTCTTACACCAATTTACCATGTTGAATCTGCGGAAAAGTCGCCAACAAGGGCCGACTGTTGTCAGCAATGTGGGACCCAATGCAAAAACTAGGGCGACAGACACTCACAGAAGGCTGACAGCCAGCCTGTTATGTCAGGGCTGTCGGATGTCGTGCACAGCTCCTTTTAAGAACACGTTTCTGCTGTTCACAATAATTTTGAATGTAAAAAATAACAGTGACTTACTTGATCATCATGAGATGTTTTGTGATATCCAATAAATCCCTTTTTGTTTCTGTTTTGTTTTTCAGATATATCAACCACTCTTGTGCCCCGAACTGTGTCGCTGAGGTGGTCACATTTGAGAGGGGTTACAAAATCATCATCAGCTGCAATCGCAGAGTTGATAAAGGAGAGGAGGTGAATATCTGTCTTTGGTTAGACTTCTAAGGGCCCGTACACATGCCGCATCTTAAACCACCTGGAAATGGCAAGGTCGGGCGCAGGGCGATACTTTTGTGCCTTTTTTGTGCCAGCTTTCAAGAGCACAGCAAGCACAGTACCATAGCCTATTTACCTGAGATCCTAAGTGCAGAGCTGATCTTCTTCGTGCTGCTTTTTATAAGTGTGTGGGCATGACGTCCACGGGACAGATGTTAAGCTCTGGCAGCCCTGCACCAAAATAATCAACTTTTCCATATTTACCACAGACTAATATTTACGGAAAAAAACATGGCATGTGTACAGCCCCTAACTTACACAACTGCATGAACGATGTGTCAGAGATGAAAATGTGATGCTCAGACACTGACGTTTCCCTCCCTGTTTTCCAGCTGTGTTTCGACTACCAGTTTGACCCTGTGGAGGGTCGGCACAAGATCGCTTGCCACTGTGGAGCTCCTGAATGCAGGAAGTGGATTAACTAAGGAGAACAAAAAAAACGACAAACCTAAATGCATTCCTTGCTATAGTGTGCGGATGATGTGATCTCTGCACAGACAAAACAAGGCTTCACATTAAAGTCATTTTATGAATGAGCAGAAGGCCTGAACCCTTGGAGAGGTGAAGTAATGATGTGTTGGTTCATCAGGATCGCGGAGGAAAAAAAATGGGTGGAGGAAGGGAAATGTAACACAGTAGCAGGATGTGACTCGTGCCATATGTGAGAGGCTCTGTTGTTGTGAGACGCCTCTGTCTGTCTGTATGTGTCTGTGCGTTTGTTTGGTGTACATGGGGGTGCGGAATCCACCAGCGAATGAGAAAGCACTGTGCAGGGTGCGGCCTTATTGCTTACTAAGGGCAGGCCCTTTTGTTTCATACTGTTAATGTATACCGTATGACTAAATGTAGACATCACTGAATGAGGAATGTACAGCAATGAATACCGCGAAGGGAATATTAACTTGCACTAAAAAAAAAAGAAAAGAAACAAAAAAACACACACACACACATACACACACACACACACACACGCGAAAACTTTTAAAATACTTGATTCCATGAGTCAGTTTTATCATAGGTCTCTGTCATGTGATTTGTGTGGAATTCGAGAGGTTTTGTATTTATTACTGAGTGAATGAATTTTATTCTCAAAATGATGAGATTGAGTTAAAGAAGGCTAGATTGCTATTGTTTTTGAAGATTGAGGAAGACATGCTGTTACTTTTGTATAAATGTACATAAAGAAAACTATAGGAATAACCGACCAAATACTACCTTAACCTTCTTGATGTTTGGGTGTTTTTAAAATTGTTTTTGTTCTGTTTGTCATTGAAATTTATTTAAGATGGACGTTATTTCAGTTTGAGAGTATATATTATGATTATTCTGTACAGAATTTGTAATATAACCACAATAATTCACAAAGTATTTTTGTTGTATTAAAAGTAAGGTATTGTAGCGTAGTGTTTTGTGACTTACACATGCTTTGACCACTCAAAAAAAAAAAGAAATATTTTTGTTGACTAACGTAACGAGTTATCAGTTACAGAATTTTAAAAAAGAAAAAAAAAAGACTCTTCAAATAGTAAGAGATCAGTGTGATCTGTTTGCTGTTAATCAGGTTTGATTTTAAAGAACTGTGAATTAGGTTTTGAAACCCAAAAATGACTTTTTAACTTTTTAACACAAATAGGAACACCGACATGTATTTACCTGTTTTTGTTTTTACATTGCTTTTAAAATACGGTGCAAACGTCTAATGATAATGTGAGTTAGACAAAGCCAGTGTGTGACAGAAAGAATCGTAACGGGGAACTCTTGTTTGGAAGCGTAGGTCGTTCTACCTTTTTTTGGACAGAAATGGCATCCTCCTCAATCAGAAATATTTCTTATACTGACACTTCACAAGTCACATGCTTAGAAACGGAAGAGTTTTTGCGTGCACAATTTCAAGTCGACTGTAAAATTTTGGAGACAGTCTTAGAACTTGTAATGTATATGGCATGTATTTTTTTAACTTTCCGAAGACTCAATTGTATATATTTTCTCAATGAATGGTTGTAACAAAATTGTTTCTTGGATATTTTTCTTCTCTTGTATGATATTACATCATCCTGCCAGTGTGTTTGTGCTACATTTTCTTGGTCGTGTAGTCAGAATTTTTTTTTTTTTTAATTTCTTTTATTTTTTCTTTGCTTTTTTTTTTGAAAATGCCTTTTGAAGTGTACAGAGTATGAGGTTTGGAGTTTGTGGAATTGAATTTAGAAACATTTACAAAAATAAACTATTTTACATGTTAGCAGGTTGTGTACGTGGTATCAATAATTATGTGTTTTAAATTGTTGAATATGAAGAAATGAAGCCATAAAAGTATCTGTGCCTTTGGAGACAGAAGCCGAGGAAGCACAGCACAACAGTTACTGTACGTACATAAGAAATGGAACACACACACCAATCAGCCAGAACATTAAAACCACTGACAGGTGAAGTGAATAACTGATTATTTTGTGTCAAGGTGTCGACCTGGCTTCTAAATTTCCCAGGTCCCAATCTGCTCAAGGATTCTTGTGATGTGCCGGTACCCCAGATGTACCCCTAATCCAAGGTGGGGCCTCCTTGGATCGGACTTGGCTCTGATCTTTCGAGGCATGGACACAGGATCTCTGGGAGTGTCTTGCGGTGTCTGGCACCAGTGCATTGGCGGCAGATCCATTTAGTCCAGTGGGTTGTGAGGTGGGTTAATGGCACATGCCACAGATGCTCATTNTCACTTGTCAGTGGTTTGAATGTTTTGGCTGATCGGTGTATTTAGTCATCATTTTAGAGGCAGTTTTATATCCAAGAATGCAAGCGAATACATTAGTGGCTCCTAGCCCTTTTGGCATGTGAGCACCTAAGGGCTCTAACGCTTATTTTCATGATCAATATTAGATCTGTCCATAGATAAGTGCCCATTATTATTCCCCAGAGCTCAAAGTGATATATCTTGATTGTATTTTTCCAACAAAAACTTTAAAACCCAAAGATATTATGTTTTTTATCACAGAAGACACTTTCTAGGAGCTCAAATCAGTAAATTTAAGGTGTTTTGGCTTTAAAAAAAACACCTGAACAATAATTAAATTGATAGAAACTCAAATGGTCACAATTTTGACATAGATTTACTGTTTAACACATTTTTCTTTGGTGTATTTTTTTTTAATCATCTTGTGACCCCTCAGATTCATCTCAATGATACTAAAATAACTGCTGACTCTAGATACCTCTAATACTGCTGGAGTAAGGCATACAATTTAGAGTGCCTTGTGCTTACATTTTAATATGTGTTTAATCACATTTGCACCAACTTGACACAAACCTGATATTAGATATTTTGGATATAATAATAGCCTACTGGTAGCTGATTCCTCTTGTGTTGCTGCCTTTTGGCAACATCATTCCTAATCACATTTCCCCTAGAATTAACTCCACTGTCCTTTTGTCAGAGTTGTCAACCTGACATCATTAAAACCGTTGTCCATAGCATCATCATCATTATGAATTAATGAAGTCATCCTGTGTAGGCCATTTTGTAAATGAGACACACATTAGCACATGGGTGATTTTGCCTCATCACCCTCTCAGTTACTGTAACAATGCTGGATTAGTGATTTAAATTTTACTTATTTCTCAGACATGTGTCCACCAGTTGAGCAATGTATGCAATTTAAATGATCTCTTAGAATCTTTAGATTAGAGAAAGCTATTCATGCTAAAAACATGAACATGGACTACACTGCTCACGCATCAGCAGTCCAGCATAGGTCAGGTGTGAGCAGGGGTGTTTCTAGGATTTCAGGACATTCAGGGCTTAGATCATACCTCTGTTGGGGGGCCAGGGGACTGGAAATCCTCCAGTGGCACTTTTTTAGATGAACGATGCTTTGAATGCACTCTGGCACCTTATTTACATTCAAAGTACAAAAAAATCCCCTGTATGAATCAATGTATTTTCAGTCGGCGGGCCACCAGGAACCATATCACAGACCAGATTCAGCCCGCAGGCAGTAAGGTGAGTATCAGTGGTCTAGATCCTGTCATCAAAGATAACCAAGAATCTACTGTTTTTCATTTATTAATCCATTTTCCATTCCGCTTATCCTGTTGGGGGTCACAGGGGGGTGGAGCCTATCCCAGCTGACACTGAGAGGTGGAGTACGCCCTGGACAGGTCACCAGACTATCACAGGGCTGACACATAGAGACAGACAACCATTCACACTCACATTCACACCTACGGNATTAATCCATTTTCCATTCCGCTTATCCTGTTGGGGGTCACAGGGGGGCTGGAGCCTATCCCAGCTGACACTGGTTTGAGAGGTGGAGTACGCCCTGGACAGGTCACCAGACTATCACAGGGCTGACACATAGAGACATCCATTGACACTCACATTCACACCTACGGACAATTTAGTGTCTTTGGACTGAGGGAGGAAGCTGGAGTACTCAGAGAAAACCCACGCTGACATGGGGAGAACATGCAAGCTCCACACAGAAAAGCTCCCCCACCCAAGGTTTGAACCAGCAACCCTCTTGCTGCAGTGTTTTCTCCACCATTTTGTTTAATTTTGAATAACTCCTGTACTTGTCCTGCTCCTATTGTCGCTCTATTAGGCACTGGTTTTTGCTTCTGCTCCTTGAAAACACTTCTATCTTGCGTATTTGTATATCTATTGTTGTAAAACTGGGCCCAGTGAGTGACCCTGACCCGAGGAACCCACTGGTTGTCTGGTTGGTACTGGGTGTGAATCGTTAAAGTTGTTTTTACTGTACAAAACATTCTCTGGCACAAGTATTTCCTTAGGGATAAATAAAGTACTACTGAATTTAATTGAATTATTATTATTTTGTGTGTGTGTGCTTTGCCTGTTTGTTTACAGCAGGTCTATATTACACTTCTGTCCGTCACACCAGTTAAATCTGAGTCACACTGACATCTGTTGGTGAAACATCACTATACATGCCTGGTGTTGTGTCGAAATTAGCTTCCCCAATTTAAAGACGTGTTGTCCTGGCTGTGTGCCCTTCCTGTTGCCTTTATTTACACCCTCACTTCCTCATAGAGCAGCTAGCTTGTTACTAAAATCACTTCTCCTTTAAATAAAGGTTTATTTAAAAAGCGTTGCTTTACCAGTACTCCAAAAAAAACGACGAAGTGATGCTGTTTTCTTTTTCCTCTGGCGTGGCAGAGGGGGACACACATTTCTCCGGGGCGCAGCCTGCGCCATAACACCAGTAAACAGTCTGAAGATGTGTACCCTGCCTCCTCCTCCTCCTCCTCCTCTCCCGGCCAAGCCTACTTCCTGGTGGATGAGGCAGCGCCTCAGTGTTGTCGTAGTAAGTGGAGGGGGCAGCTGAAGTGAAGGTGGAGGCGGCGGTGGATGGTCTGCAGTCGCCACACAGCAGTTCAGTGAGCTAGCACACTTTTCTTTTTTTTTCTTTTTTTTTGAGTTTTTTGCTAATTTGCAGAGAAACATGGGAAGCACGGTGATGGAGTCCAGCAAGGAGAGCTCGAAGAAGAAGAAGAAGAGAAGTCTGCGGATTAACATGCCAGTGAGTCAGTGAAGTATCAACTAATTTGGCTTCTTACTGTGACTGGAAAAAAAAATAACTGGGCTTCTTGTTGTTGTCGAACTTTTCGTGAAATTAGCAAACGGAACTTTTAGCCGTTGTTAGCCGCTGTTAGCCGTTTGTCGTAGCATCGTTCGTTCTACGTAAGTCGCACGCGCTGTAGAAGAGCGTGCATGATTGACAGCTGTCTCACTATCAAGACTACAGTTCTCATAACTGCCTCAAAATACAACAAAATAGTCATTTTTAACACCATTTAAAAGTGTTTTTCTAGAAACAAATGGCTGTTTGCACTGTTTAAAGTATATTACATTTATTCCTTAAGCATTTTAATCACTATGCCCAAATGTAACCCTTGAATCTGATGCCATTATAGCTAATTCCTCTGTTTCAGCAGCTCACCTTATCATGACTAATGATATTTTATCATCTAAATAACCAGAATATTCCCATTATGCACTCAGGCATTGTGACAAAAAAACAATATGAAGCAAAGTAACCATCTCATGCTCCAAACCAGCAAGTCATTTTATGTTCTTGATTTACAGTTGCCTCCATTAATCAGTGTCTGTGTTTTTCTTTGCCCTTGTGAGGTGAAAGATATCACTGCAGACTTTAAAGCTTTATCGAACCCTCTGTTTTCCAAAGTCAAAACACCCCATGGACACTGTGAGCTCACTCTGGTGTCAACTATTTTGCTGTGTCTTGCAGCATGGATTACAGCCATGTTGCTGTGGCTCACAGGCATGTGTGTTTTGGATGGCATCCATCAGATACACCTACTGCATGCCTTAGCAATGTTACTGTTAATAGGTTAGATGCAATCGCTTCAGAAGTTAGACTGTACTTTTGCTGGAAAGTGACATGACAAAAAAATGCAGCTGGGGGTGTCATTTGAGTCTTCGTGATGCATTCATGTGCACCTGTTTACATTGGAGAAATCACTTCCCTGATAAGAAGGTTGTAGCTTGTGAATACTGTTTTTGTAGCCAGTGTTCAAGTGAGGGATGCATGAACCACAACCTGATAGAAACACTGTTACAGCTGCATTACAGACACAGGAACAGGTTTTCATGGTCACCTTATTATGTAATTAACCTGTCTTTCCTCTGCAGCATGCATACTGTAGCATCACCTGTCTAAGTGGAATGTAAACTTTGGCCCTGGTGTGGAGAAGGTTATTTTAAACATTTCCACATTGGTCAAACAGGTTTTTCTGCTTCTTGACAAGCATGATAAACATTTTCATTTTCACTTCACGGATGACAAACAACAACAACAACAATGTCCAGTTTGTTGTAAAACTGGCTACAGCAGCATGCAGTGGTTAGGAAGGCATTTGTGTTACCTGCTATGACTTGCCATTTTGTTTTTCTGCTGTGTTTCCTGGAAGTTATCCTTGAAACTCAGATCTCCTTTATGTGCAGGACTTTGGTGCGTTTACTTCCCCGCAAGTGGAGACGAGTGGCTCGACCAAAAGTGGCACTCAGACGGTACTGAATTAATTATCCTGATTTTTTTGTGTCGTGATTTTTCATTTACTTGCCAATTGTTTGTTTTCTCAAGCTTGCTTTTTTTTCCCCAGCACATAATTTATCTTGTCTCTTTGGCTCTTGTTTGTTTGGCTTTGAACACATTTAGACGTGGATTTGGGATAGCAAAATATTACTGAAGGCCATCTCTCCTATTCTGCCAACCCTCACTGGCTTACAGTAACATTACGCCCACTGTCCAAGCATAGCAGGATCACATACAGGAAATTGATTTCTCTAAAAGAAAGCAGCCTCTTCCTACTGTCTGCTCTGATTGATTTGAGTAGGACTAATCCCTGATCATTATCCACCAGTTTTACCTCTGTAACATTTGGGAAACGCTGATGAAACACTGCATTCCCTTGTGCTAGTCTATACCCATACAAACCCCTGATAGTCGTTCACTTGCCTTAACAAGCTCTTGCACAATGACAGAGTGAGAGTTGTTGGCAAACAGAAAAGATGGGTGTGTGCTCTGGCTCCCTCAGATTTGTCACAGGATTGGTTTGAACAGAAATGTGTGCATGGAGGAGGGCCAGCCTTGAGCAAATACCACTCTGAACCCTCGTTAAGACGACCAGACAAAACAATTATTCCCTTTTTGCTTTGATTTGTGATCGAGCCTCCAGTGTTATTACCAGTGCATTGCAGTGCAGTGGTTTTATCATTGTGCATCCTCTGTTTCGTTGATGCTGGTTATTATGCAGGCTTTCATCTGCCAACACTGTTACCAAAACACTCCTGTTACATTTTATTGTTTTCTGTAAATACAACCTCCGAGCTGGGCTGCGCACTAGAGTGCTTCACTGTATCAGAGCCCACAAATGGTTAATAGATTTGTTGTTGGCACATCCAGAGCAGACAGCAGTCAGTAGTGGGAGGAGGCGCTCTCTGTCTCAGGCTAGATTGGCTGCCGTCTCTCCTGTTTTGTTTTGGTATCTGCACAGCGAATAGAGAAGAATTCCTCAGTCTGTTTACATGGTATTGACCTTGCAAAAGCAGACTTATAAACACAGAAAGTCATAATGAAAAAATAGACTCCCCATTGTTTAACTAAGAGAAGTACTCAGTGTCTGATCGAGAACCTGATGGTGCTGTTACTGACTTTTATCGAAGAGTGAGGCCATAAAACACGATGCCTTGTGAATGCATTATGACATAGTTAGAAGGAAGTGGAGAGAGACTGGATTTGTACAGTGTTTTCATTCCAGTTGCTTAACATTGTGAATAGAACTGCAGTTATTAGTCAAATAATCGATTAGTCAATTGACAGAAAATTAATCGGCAGCTATTTTGATAATCGAGTAATCATTTTAGGATTTAGTTTTTAAGCAAAAAAGCCAAACTCTTGCTGGTTTCATGCTATATGACTGTAAAATTTGATGCTTTTTTGTCATACATGATAATAAACTGAATAGCTTTGGATTTGTTGACTGTTTGTAAGATAAAACATGCCATACATAAACACCACTGCTGGCTCTGGAAAACTGCACATTCACTTATCACTGTTTTGTAGAGCTGCACAATTAATCCAATTATTATCAAAAATGCAGTATGGCTAAGTGCAGTATCCTAATCGCAGAGATGCATTTTTTTGGCAAAGATAAAATGTATTAAATCATACCATCACAAATGAAGCATTGTGGTGCTACAGAGATGCTGTAAGGGAAACATGCTTGGGTGGTACAGACTCCAGCAAAAATCACATCATCATTGTCGTCACTAATTGTCACTAAAATCGTGACTCATATCGCAAACCCAATATTTGTAAGAATAATGGAAATATGTTTTTATATTATGCAGCCCTTCATTTCTCTCAGATTTTATTGACAAAATAATTGATTGATTTTTTTATTCATTTTTTAATTTTATTGATTAATCAATAAAATAATGGACTGGTTAATGGAAAATGAAAATTATTGTTAGTTGCAGTCTAATTGTGAATGCAGCATGAATTGCAACATTGAGAATATGGTTTCATCTTCAGCTCTGATTATAATTAAAAATATTTATATAATAATTATTATTTTATTTATACATCAGTTTTAAAAACATACAGTTACAAAGCGCTTCACATTTGAATAAGACTAATAAAAATGTTCAAGTACACATAGAAACACACACACATACATATACACATGGACAGTACATCTAGACAAGAGTTACTTGTGGCATACAGAGAGAATTTTATGAAAAGGCCGACCTATAGAAATTAGTTTTTAAGAGCAGCTAAAAGCAAAACACAGATTCAGCACTGCTGATTAAATAGGGAAGGCTGTTCCAGAGTTTCGGAGCAACAACTGCAAAAGCACCTCTGGATTTAAAATAGGAACAGGAAACAGATAGGAGGCCTTGATCAGATGATCAAAGTAGCCAACTGGTGGATCAGGGGCTCAGCTTCTGTGCTATATGTGCAGGGGCCAGGCCATGTTAGGCCTTGTAAGTAATTAGTAAAATATTTAAATCACTATGTGTTTAGCTTGAAGCCAGTGAAAGGAGGCAAGAATGATGTGGGACCGACGACTGGTTTTTACCATATGCAGTCGAGCTATAAAGGACTGTGTAATACAAGTGAGGAGCAAATTGCAATAGTCTTAGCAAGAAAATAGTATTGGTATGATTTTTTTTTTTTTAAAGATATTTTTTTGGGCATTTTGCCTTTAATGGACAGGACAGGTAAGCGTGAAGGGGGGAGAGAGAGAAGGGGGGGATGACATGCAGCAAAGGGCCACAGGCTGGACTCGAACCCAGGTCGCTGCAGCAACAGCCTTGTACATGGGGCGCCTGCTCTACCACTAAGCCACCGACACCCAAGTATTGGTTTGATTTTTACAATATTTCTCAACTGGAAAAAGCATGATTAAAAGAGTTTAATTGTATGAAAGTCAAAGTATAAATGTTTTTGAAGTTGGTAAGGTTATCGAAATTATCAGGTTTAACCAAGAAGTAAAGCTGCGTGTCGTTAGCATGGCAATGATAAGAGATGCCACTTAAAGAATAAAGCAGATTGCCCAGAGGTAGCATATATAGTGAAAACAAAATAGGTCCTAGGATTGACCCCTGTGGGACCCCACATATAAGAGCAGCAGAGGAATCAAGTCTTTATAATGTCTATAAACAGTATCTGCATAAGACTGCAAAATCTAGGCAGCAGGGAGAGATTTTGGAATCTGAAGCAATCTAGTTGGTGTGTTTAGTCTGAGAGGCCGTTTACACATACACAGTGATTTTGATAAACGGAGACATCTTCCTTCGTTTGTGCCCTTCGTTTACACGCAAACGGCTTCCTTCGTTTGTGCCCTTCGTTTACACGCAAACGGAGATTTCTCCTCTGAAAACGAGTCCTTCTAAAAACTCCGGCCAGAGTGGAGATTTTGGAAAACTCCGGTTGCGCGTTTGCATGTAAACTGAGATAAACGGAGTTATAGGCAGCCGACATCACAGTTTGCGCCGGAACTTGCGCCTGTGTCAAAAGTGCGACCTATGTTGCTATGGTGACAATGGATACATGGAAGGTTTGAGCTTCTCGTTACACTGACACCTACAGGTTTGGCATGCTCTTGTGTATATATACAAGGGTAAGTGTAAATGAAGATCTTTTTGAAAACGGAGACGGCGAAATGTCCGTTTATGAAAATAGCCGGCAATGTGTAAACGGCCTCTGAGTACTATTGACCAATCACATTTGAGCAGGCTTTGGTTGTATGCAGATGGAGAGCAAAAGAGGCAGAACATGTTGGCTGAAATGAAATGTTGGAACCCATCAGCTATTGCCCAACAACAGTTTAGCTTCTTAGTAGCTCCTTTTTTTATTTAACTGCATTCATATGCTGATATCTGTTTTTAGAGATTAGTAAACAACAACGGGAAGAGGAAGTCTTGGCCCGGATATCTGCTGGCTACTCAAAACCTACTGGGACCCTCAAAATATTGTCCATCGCCCCCAGAGGCTTATCGTTGTCAGTCTGATAGCTGATAGTTACAGCATTTACTAGGTGTTCCATTACCCATACTAACATACTTTTTAGTGTGTCAGAAAATGATTTAGTTTCGCAATACATAGTATGTGAAATGCAGTACGCCAAAAATACCAGGATGTTCTTCTGCATCTGGTCACAGTTTGCAGTATGCAAGGCACTAGAGACACGTTTAGCTGCAGCCACATTCAGTTTAAAGCCTTTGCGACAAACCACACCCACCATCAGAGCAAGACAAACCTACCAACGTCACAGTTACTTAAACCCTGCTACAACATGACACTGTAGTGAACACATATGAAGCCAAACTAAGCATTTATCCACTTTATTTATTGTGGGGGGTTTTTCACTATACATGAAGACACGCTTCTTCTAACGCTTCATAGCTAGCTAAACATTAACTTAGCATTTTCTCGAGGGCCCTTTGCTTCCGGACCAATGACTGAAGGGGGCTGACTATGTAGGAATGGTGGGCAAGTCATGTAGCAGGTGGGCGGGTCACATAGCTGCAGCTATACCGACTCGGAGCCAGCATGCTTTTCTGGCTATTCTGACCCACAATCCTCCGCGCAGTGGAAAAACACGACACATCAACTGAGCAGTAGACAGATGACAGCTTGACAGCTCGTAAACAGCTTTCAGAAGCTGCAGTGATTAACGGCGGCACATTCAAGTGACTAAAGATCAGTCTAATAGCATTTACAGGAGGGAACCAACAACACAAAGACATAACAATAAAAACAATGACAGAGAGATGTACATGTAATTTTACTGTCATAAATATCTGTTAGAATCTACAATGCAGTTAAACTATATACATCGCAAAGTAACAACAGCTGAGCTCTCCGGGTTGACCTTCGTCTCTGGCGGGCCAGTGAATGACGTTTTGTTTTATCTCCAAGGTAACAGACATATATATATATATATATATATATATATATATATATATATATAAGCAAGAGGTCTAAATTTCAGGGTGCAGTGTTAATGAAAAAATAGTATTTCCCGATTATATGTATACTGCTTCAACAGTACGTACTTTGTAAAGGCAGCTGCAGTACCTACTAAAGGTAAAAAGGAAACGTATGTAATTCGGATCGCAGCTTGAGTCTTTTGAAGGTGTGTGCAGACAAAAAGAGATCTATCTGCTTAGGATTTGTTTGGTTTCAATAATAAAATTCTCCACACATTGACTATAAAACAAGTGAAAAATGTTGTGTCAAAGACTTCTCCAGTGAAGAATCTGTATTGTTGGTTTGTCAGTAACTTTTATAGATCAAGAAAGAACATTTACTTTATTGCACTTTGCACACAATACATTGTCATAGTGCTTTTTTATGAGACACAATTAAGTGTTACAGTGGGTCTGACTAAACAAAACACTCTTGCATAAGTGAAAAAAGAAGAAGTAACCAAAATAGCAAGCTCCCACAAAAAGTGCAATCAGTCACTGTCATTTCACAATAAATCTCTTCTCCACATTTGCTCACTGTGTATGGCCTTTTGGTTTGGATCCTGCAGAGTTTTTCACTGCATATCCCTGCAGCCTCTCACCACCTCACATAACACAGTTGATACACACTGAACATGAGCCACACATTTACGAGAGTGCAGGTGAATAAAACTGCCTCCTTATTGTCTCTCAGGGAGAGCGTCGCATCCGTTCAGCCAGCCCCATCAAAGGAGGGTCTGCGAGGAGCCCACCCAGTGCCCCTCTGCCCCTGTGTCCTCAGTCTGCTCCAGTACAAGTGAGGACCAGCTCTGGTTCACCCAGGACTATCTTCCCCTATCCCTCCTACCAGGACTCCCCACCCAAGTCCCCCCGCCGCCTAAGCTTCAGTGGTATCTTCCGCTCCTCATCCAGCTCCACACCTGCGAGCATCAAAATCTTCTCCAGAACCAGAAGAGGTGAGTCAAAGAGCTAACACTGCACTGACTGTCCATTCATACTGAACACTCTGACTGTTGTAACATCAATCGGTGGATTGACTGCAACTGCATTTCGATGGTTTTATAAATGTGAAATATAGTGTGTCATGTGGTGACAAAGCAGATTAATACTGGTGTTACTTTGTGCAAAAGCAGGTCTCGTAAAGGAAGTAAGACACAATAGATGAAACTAGGTTATCTCAAAGATTATTTGGGTTTCCTGCTCTATGCGCGAGGTAAAGCCACATACAGGAACCTTTGTCTATCTGATTGAGTTCACCAGTTCAGATGCAGCCTGTGACAGAACTGACACAAAAACTTGCAGTGCAGCATTTTCTCAGTTATATGCACTGAGCATGACTGTGCCAATAAGGAAGTAGAAGCTTAGATTTCCTCATGGTACAAAAAAAAAAGAAAAGAAAAAGCCAGTGCTTTGTTTTGCAATTCCCCACAGGCCAACACGGTCACGAGCCTCGTCAGACAGATGGGCGAGGTGGCCTTCATTATCAGTCATCCTATTATTGATGTCAACAACTCTCTCAGGAAATGAAAAATGGTGGGCTTTGTTTACTGTCAGAATCACAGAGGAGTTTCTTTAAGCTCCCGATGCCAAGTGCATTTCAAAGCCAGTTTATAAGATTAAGTTACAGGTTTGGCATCCAACGGGTGGGAGCCCAGCCATGCATTCTCCATGTCAAAATTAAAACTCATTAATGACATAATGGTAATATCGGTATGCGCTAAGAGGTGGAAACGAGACAGGCTCGGCAGAACAAGGCCCTGTTTTATGAAGAGCAGACCTAACGGGCAGATTTTCAGCTCTCATGTCTCCATGAATTTGGAAGGCTGATTATTACATAACAAAAACCGGCCTGTTTCACATGGAAACGGCCCTGCTGGAAGCAGCATCAAACAGCACCAAGATGAGTCATGTGTTTTTGGCTCGTACATATACCCATTCTTCTGTTTCCTCGCAGAGGGTCGGTCTGGCAGCGGCTGGTGGAATAGCTCTGTTAGGGCCAGACCTCAATAGTCAGAGTGCTCCGTTTCCTCTGGAGGTTATTATTGATGGTAACCAAACTAAAACACACCAAAACACACTGACGGCTACAGCCTTCTCGTGCCAGCTGCTCGGGATTTTTAGAGTGTGATGTGGTTTGAGACATTACATCCTCTCCCTTTCTTTTTCTGACTAATGATGTGGCTTAAAGTGGTCGGGTGCCAACGATATTAGCAACAAGTATGCTTATGAATTGATATCATACAGCGACTGAGTGGGCACGCTTGTGTTTTTTTAAGTGGGATGTTTTTGTAGACACCCTACTTTCGCCACAAGGGTGTGCTGAAGGCATACTGTTGTCTGCATATACTTACACTCATGTTGAGTAAGCTGTCAGTTTTATACATCTGCATCATTATTTGTATCTTTGACCATTTAAGTGAACATGGAGGGGCATTTTTTAGAATTTTCTGTCATCCTGAACATTTAATTTTGTATAATTCAACAATATTTATTAGGTGTTTTCTCAGATGCATACATATCCATATGTGTTACCAATAAGATCAGAATGTCTTCTCATTCCTGTCTGGTCTAAATATGTGTTTCTCATCGCCTGGACATTGTCAGTCTCTCACTACTGAAGGCAACTGTGGTGCTTTCATACCCTTATCTGGAAGTGACCAGACTCTCAGGACCTCCTCGTACAACCATGCAGAGGTTTTTTTTTTTTTTTTTTCACCCTCTCCCTCCGTTGCTACTGTGTGCTGTATGTTGTCAGTAAATAAAGGAACCGGGCAGTTTTGACTGTACAGATTCGCAAAACGCAGACCTTAGAAGGGCAGTGTGATTTTAAGTGTGAAAGCGAAGCTAGGGGAGAGCTTAAAGAAAATACACTGTAGATTAGATTTAAAATCCTCATGGATCTGAAACTTAGCAACCCTCAACACAAACTGAAGTGAATTAGTTTCATGAGACAACTGAAAATATTATCAACGTGAGTATCAAAGGATGTTTGAGATGACTGATTTTGTCATTGGTATTTCAGCCCCTCACTCATATTAGTCATTGACCCACTGAGCTGAGTGGAACACTTGCATAACATGTTAATTGAGATATGTACTGGACACACTGTAGCTAATGTGAGCCGCAGATACTGAGTGGGCCATCTGTCACGGGTAGGGGAGGCTAGTGGTATTGAATGGAGGCTTTCTGATCAGCTGACAAAACATGGGATGTCCCCCTGCTGTCATCTGACAGGGGGCTGGCCTCAGCACTCTTAAAGGTCAGGCCCCCAAAAGTTACAGACAGCCGAGTGTGCAAATGACAGAGCTGCGGGACTCCCGGCTCAAAAACCACAACTTTCATGTCTCCATTTGTAGTTGTTATCTCAGGAAACGCTAAGATTGTGTGATGCTGAACGTGTGTGACATTGTGTGAAGACAGAGTGAGGCAGATGTGCCTGTGCGTACTGTCCTCTGTTGGAAGAGGGAGGGCAGTGGAAAGAGGAGGCGGGGAGATGTGCAGCCTGAGCCAATCGCTGGTGGATCCTTCGTGGACTGGCCTCCTTTTACAGGCTGCTGACATGCGTGCTATATTAAAGAGACGCCACCCACAGCTGCACCTGACAATTTACAGCACAGACACAGCTGAGAGGGGGGAAAGGCGGACCGGTCCCAGTTAGTATTTGCATCACTTGCTAGAGGGACATTTATCAGCTGAAGCTGTGTGGAAATTACAGATTTCATACAGCAGACACAGAGACAGGTGCTGGCTCTGTGCTCCGTGGCCCTGGAGTTTTGTTTTGTTTTTTCGCCTGGACATGCAAGCTTAGACTATATTGGTGACTTGCTGCGGTTGTCATTGTCTGTTCGTAACTAATACTGCTGACTCAAAGGAAAGGTGGATTGCTTTACTTCATGGAGTAGCTAATTTTTCCACCTGCAGAAGACCATTCTCAATATTCTCGATTGAAGGTGAAGAAGGATCATCTCTCTCCTAAAGACATACTAAACCACTCCAAAGACTTGATCTGTGGGCATCAGTTGGATATACTTTTCAACTTAATTTCTGTACTCCTGTCTTCATCCAGCAAATGGAGTGACTCTCAATGGTTTCTGAGCCTTCTCTTTGCCCCTATCGTGATGCAGATGGTCATGGTCAAATTTAGTTTTGAACCCACAACTCACTGTGTTTCATGAAGAGGTTTGGCAGCCTGAGGAGGAGCAAGAAACGGAAGGAGCAAGATGGGCTAGGAGGGCGGCATCAGTCCGAGTCGTCATGTCTGTCTGGTAATGTGCTGTGCTCTTCACCTGCTCCAGTTTTACGGCAGCTTCCTTCAATAGTCCAGTAACTTTGGATTCAGATATTTTATGTTTACACTCAATCCATGCATTCATCTAGAAATGACAGTCACATGCTAGTGCACCTTTTTACGGACATTACATTTTAAATTTCAGTCGTCCTCCATGAATATTCTTTGATTGAACAATGAAGTTATTCTCCGTTATGTAAAGGCTATGTATATATATATATGGGGAATGCTGCCCGTTGTGGCCTTAGGTGCTCCATATAGTTTAGGTGCTGATTGCGTGGGCTCCAGTCTCTGGTTTCACAAATGCATGCACCGACCAAAGTGGTAAAGCTATGTGTGAGAGGCTGACCTGGGGCAGGAGGTCAGCTATCACTTCGCTAAATGCTATATACATCATGTTGGTGTATGCATTGGGCTTAATTGATACGTCTTCTTTAATTTGAACGTTAAAGCAGAGACGAGGATAAGTGAAATATGTTTTTATTTTGTAGTAATTCTCCTGCCATCATAGTTAAGTAACTTATGGCCAGCTACACTAGCTGATACAGTGTCAGTTCATTATTTCTGTCCTATATCCTGAGGCAGTCTCTTCAGAATAGCTGCTCCATTTTGAAAACTTTATTTAAATCGACAGGAAGCATTTTAGCTGAAGTAAGGACAAACAGAACATGCTAAGTGGAATTTTTTTTTAGCTTTCTCTTACGTGTGGGGCAACACATCGATATTAAATCAACATTGTGATATGATATGAGAGTAGATATTGTCTTACGTGTTGGATATCATATCTTGTGTTGTCTTTCCTGGTTTTAAAGGCTACATTACAGTAAAGTGATGTAGTTTTCTGAACTTAACAGACTGTTGTAGCTGTTCTATTAATTGCCTTTACCCACTTAGTTGATTATATCCACATAAGTGATGATTATTTATCACAAGTATCATTGTATACATATGAGATGTCGACTGACATGGTATTTTTAATGATAGTTTGGAACAGCAAAAAGTAGAAAGCTGTTTATTTGGACCAGGAAAATACATATTTAACTCTAGAACTAAATATCAAACTCAAGGTAATTAATAGAGAAATCTTTAACGGGACATCAAACTAACCGTAAATAATCTAGATGGGAGTGATTTTTATCTTTTAAGCTACTAATTTTCCTCAAATTCAACCTGAGATTCTCATTACCTTGACTTTGTGTATGAAGCCTCCTTTCAAAACAGTGATCAAAGATGAGTAGTATTTCTGTTATTTGTATTTGAAATATGTATTTCAATTACATTTGAGTATTTTGCAATTGGTAAAAAAAAATTAAATGTAATTTGACACAAGATACTTTAGAGTTGAGTAAGTTTGTATTTTTGAAATACTCATTCAAAAAACATGACAAAGGAAACTAGGTCAAAACATTATATGGCTGGACTGTGTGTGGAACACACGGACTCATGGACGTTCGCTCTAGCACTAATATCGCCAGCAGTTGTGGTCCAGGTAAAATCTTTATGTAAATTCATGTTAAAATGAAGAGCGATGCATGTAGACACACACACAGCAGAAGGGACCTGCTTTTCCGGAGCTGTACCCACTGATCAAGCTCCGTTTTGTTTGTTCTAACACAAGCCTCCACTCTGTAACTGCGGTCTGTGATGTAGGCTACATCCCAGCGTGATGGTGGAGACTGCTCAGTGATTGGCAACCACTGAAGGCAAATTCCACCAATAATAATAGTTTGTAAAATGTCCTATTAGCAGCGATGTATTTGCCAAACCACCTCCGAAATTGAAATTGGTCGACTTCTATTAAATATGTTGTGATAGCACCAACAGTCAGCCCTACAGTATCGTCACAATATTGATATCATGATATTTGTTTTCCTCCACAAACCCCTGCCTTAGCGTGGGGACTGTATCTCCGTTCATAGTAGTCCTTCATGTTTTCATGAGAGGTAGCAGGCCACCATGAAGAGCTACAGAAAATGGATGCCAAACAAAAACCACAGGCCCCTGCACAGACTCAAGGCAGCTATCGTAAAGTGTTAGCTCATAATGCTTGATGTGTGAAGCACTGGGACACAGTGTGTGGCGTTCAAGTGGCACTTTATCACAGACTTTACAGCTCCTGATTTAGAGCCAGCCTGACCTCGGTGGAGTAGACAAGAAGAGCACAGTCCTGTCATCATGATGTACGTCCAAATGTGGCTTTGTAAGATGTACAGTTCATCGTAAAGGTAGTGTACGACGTGGTGACACCTCAGCCTAAACTATATGTCCTTTGATCCAGAGTTTCCACACAATGCAAGTGCAGCTATGTCGCTGCTGACATCTGACATCTACATGAGAAATTTCAGTCGTTGCCAATTAGAGGATGTCTGTGTGCTCCTCAGCAACACTTTGTGTGTCTGTTCGAATTGTGACTGCTCATTTACAGTAAATGTTTGGCCATGATGCAGTTTGCACACCTATGTGATAGTGAGCCTGCCATTAATGAGCTGCTGTCAAGTCCTTTGTCACAGAGAGCCTGTATTATAGTGCACTTAGCAAATAAGCTTGAAACCCTTGTTGCTAATTGGGGTCACTGACTGCAATATCACACAATACTTCATGATCCACACACCAGCTCTAACCAGTACGCCTGTACAAACATAGCCATTCACTGTTGTGATGATTGTACACGGCTGGCCAGAGAAGGCTGAAGCACAGTATCCATTGGGCCTGTAGCAGCTTCTGCTCTGACGTCAACCAGAGAGGATCACGTTGCCCTCAGAGTCACCGTAGACCCATTTCACTGTCAGCTCCTCAGGGGGCATCCGCTCTGAGAGGATCTGCTTTTATGGGTGTTGTGTTAACACGGCTTGCCCAGTAAAACTAGGCTGTTACTGTATTGTCTTTTTCTCACCTATAATGTCTTCAGAAACAGGTTTTAGTGCACCGTTTGGCTGTAAGATGAGAATTGGTGAACAGGATGTGGGCACCATACTGTTTCATGTATCGTAAAAAACAGAGGCTGAAAATACTTAGATCAAACCGTAAAACTAAGCACTGCTAATCAAATATGAACCAAGATTCTGTAACTGCGTTGCCTATTTCTTACCTCAGTGTTTTCAGATAGATATTACAGCTTACTATTTAACTGTAATATGAGATTGTTTGTTACCAGCTTGTCGCCATATTGTTTCCTGTGGAAAAACAGAAAAGCTTGCATTACGTCACCCACCAGTGGGAGGGTTTATTTGTCCGGTATGGTGCGGTGCATTCTGGTATGGCAGGTTTTCTGCCTCTTTTTCTTTTATTATTATTTTTGTGGGGGTTTTGCCTTTAATGTCACGACAGTAAGTGAAATGGGGAGACAGAGAGAGAGTGGGGACTGACATGCAGCAAAGGGCCGCGAGCCAGAATCAAACCTGCGGCCGCTGCAGCGAGGCAATGCCTCTGTACATGGGGCGCCGCCACTATCCACTATGCTACCAACGCCCCAGGTTTTCTGCCTCTTGAGCAAAAGCAAATGTCACAGTCCTTTTTCTTCATTTTGTCTGGTCATACAGCAGCAATATTTAAAGTGTTTCTGTATTTCTACTGCATAGACAGCTCAGTTATTTTAAAAGACCATTTTTTCAGCAGTAAAACACTTCATTTAAAAGCTAGAATAAGGAAATGTTTGGCATTTTTGCTTGAAAAACTACAATTAATTAATCATCAAAATAGTTGCTAAGGGTTCTTTGAGCTGACATGTTGCTTCATCTCTACTTTAAATAGTTGCATTATGAAGTGATATGGAAAAGTGATATGGAGTAGACGGAGCTGTATCCATTGCATAAGTGCATCTTTTATCGGTACGTGTCATGTCCTCGGGTAGCCTCACTATATTGAGAACTGCATAAGTGTTGTTTTATGTTTGTAAAGTTAGATGTACTGGACTCCTCACAGCGAGGCATCCATTTCCTGTTTCCTGTGCGGTGTCTGGCAGCCTCCTTTTAACCCGGCTGAGGAGAGAGCTCCCGGCCCTGCTGTTATCTCCTCCTGTGGAATGTGCCACAACAGCGTGGCTAAAATAAGAAGGCTACACTGCGGAAGCAGGGCACACCAAAAAGGGCTGGTGCACGCCAACTAAATGTCAAGAGATAGTGTGGAGTGCGCTCTGACAGACCAAAGAAAAATGTTCACTCAGTACACCGGGCTTAATTTATGATAAATGCATCCTAAGGTTTAATAATGATCTTTTTGAGGATTATTATATTATTATTATATTCAGATAGGAGAGAAAGCTTATCACTGGGAGTTTGTTAAAGTCAATGAGTCATACTGGTCACACTGTCGATACATCTCTCCTGGTTCAGTTCAAATATACACACGCTGTTAAGCTTTGAATGATGATCCCAAATACTTTATCAGTAATATGTTCAAATTACTTAATAATGACCTCAGTTTGTTTCATGTGACTGAGTCAGGTGAGGTGATTTACTGGAACTGATTCTTGTATTTTCATGCCGGCAGATGAGTCCTCATGTGACATTTACATAGCTTTAATGTCACAGTAGCGCTCGATATGGAGGCGTGATAAAGCCAACTGGAAGTCTCATGGTGGAGGCCTTGTAATGTGAACCATTTGGTCCTCATCACCCATACCACTCTTTGTCTGGCCTCAGAAATATGTCAGCATGGTAGAGGCGGGGCAGCGGAGTGTCACATGTCACCCTGCGTAAGATCGTGATGGCTGATGTGAAAGAGCATGTGAGGGCTGTCATATGACTGACACCTTCAACCTGACACTGGCGCAGGAGGAGCTGCGTCACAGACAGCTGACTGCCACACTGGAGTTTAATGCAGCTGCTTATGTTGTAATTGACCTAGTTATAGTGGAGGGACGCCAGGAACAGGAACAAGACAACCTGCACGATGTTTCTTTTTCCAATATTGATCCATTATTGATCACTTTTTAGAGCATTTATTTAGAAGAGTTGAGCATGGAGTGCCATCAAGGGATTCTTCATTAAAATTAAGTGATGCAGGTGTTAACAGCTGTCAGTTCACTCCACCTGGATAATTATAACCTTCAGGTAGCAATTAAATATAATCAACTACTTAATTGATGCACTTAAAAAACAATTTTGAAAAGAGATAATTACATTTACATTAAAATATGAAACAAAACCAAGTGTAAAAATGTATAATGCATCATCATAGTTCTGCTCTTTGTCTTTAAAGATGATACGTGCATCAGTGATTTTTTAATTTTGATAATTCATCATTTTGATATTTATGTTTGCCACCATTTTGTTAATCAATATTTGTTTCTGAGGCTTATTTCAGCCTTTACAATTTCCTTTACCACGCACATTTTAATGTGAAGACATGCTGTCAGTTTGTCACACTGAAAGTTTAATGGGGTTCAACATAGAGACGAGTTCTCACCGGCAAGCTTTCAGCCACTGATCTGACACTGATCCAATCCTCCACTTCCATAGCAAAAGAGTGTCTCTTACAACATTTGAAACCAAAATAAAAAGCAAGGGACAACACAAGTGTAAGATTGGGAGGCACACTAGTGAATGGAATAACAGAAATAAAAGGCCGTCCACACAGGTGTTTACACCTCTGGCTAATGAGACCTCTGCTCAGGTCTAATCAGTTGAAAAAGTGAAAACACCTGTGTGGGCTTATGTGGCTGTGTAGGGCCTCTAAAATGTAACTTGCAAATCATATTAGATTTTGTATATATATTTATCATTTAAAGACATTATGAAATACAATTGAAACATTTACATGATGTGTTACAGTAAATGCATAATATAATCTTCATGAACGTCTTAAGAGTTTATCATTTATGTACTTGATTACAAAAAAGGTGATCTCAGTCATTTGGTTTAAGGTGATCATAAAACTTAATCCGAGTTGTCCTGAGACATTACAACAATATCAAACATGTTTAATATTATTGCTTTTAGTCTCGGCTTATGCAAATAGTAATGTTCAGTGTTAACAACCAGTAGCTGCACTCTCTCCAATGCCAAACAGGAAGCAGCAAACCAGGTAGACAGTAAACAGGCACTGCTTCTCAAAGTCAAGGATGCTTCCTTGGTAGGACGAGTCCTGCCAAATCAAGTCCTACAAAGTTCCTAGCATTCGTTGAACACACATTGGAAGAGGCTAGGGAGTGCCCAGGTGTGTGTCATCGAAGGGCCCCGCTTTCAATTACGGCAAATCATGCGCAAAGAATTGAGGATACACACATGCATTCTTGAAAATTCTCTGAAGGAAGGACTTGGTCCTCAGTAAAATTTGAATTGGATCCTTAACATCGGAACATTCCTTTGGCGGGGTGCGATGACGTAGCCTCCTTGAAATTCGGCCCTTCAGGGATTCCTCCTTGACTTTTAGAAGCACCATTGAGGGGACTCCAGGGAGGCGCAAGAACGTGAACAAGTCTCAGTTCTCTTATACTGTAGAAAATGAGGAGAAACTGGTGGAGTTCTAGAGTTAACAAGAGTCTGTGTTTAATTCACCGTTTATCTGATCCACCAACCAAAGCTTATTTTGAAATGGTTCACCTCTCCTTCCCACTAAAATACCGCAGCTAGCCAATGGAAGCTGGTAGTAAGTTTGTACGCAAATACGCTTTATCTGTATAGATCAAATTGATGCCAAATTGACAAGAAAACTGTAGACATATGACGCCTTTTATTTTATGTTTCTAGGGTGATATGTTTTTGCTAACACGTAAAGAATTATTAATATGTCATATTTCTTAAAGGGAGTTTGGTGTAATATTTCCATCAGGAGCAGGATGGGAAGTAATGTAGTCTTGCAAATATTGACCCTGCAAGATGACCAGTCTTTGCAAAATTTTACAGTATACTCCGTGACTTAAAACTCTTATTGTCTGTAGATATGAGAGAGTGTCAAACTTAAGTCGTTACAGGTCATTTTCACAGCACGCTCACACTCTCCTAGTGTATGGTAGGCATTAGTTGTGTAGCTGCCTTTCTAATGGTTGTGCATCCATGTCTGTCAGCGACTGGGCTGAGACTTTATCTCCAGTATCTGTGTTGTTTCTCCGTACCCAGGACTCAGTCCCTGATGGATCAGATATGCATTCCTTCTCTGTTATAGTGCGTGACAGCATTGATGGTATCTGCAGCGGTCATGATCGTAGCGCCTAGATGATGCCAAGTAAACCTATCAGTGATGTCAGTCCTCACAGCGTTTCAGTGTCGCTGAAAACAAGATATAGACTGACAAGGAGAGGAACAAGAGATAAGTTGTTGGTATCTATTGTGAACCTTTTATCTGTCTGCAGCCTCTGGACTCTCCACACCACCCGCCACCCCAACCCAGGCATCCAGCCAGCCTGTGTTCACCCAGGAGGCCCAGCCGAGCGGGCCCAGCCCTGAACGCCTGGAGCAGAGCCTCCGATCCCGCTCGGTTTCCACACCTCCAGACACAGGACAGCGCCTCAGCCTTCCCTCTGCGAAACCCCCAATCCCTTCCTCGAGCCCTGTGCCATCTTACTCTACCTCACATCAAGTAGGTCACGCTGCAACAATGTTTAAAGTAAAATAAATCATGTAATTTGTTTGCAAGACAGTTCAGCCACTACTTCTGAACCATTTGTGTATCAGGAACTCACCCTGTGTTGAATTTGTGAAGAGACCTTTGTTTTTCTTGAATGCCTCCACAGTGATTGCAGAATCCAAAATGAGAGGAAAATCTTGATTAATTGAAGTGAAAAGGGTTCATGTTTAAACTAAATCAAAACACACATTTACAAACTCTCACACATCTCGTGCAGTGTAATCCAAGTCTCATTCATCCAGTTGTATAATCAGTACTTCCCAAACACATGCATTTTTGAAATACTTCCTCATAAACAGTCTTATGCACAGACGAGTGCTCAATGAAATGCACAAGCAGAGTTAAAGCACACACCCAGGCGCACTACTTGTATGCAGAATCGTTATATGCCCAGTTCAGACCAAAGATTCACCATGAGACGAGTTGAAACATGCGACTACGTGCAATGCACCGTTCTGCAACGTTCTAAAAACCTGCCGGTTCTCACCAACGCA
The DNA here is from genome assembly GCF_006386435.1 of Epinephelus moara. Lineage (NCBI taxonomy): Eukaryota > Metazoa > Chordata > Actinopteri > Perciformes > Serranidae > Epinephelus > Epinephelus moara. The sequence goes on along the minus strand of NC_065526.1, from coordinate 7,918,090 downwards.
ACTAGATGAGACAGTGTATCATCTCTATGCAACAACTCTCTGTACTTCTGTTCTGATTTGGAGCTTTTCAGGTTTATTTTGTGGCTGAATATAATTTGTAGCTTCTTAAAATATGAAGGAGGATAGTGATAGTGAGATACTGGCTACGGCTGCATTTGTAGTAGCGATGAAACGGTATTCATAACAAATACACCACTATAATATAAGCAAGCAGCGCCAGTTAGTTGGTCAATGAGAATGTGTGTGTGAGGGGGCATGAGCATGTACAGGGAGCAGCAGCAGCGACCCACCGTCCGACACCGGCACACGTGAGGACGGAAACAGAGGGCTTGGCTTAGCGAACACGTCGTCTGCTGCCATTTTGCCTTGACCAGCGGACGTCACTACAAGCCGACTGGCTGTAGAAACAGGTGACGTGCCGTAAGTTCTAAAACCAGCTGCTGGCGATTACACCAGCTGAGTTGCAGGTGACACCATCAGCTGGCTCGAGTTGAGCTCAGATGGCCAGTTCACACTGCTGCAACTTTTCTGTGCAACGTTCTAAAATGGTTTCATTTCGTCGCGAATCTTTTGTCTGAACTGGGCTTTAAATACTTTTTTGTGAAAATGCATGTGTTTGGGAAGTAATGATCATACGACTGCATAAATGAGACTTGGATTATACTGTGTGAGTTGTGTGAGAGTTTGTAGACTGATGTTTGTTATAGTTTTGCTGCAGCACAGACCCCTTTTACTGTCATTCATTGAGTGTTTTTTGCAGTTCTTGAGTTTTCATTCATCGTAGACACAACAATGTTTTCTTCACAAACACGGCGCAACACAGGGTGAGTCACTGACATACAAAGAATGATCACTTTGTGGGTGAAGTATTCCTTTATTGTGGGTATGACTCAGTCAAATACAATGAGGTGTGACTGCTTTCACCAGTCATGAAAGTCAGAGCACAAACATAAATGTTGCGCACGGAGCAGAGAGATTTCACAGCACAGGTACGAGACTAGTGTAAAGGTCACCTCTCCATAGCTTTAGGAGAGGGTGGTCTGAGTTAACAAGTATTGACTGAAGTGTCCCTGGGGCGTAGGAATAGCATATGCATGTGAATTCCTAAAATACGTGAGAAATTTTTTGCTTTTGCTTGAATAAAAGAGAGGTACAGTATGCAGGTCAAATACTGTACTTTGCCCTACTTTAATATCAATTATACTGTAGCTATGTTTTTTCAAAGTAGTGGTAAATACAGCGTGGATCACATGATGTTGAAACGAATCTTTTATTTGTGGCAACATAGCAGTCTGTCCATGAGTCATGCACTGCTTTACTCAGCGCCATAAGGGTTTACTTGGGCAGTGGTGAACAGAAAGCATGGATGATGCAAATCCCTTAAATTCAGGCTGTGACGCCAGAGCATGCTGTGTGTCAACAGGGTTGTGTTTGCTCTATTTGCCGTGAGAATATAAATATTGTCTCTGCACTGAAGCAGTATCTCAAACAGAATGGGACGTTTGAGGAAACGGGTGAATGATCGTCTGTTAAACAGCTGGGAAGTAGTTCAGGGTTTTGTCACAAGGGTTTTTCATTGTGGGTTTTATTTAGAATTCACCACAGTCTGAGTCAGGATGTGATATCAGATTTCCCACAGCTAGCCGCCCATTTAATGAATAATTACCTGAGGGTCTGCCTCAACCTGTCTGCTCTGAGTGATTGTGGATTCAAGCCAGAGAGGGTAAATCAATATATCATCACCAACATTGTATACGGTTGATATGAACACCAAGGACTCGTGAGTGTGGTTGAAGAGTGATGAGTCAGTGCCTGTCAGCCTCTCCATCATTCATAACAGAGGCTCAAAAATATAATCTTCTGATACTGTAGTTTACTTTCTGCTAAATCCAATATCAAAAGCAATTAATGTAATGGGTTTGTGTACGTCTGCCTCCCTGGAGTTTGCTGTAATACTGAAGCAGGCTGCGTGCCCGCTGTGATGCAGCAGGGAAAGATTTATGGAAGTGCAGGAGGAGGTTTTTGGCGAGAGAAGCGCTGTGTCACCATTGCAGGGCAACTCTGGGGAACTGTGTAGCATCGCAGAGCAGGTATGCAGCCTTTCTCACACTGCTGCAGTGGCTTGTTGTGAATACACTTGCAAATTAGGGACCCAGGGAAATCATGTCTCAACAAGCACACTTTTTGAGTATGCAAATCTCTCAGCATGACACAGCATATTTCATGCTGGGAAGTCTCCTAGTTTGTGTGCAAGATGCAAATAACTCAATTTGCATGCCATTTATTTTCTCATGCTGCCGCAGAGGAACCAAAGAGTTGCTTTTGTGGAGCTCAGCCATGTTGCTCGTTTTGTCAGAAGAAATTAACGCTGAGGATGTGACAAGGCATCCCCAGCTTCTTGCTGCTAAGCAACGTAAGGGATTTCCTAATATGGCGAAGCGCTCAGGTTGCTCTGCATGGAGAGGTGTGTCCACGGCGCGTGGAGCTTCCTGGTTTCTCTCTACGCTGCAAAGTGAGAGACTTTTACTGCGGGCAGTGTGGTTTGGCAGATTATAACAGTCACAAAGGGCTCAGCTGATTTATTGTGGTGGGATTAATCCTCACACGGCTGGTGGAGCGGCTGGTGGAGCGGCGCGTAGACATTGGTCCCCCCCTACTGCAGCAAATGGATCAGGACTGTTCCACTGTGAGTTTCAAGGGGTGTGTTGTAGTCTAATAATAATGTGCTACTGAAGTTGAAGCTCCGCGGCACAAGGTTCATGTCACGTTAGCTGAGTATATTTAGCGGAGCCGGAGGAGATTAATGAAGCGGTGAAACGCCGGTGGCGCGCGACGTCTTGTTGTTGATGTTTGGGTGTTTTGCGCACCGCGCTCGGTGTGATCAGTCTGCTGGGGCCGCGGGGGGAAAAGTCGCTTCACCCAGCTGCTCACTCACAATCCACAGCAAAGTTTTGTCCTGCGCTGCCGCGTGTTGTTGTGAGGATTTGCTGCGATCTTCACCGCACACTTCTGCCTCTTCTCCTCTCACAGGTCTACGGTTTATTCGAAGGCATGCTGGAGAAACTTGAACTAGATGATGATGGTAAGTGTCCCACTGCGTTTTCTGCTGACCCACTGCTCTATTTTACTACCTTCAATGCAGTCAGTGCTGGAATGTAAAGGTGACATCAGGGTATCAGAGGTATTCCAGCTGTTTGGAGCCAAAAGAGACGATGACACAGATGTCAGAGCCGTGTGCAGCGTCTGCTCAGTCCTTACCTCACAGATTCAGTGATTCATCAGCTATGAATTGTGCCACGAATTGAAGGAGTTTCCTCCACAGGCTGCTGTCATCATTACAGATCTAAATTAATATTTTTTTTAACGGGAATTTTACACAGCAGTCTTAATTCATAAAGACACAAACCTGTGGAATGCTAGAGATTATTTGCATTATTATTGTAAATAAAAGTTATCTTCCTGCAGCATTTGAGGCTGAAACTGACGAGTAAAAATAATTATTTTAAATATTTTTGGTTGAATAATGATTCAGTCTGTAAAACATCCAAGAAATATAATAACAAATGGCTAGTACCCAGACCCCAGAGATTTTTCAGAAATCAGACATATTTTGTTGATTCCAACGGGGAAATTGTGAAACTGTACAGTTACTCTGATATATAGCATTTAGAAATATAAGAAAGAAGAAATAGAAAGTATGTGAGCGTTAAACATTAGTATGTAAAATATTTGAAATGATAAAATATGTGTATTATGCTAAGAATGTAAAACATATAAAAAGTATGTTTATTATGTGAGGTATGTAAAAATATATTTTTTAAAAAGTACATTATGCTAAGTTAAGTGTGTAGAAGAAAGTAAATATGTGCATTATTTTAAAAATATAAATTATGTAAAAATATAAAAATATGTGCATTATACTAAGTATGTAAAGTATGTAAAAATATAAAGTGTGTGCACTTTGCTACAATGTATAAAGCAAGTACGTAAAGTATTTGAAATGATAAAATATGGTAAGAATTTAAAGCATGTAAAAAAAAGATTAAAAGCATCATTGTTTATTATTTGTGTCAGGTATGAAAAAAATATAAAAAAATATGTCCATTATGCCAAGTAAATTCTGTAAAGAAAAAAAAGTGTATTATTTTCAGTATATGACCTGTAAAAATATAAAATATATGTGCATTAAACCAAGTTTGTAAAAATATAGACGTATGTGCATTATGCGACAACATATAAAACTAGTATGTGAAGTTTTTAGAAATGTAAAATATGTTTATTACGCTACTGTGTACAAACAATTTATATGTAAATAGGAAAATTAGAAATATGTACATTATGTGCATCATATGGGATACTTAAATCAATATTGCAGCAGTTGAATTATTACATAAATTATTGCACAGTAAAAACGATGTCTTTAAATTGCTCGGTTGGCTGATTTTGTCGCTAATCTTATTTTGTTTCACAATACTGTAATCTTCAATCTGCATCATCAGTGAATGACTTAAAGTACATTGCTATCTGTGTTTTTCCGCTGTTTCTGTCTGGTTGGTGCCAAAAGCAGATCTTAATTATCGGTAAGATGGAGCAGTAAAGTGGCTGTAAGTGGTCCAGACCCGTAATGGTTGTTTGGGCTCTCAGAGTGTGTTGTGTTTCCAGGCTCTCATTATATATTCCCTGTGAGATTTCTCCTTCCTCTAAAAGTATTTTCCCTCCCTTTTTGTTCTCACAGCTGCTGAACCTGAGAGTGATATTTACATGCGCTTCATGAAATCCCACAAGTGCTACGACATCATCCCCACGAGCTCCAAGCTGGTTGTGTTCGACACAGCACTCCAAGTTAGTATTATGACAAAGTGAAGTGTCTCTTGCCTGCAGACAGACCTTTACGTGACGTGGTCGAGGTTGCTCCTCTTGAGAACCAAGGGAGACATTCAGCCGAAGTTAATGTTCAGTAAAATTGGCCGGTGTATTTGCCTCAGAGCAGTCTCTGTGAAATGGTTGATGAAATTGTCATAAAGCTGTTAAACAGTAATCCTGGGGAGGCCTGACCTCTTTGATGTGTTGATCTTCAACCACTAAATCCAGTAAAGGTTAGAGCTAAGAGTCCTTATCTGACAGAAGTGGAAATATTAAAACCAGCGCAAAGAAATCAAGAGTTTACAAAATACATCACAGCTTAGTCCTAAGAATGTCATGGAAACAAAGAAAGGTCATCAGACAGACCAAAGATTATTTTTGATTAGAGATTAATATGTCAATCGTTTTTGTCCCTAAATTGTTCAGTCTGTAAAATGTCAATGAAATGGTCCAAGGTGGCATCTTGAAACGTCTTGTTTTGTCTGACCAACAATCCAAAACCTGAAGATATTTAAAGTTTAAATCCTTTCAAACATACAAAAGCAGCAAATCTTAACATTTAAGAAGCAAAGATCAGTAAATATTTGCCATTTTTGCTTGATTTGCCTACTGAATTGATTGATCAATTATCAGAGTTGTTGCAGACTAATAGAAGAAGTTGGGGTGTAATGGTACACAGAAGTCACAGTTGAGTTTATACCCAGGTTTAACAGTCACACTTTAGTACAGCAGGGGGAAAAAATCATAAGGATGCATTTCTTTTCATGTATTTTTGACAGACAGCTGTGCGAGTGTCAGAGACAGACACAATCCTCTTCCTGGGGACTGAGGTAGCATTTTACCTACAGGCAACTTTGGTGAATTGTTTTCATTACAGTGAACAAACACTTTCCCAAAAGGCAACACGTCACAACAGGCTATGAAACTGAAAAGCATCTCTCATGCTATGGAACTGAAAATACCAAAATATATGGAATAGAAAGTCAAATTTGGGTCCATAGAGCAGGCGCATTAGAGGCTTGGGGCCACCGAGCGTGGCTGAGTGACCAACTTCCACTGGCCAAGCAGCAGTACTCCGATAACTTGAACGAGGATAAAGGAGCTCTTTTAGACTTTCCAAATGTAATCAGACCTGAATGGATTAAAGCTTGATAGTGGAAGAAGTCATTTTGCGGGAGCTGTGACACTGCTGATTTATAGATGTTTCTTTTCCAGTGTAAGTCTATGGGAAATACTCTTTTTGGAACCAACAGCATCACGTGATGGACCCTGGAAATCGCAGTACAGCTGTTTAGCCACTACGAAAATTGGCTTCAAATCCCAGCGCACTTCGTTGTGACCTGGTTGCAGCTGACAGGAAACCTGCAGACCGGTATTCCAGCTCTGTAGTTTGATTTACGCTCGCCATAGTGTGTTTCACTCAAGGTTGCCCAAAGTTTCTGGGCAGAACTGGCATTAACGAACCTTGGTTCTGCATCACGTCCATCAATTTATATACTGTGTATTCTGCGAGAGGCTGCGTGTACCGGACTGTGTTGCCTGTACCTCGACTCCTGTACTGTGACGGTGCGGTACAAATACACAAACCACGTGTTTCAGCTCCATAAAAGATAACGTGTATAATCTAATTGGTTTTTTTTGTGTGATCTCGACTGTTGCTTGACAGGTGAAGAAAGCATTCTTTGCCTTGGTAGCCAACGGTGTGCGGGCTGCTCCACTATGGGACACAGAGAAGCAAAGCTTTGTGGGTAAGAACAGCAAAACCTGTCACACAACTAACTTTATGGCCTTTTTGTGCTGCTGTTATCACATGCTAAAATATATATTTTAGATAGTTTTCTGCAATAGTATTTAAAGAATCTTGGATATTGAACTGCCACATTTGACACAGTTTTCCTAGTTTACTGTTTTCTAGTTTTATTTCTGATATTTGTGGCTGTTCAGGTTTAAATTGAGCATGTTTAACATTGAGTTTGAAGTTTAAAAAAGTTAAAGGAGGTTGGTTAAAGTAAGAAATACACATTTTGTACATTGCAGATTTAAAGGCTAAGCTTTCAGACAAATACCACCTCCAAAGACCAGACAGTTTAGCATTTAAATGTAAATTTTGCAGGACAAACAATACTTAGATGCCTTTATTCTTCTTACTAACTCTATAGATTAGACTCTTGCATATTTTTATGACACTTCCGGGTGCAGGCTACGTATTTTGAGTCCACATTTTTAGAAAAACGACGTGATTTCTCCTGCTGTGCTTGTGCGCCATTGCTAAATGAATACAGAAGAGACGCTGTGTATTAATGCTGCAGGTTATTTCTAATTAGGTGCAATGCTGTATTGAGCAGAAGTCATTTGAGCTTTTGTTAACGATTAAAAACAGCAGTGACTCCTCTCTATTGACCAGAGCTCTGAGAGGCTGAAAATAATATTTAATAATAATAAAAAAATCACAGCGGACTCTAAAATACCCTCTGTTAGTAAGGGAGTGTCAAAAGCCAAACCAGCAGTGAATCGGCTTTGTTGTGCTGTATTTTTTTCCTGCGTAGAGTTTATTGCAAGTCAGCCTGTGATGAATAATGAATGCCAAGTCAGCGTGAGGATAAAGTGAGGGGAGGGGAGGCAGTCATTGATGTGTTGTTTGGACCACGCCTTTGTAAGCGCTGTCTCTTCTGTCCAATCGCACAATGCCTGCAGGCACAGCGCTCAATGTTTGTAGATCCAGTTTGCTTTATTGTTCGTTTTCATTGCAGGAATGCTGACAATCACAGATTTCATCATCATACTACACAGATACTATAAGTCACCGATGGTAGGTCCACTCGACAGATAATATTTGCATTAGATTTGGTCCGTTGAGGATCTCTCTGTTTACTCTGTTTATTTGTTGTGTTTCAGGTGCAAATATATGAATTGGAGGAACATAAGCTTGAGACATGGAGAGGTTAGCACCATGATTATACTGTTATGTTTCTGTAGCATGCATAATGTAGGATTTTATTACTGTTTTATAAGCAGAATAAAAAACACTTAAATATTTTACTTCTTGCTACAGAGGTTTACCTTCAAGCAACATTCAAACCTCTGGTCAACATATCACCTGATGCAAGGTACGGTTGTCTGACTATGAATAATGAATCTTTGTGTTTTTACATATATTCCTATGTGTGTGAACTGATGTCTGCACCTTGTAACTGGTCATTGTGTTTTTTTGTGTTGCAGCCTTTTTGATGCAGTGTACACCCTCATCAAAAACAAAATTCACCGCCTGCCTGTCATCGACCCCGTCACGGGGAATGCACTTTATATTCTCACACACAAGAGGATCCTCAAGTTCCTCCAGCTTTTTGTGAGTCCAACACAGTCACTGCCAGTCTGTCTGTGAGTTAGTTAGCTTGTGCAATTTAATTTATGTGATGGGTTGTTATTATTACTTGAGCTGGGAGCTTTGTCCTCGTCCCCACTTTCATTTGTCTGCTGCCCTCTAGTGGTCAATGTGGACATTTATAAAATGTGCCCTTAAAGGAATACTTCACCCTCAGACGACCACTTATATATCAATTAATCACCTCGTGTTACGTTGAATCCGTGAAGAAAGCTTTGTTTTCTCGCACCACATTTGACAACAGCAAAACTACCACTTTGCAAACTCTCACACAACTCGTGCAGTATAGTCCAAGTCTCATTTATCCAGTCGTAAGCTCAGTACTTCCCAAACAGGAAGTCCTTTCTGACAGGTAACTGAACTAAAAGTGAATATTATCCATGCTCTCTTTAAAGCCAGACTCCATTGACAAAAGTAGTAATTTTAGCTCTCCAAGCACAGGAGCTGCTGATCTACCTCTGCATCAATCGGTAGTTTGTCTGTGTTATATTGTGACTTTGGTGAATCTGAACTAACCCTTTAAGACACCAAAGTCACACAACTACACAAGCAAACTATCTGATTAAGGCAGCAGTGGACCATCAGCTCCTGTGCTCAGGGGGGTAAAATTGCTCTTTTTGTCAATGGAGTCTGGCTATTAAAAGAGCACAGTTAAGATTTACTTTTCACTCAACACTCATTGTGTGTATATTTGTGCTCTCCAGATGTGTGAAATGCCAAAGCCAGCTTTCATGAAGCAGACTCTCGGCGAGCTGGGCATTGGCTCGTACCACGACATCGCTTTCATCCACCCGAACACGCCCATCATCAAAGCTCTCAACATTTTTGTGGAGAGACGAGTGTCCGCCCTGCCTGTGGTGGACGAGTCAGGTAAGATCACAAACTTCAGTGTTGACACAGTTTAATAATATTAATGTTAAATTAAATTACTGACTGGAGTTCTTTATGTCCTGTTAAAGGCAAAGTTGTGGATATTTACTCCAAGTTTGACGTGATCGTAAGTTGACTTTTCTACAGTTTCTCTTTTTAAAGAGACAAAATACCATATAATAGTCGCTGAGCTAGTCTGTGATTTACTGTCTCACTTTCTACAATGCATTTTCATGTTTGTGTAGAACTTGGCTGCTGAGAAGACGTACAACAACCTGGACATCACAGTGACGCAGGCTCTGAAACATCGCTCCCAGTACTTCGAAGGAGTCATGAAGTGCCATAAAATGGAAACAATGGAGACCATTGTGGACAGAATAGTCAAAGCTGAAGTGAGATATTGAAAACACTGAGACATACGCTTCCATTTAGATACCCAGAAATTAATTTGTAATGTGTGTTTTCCACCAGGTGCATCGGTTGGTGGTGGTGGATGAGCGCTCCAGCATCGAGGGCATCGTCTCCCTCTCAGACATCCTCCAGGCCCTGGTGCTCAGCCCTGCAGGTATAGATGCTCAGAATCGCTAGCCCCAACTCCCCCTCTGTCCTGGACCCTGAGCTCTCTCCCCCACCCCGCCCTCTAACCCTGTCCCAGGTAGGGAAATGCACTTGTTTGGCCCCTGGCTGGTTGTCGCCTGTAGCTGGCTGCAAGGAGACATGGTGCCTGATGTCCTGGTTGTCCTGCTGGATGCTGCTGTGTGCAGCTGTGTGGTGTGGATTTTTGGGGGTAGAATGAAGACGCTGTCATCTTCTGTCAGGGCAAAAACAAAATTCATATCTTCTCTCAGCAGTGCGTTTAAATATAGTCGATATCTACCTGTAGGAAAGTTGTTTTTCATTACAAAGCAAGTATTCTTCAAGTTGGTTAAGAGGATGTTCTCAAGCAGCATTTTGAGAGTGGATTATTGTAAAATATAGTTCATTTATCTATACACGTATTCATCTGTCGGCCATATTGGAGTTTGCACCAGATACCCTAATTGAGAGAGAAGTGGTGCACTTTGTGGGGAATGAGAATGAGATTCAAACACACTTTGATGCTTTATGGATGTGAGGATAAAAGTCAAACTCAACACCCTGAACTGAGGATAAAACTGAACCGAACTTGGTGTCAAAATGAGGGAAATGTGTTGAATCAAGACCAGGAGATTCTCATATTAAACTATACCTTCATGTATTCCTAACTTAAATATCAGACAGGGTTACCATGCATCCTAGAAAACCTGGATAGCAGCTGACCAATTATCCATTCATGGAAACACGTGGAAAGTGAGAAAAGATCTGGTGTTTTCCTCGAAAATATTTTCAGCATTCTCCTATTTTGCTTTAGCTGAGAATGAATTATAAGGCTATCTATCAGCGCTCCCCAAAACGGATAACACTGCCATCTGAAATGGGCTAAGATATGTTTAGGATCGTGTTAACGTTCAATGCTATTTTATGGACGAGAAAATTTTGAATTGGCTGCTCCAGATTAAGTTGTGGAGACTCTGTGAACACACCTCTAAGTCATGTCACATACAGGTAAAATGACCTCAGAGCTTAAGCATCCGAAACTCTGATTAATGTTAGTGTCAGTGTCGAGCGTTTAGATGAGCGAGCTGCAGTCAGCATTACAGGAGGCCAATCAATCGGCCTCTTATGAACAGGCACGTTTTGAATCGGCTCTGCAGCAGTACTAATAAAGTGAAGTGCTTTACATCTGCGGATGTATTTGCATTATTCATGCATGTACAAGATGATTTAATAGATAAGTTATAGCCTTTCACCGCACGTCTTATCAATGAGACTTCCATGGAAGGACTATATTAGTGTATGGCGTGATCCCTGTCTCATACTAACTAGATCTTCACTGAAAATGTCCTGGAAAAGTGTCTCTAGGAAAGAGTGGGAAGCCTGATTTGAGTCTGTGAACTACAAGAAGACAATTACAGCAAACAACAGGGCCAGATCCATTGTTTCTACATTTAAAACCATTATAACTGGGCTTTATGAAACAAAAACAAACCAAATTCAAAACTGCACCAAAGTTTTCCACAGTGGGTTGAATCACACACGTTGGTTGTGAATGTAAACTAAGGCATAAGCTGCTTTACTTATTATAAATTCTGCTCATTTACGTTTGGCTTTTAGTAGATGTGATTGCATTTTGCCAGTAGCGAGCTCCACTTTGATGTGAACATGTCTTGTATTTATACGCTTGAAAGCAAATAACAGATGCCTGCATAATTTTGGTGCTTTCAGTGTTGGACGTTGCCGTGTGCTCAGGCTGTAACGCCGTCAGATCACTGAAGTGTTGTGGAGGAAACATGACACACAGGCGTTTAACTCTCCACTTTAAAGGATAGGTCCACTGTTTTCAGCCCAGGCTTTATTGAAATGTTTATATCCTTCCTATTTGTGTGTAACACAACCTCAGTGTTATGAAACTGACCAGTCTGCTGTAATTACTCACTGGGTCTAAACAGAGTCCAATGGGGGCGTCTTTCCAAGCTTCAAAAAGAATGATAAATCTTGTTTTTGAAAACAGGAAGCTGACTTTAGACGGACATATCTATGTTAAGCGGGCAGAATTTAGCCTACTCCTGCTTTTATTGACTTTATGCTGCTGGTTGTATCCTCATTAAAGTGGGAAGTTTTGCAAAATAAAGTCATTAAAATTTACTAGAAATATTGATTCATGAAAATTTTTTGGCAGAACGTATGAAAGTTTGTCCAGCTAGAGATTTAGTCTGGTTTTTAAAGCCTAAATGGTGTGAGGGGCTCTTTTTGCTGAGAAATATCCTGGAACAAGCAGGTTTGCCAAAAACTGGTGAGGTAGTGTTAGATAGAAGATATACTCGATTTTTAACCCTGTATTCATGTAGACAACCGGCTGCATCGTAAACAGAATTGTTCACGTACTTGTCTATGTACTGAGCGTGTTACTGGAGGAATCCACTAGAGGGCACACAAGAGAACTGAGATTATATAGACCTTCTGGATTTGCACAAGCAGCAACCTTTGAGGCTAAAAATGAAGCCAACACGGGAAGTGCAGTTCATCAAATGGCTGCTTTAGGCCGGCTCCAAAACAGAGACCATAGGCTACGCTCATGTTAAAATGCCCAACTTAACAGCAGAAATAAACATGTTTACAGTCAGAAATAAACATGTTTACAGTCTGGTTCAAAAAATGCTTTTGGTCTCTGTAACTAATACTCTCGGACAGTGTCAAATTGTTCATGCCGTCATACCTTAAAGGGAAATTTCGTTTTATTTTAACCTGTCTCCTATTGTCCTAAATTTGTTTCAAGTGACTAGTGACATAAAAATAATAGTTAGCAAGTTAGCCGTTAGCCTAGATACAGCCGGGGCGCATAGTAGCGTCAGACCTGTTAAAACGTAAGTGAACGGGCAACCTTCAAGTGCAAAGTTAGTCCACTAAACAAGCTTTTTTTCCACAAAGACCGCCTCATATCGTTAGGATAAATGTCAGAGAACATATAGAAAATGACATGTAAACGTGTTGTCTTACCTTACCGGTGTGCTGCCATGTTTGTTTACCATCTAGCTCTGGCTTCCAAAGCGCGGCCGAAATATCGCAAGAACAAGCAGCGATCTCTCAGCTTGTTTAGTGGACTAACTTTGCACTTGAAGGTTGCCCGTTCACTTACGTTTTAACAGGTCTGACGCTACTATGCGCCCCGGCTGTATCTAGGCTAACGGCTAACATGCTAACTATTATTTTTATGTCACTAGTCACTTGAAACAAATTTAGGACGATAGGAGACAGGTTGAAATAAACCGAAATTTCCCTTTAATGAAAATTCATCGGGGTATACAATATATGGCGGTATTTTCCCCACAATCTCTCGGTCTACTGTTGGGGGCCGACAGTTTACAGTCCTGTAACGTTATCCCCACCACCACCAGCTACCTGTTGCACCAGTAGAGACTGGAGACTGACCTCTGGTGGCATCTACTATGCACTACATACAATGAGTTAAGTAGAGAAAAGGAGCGCCTGTATATTTAAGGCCACTTGAGTGACAGGCTGTTTGCAAGGCATCTCTACAGTCTGTTAAGCAGATCCAACCCTTGCTCCGTCACAGCTCCACCCTCTTGTTCAAATATGGTCACCTCTGGCTCCAAAAAGAACAAGATGGCGACAGCCGAAATGCTGAAGTCAACGCTTCAAAACGGTGGTCCACAAACCAGTGGGTGACGTCCCGGTCGCGTCTGCAATATGCACATGAATGGTAGGGGCAGTGAGAAACAATCACCATTGTCATGATTTTGATGATCAGGGGATGTAACATACCATCCACAATGGCACCACTGTTGCTTTATCTGCCGTGATCTCAGAATTAACAGCATAGTAACCTCCTTGCAGATAATATGCAAGTCCCCTAAATCACTGGTTCCCAACTGATGGATCGCGGTACAAAAGTGGGTCGCGGGTAGATTCTGAATAGACCGCAACTGACTCGCAAACTTGTCAGTTTTACAAAAAACACACTTCTATTTAAAGTACAGTGAATTTCCAGCACAGCGCTTTTATTTTGAAGAGCCATTTCCTGCCATAGATTGAGTGACTAATGGACAGCTACTTGACAGAGACAGCAAAGTACCTAAGTACCAAGATGGCCAAACACAAGTATGACGCTGAATGTATTTAACTATGTGGAGCTTGAAATAATGACTAAGGACAGATCTGGAACCATTTCCCTAAATCGAGCACATTGTGACAGTGATGACTGTTATTCTCAGACTTCCCTTTCCGTTCATGTGCGTATTGCATCATGCAGATGTGTCGCGTTAATTTCTGAGGATGTGCACAACCAGCACTCGCAGGATACACAAGGCAGTCATCATGACCTGCTCCAATAATGCGCATCGTGCAAGGGCAAGTATGTGGACAACAAAAGCAGGTTGTCTGTGTGAGTGCGTCGTTATAAAGCGAGTATATCTCCGAAGTTATGTACAAATATTAATGTTGAACATGGATAAAAAGGTCAAAACAACCAATCCTGTCTACGACACGGTTATTTTATTCATGCATCTTGTCCCGATTGTTTCCTAACTCCTTCTCCTTCTCCACAGATGCCTGTAAGGAGGAGAACCTGGCTGACTGAGAGGGAGGAAGCATCAGCTGGAGTTGAGACGTGGTGGGAGTAAATAAGTTTGAATGTTGAGGTAGGGAGCGCGAGGCTGAGCAGCAGAGCCAGTCTGAAGGTCCCAGAGACGCCTGCAACTGATGCACTATAGAGGCTTGGAAACCAAAGAGCTAGACAGCTGAATGAAGTGGAGTTCCTGCACTGAGGATTGATTTTCTGAGTGTTTTATTTTTTGTTTGTTTTGAACACTGATCAGATGCACACACACAGAGTATACTGTATTTATACACACGCATAATGATCACCTGCCGGGGAGAGGTGGGGAAGTCGAGAATGGTTCTGATGAATGAGGGTTTCGGGTTGTTTTGTTACGATCATGCTGCTGTCATCAGTTGATTTTTATTCGCGTTATGTAGTCGATACTGGATGTCATCACCTCCGGGAATACTTATATTTGGTGTAGAAAGGTGAACATTCACAGATGCAAGTTATTGTTTAGTAGCAAAACTACACCTATAATGTGGCCATTTTATGACTGTTGTCGTTAAAAAACGTTCCCCAGTGCCAATATGGAGGGATTGATGCCTAAACTTTATTTGTGCCTTTTGTTCGCCCTGCCCACACAACTTAAAACTGACAATATTTGAGTCCCTCGACTTTTTATTGTCAAATGAGTGCAATTTTTTGACATTTTTTAAACAGTTAAGATAACAATGTGTAATAACTAGATGGCAAATCAATCTTCTACTTGACATTCAAAAATATTTTTCTTTATTTGGTTACATTTTCTGTAATTTAAACCCATGTCAGAAGTGTCAAGAATTTCTGCTGATTAAATCTAATTCTAAAAAGATTATCACAAATAAAATCACAATCACTTTGGCACAAAGACGCACAGTGGTCAGAGGCAAATACACCTGTACAACAACAAGGATTCTGTCAGCCAAGAGCTATGATTGAGTACTCGGTAGTCATTGTGAGTTAAAGATGCATTTTTGTTACGGTATTACAAGACCGAATTTTTTTTTTCTACATTCACTTTCAGATGTTTTGAGGCTTAGGATAATCCGCGAACATGCAAATCAACTGGGTTGTCTCAGCTGTAGCTCGACAGGACTCATCTCCATCTATGACTGTAAATAAGATTGTTTTCGGGAAACGTGTCACATAAAGCTTTATTTTTATGAATGTGTCAACATGTTTAAAGATACTGCAGTTTTAATGTTATTTTTGTAAATATATTGTGGCAATATGTTCGGTTCAAAGAGACTTTGTATCAGATCAACATGTACTGTAAATGTGCAAGCATGAGAAACTACACTTCAGCAGTATGAATGTCCTTTGTTTTACTTTTTCTATTTTTCTGGCTGCAGAAAAATAAATGGACACTGAATGTACTTTACAGCGGTGACTTCAGTTTGTTTTAACTGGTCTAAAGATGTGTTTTTATTATTTGATGTATCTTTGATGTGATATTTGTGTGAATTTACACATAACTCTGTTCTTTAGTGGGTTTGGTGAACTCGGCGCCCGCTTAGGGAAGCAGAAGCTTGATATTTCAACCATTTATTAATGACTTTTAAACATCTTTCTTGACTTTTCTGCTTGCTGGTTAATTCATTTTTACTCTCTCAATCAGAGCAACACAAGATATTTGGAGATGTTGGCTTTAAAAAAAAAATCTGATGGCCATTTTTTCACCATTTTATGACTTTTTTTTTTTGTCCAGGCAATAATTTGCAGCTCTTTAGACGGACATGTTTAACTTTATAAATTATCTACTTACATAATGTGTGAACCGGGCTAATGTGCGCTTCAACTAATCTGCAAAAATATTCATAATTTAGACGTCAATCTAATCTAATCCTGATCCAGCCTCTTTAATACATACAACTATTTTCAATCGGGATGCACAGTAATATTGGCATGTCATCAGTGTGGGCAGATAAAAGCTTTAAAAGGAAATAATAGCATCAGCCTGAATGAATATTTCTGCTAATATGGCTGATAAGATGACGCTTTAAAACACAAAAATTTAGACAGATTGAGATGGAAGGACATGTGGATATGTGGGTGAATATAGATGAGGTAGAGTTAACATGATTGTATATACTTTCGGAAGTGTAGATGGAGGACGGAAAGGTTTCCTGAAGACCTTGTTGTGGCCCACAGCCACTTGGCTCTTCACTTTTTTCCCTTTTCTGTCCATATGTACATGTATATAAAACCTGGAAAGGGGTTTATGTAAAATATCTTAAGTATTTTGTGCACTTTGATATATCCTTGTCCAAATACAAATAAAATGGAAAAAAGATTAAGCTTTTATTATGTGAGTAATTAGACGAAATAGGTCAGATTTGACCTGGTTGTGGTTGTCGTCGGGATTGTCTCAGGGAGAGCATAAGAATAAATATGGCATGTTTTAAGCGTAACCTAAGTTGAAGTACTTTTCTTATTTTGCCCAGTCCATCCATCCATCCATTTATTTTCATCCACTTATCCAGTGCTGGGTCACAGGGGCAGCAGGCTGAGCAAAGTCGTCCCTCTCCCCAGTGACACTTTCCAGCTCCTCCTGGAGGACCCCAAGGTGTTCCCAGGCCAGATGAGATACTGTATGTAATCCCTCCAGCGTGTTCTGGGTCTGCCCCGGGGCCTCCTACCAGTGGGACGTGCCCGAAACACCTCTAACGGAAGGCACCCAGGAGGATCCTGATCAGATATCCAAACCACCTCAACTGACCCCTTTCAACGCAAAGGAGCTCTACTCCGAGCTCCCTCCTGATGTCTGATCTCCTCACCCTATCACTAAGGCTGAGCCCACCCACCCCACGGAGGAAACTCATTTAGGCTGCATGTATCCCGCGATCTCGTTCTTTCGGTCACTACCCAGGACTCATGACCATAGGTGAGGGTTTGTATGTAGATGGACCTTCAGGCTCAGCTTCCTCTTCACCACGATGCTCCGGTGCAGAGCCCGCATCTCTGCAGACGCCGCACCAAACCACCGACCCATCTTAAGCTCCATTCTACCCTCACTTGTGAACAAGACCCTGAGATACTTGAACTCCCTTGCTTGAGGCAATAACTCTCCAAACCCGGAGGGGGCCATCCACTGGTTTTCGACACGGAACCATGGCCTCAGATATGGAGGTGCTGACTCTCATCCCGACCGCTTCATACTCGGCTGCAGACCGCCTCAGTGCATACTGGAGGTCACGGTGTGATGAAGTCAATAGAGCCACATCGTCTGCAAAAAGCAGAGATGCAATTCTGAGGTTCCCAAACCAGGCCCCTTCCTCCCCCGGCAGCGCCTCGAGATCCTGTTCCTGAATATCACAAACAGGATCGGTAAAAAGGGACAACCCTGGCGGAGGCCAACACTCACTGAGAATGTAGGCTTTACGCCGAGTATGCTGACACAGCTCTCACTTTGGTCATACAGGGACTGCATGGCCTGTAGCAGCGACCCCTGTACCCCGTTATCCCGCCGTACCCCCTACAAGACTCCCCGAGGGATGCAGTCGAAAGCCCTCTCCCAGTCCAAAAAACACATAGACTGTATGGGCAAACTCCCACGGTCAGAGCAGGCATAATAAATATGTTAAATCCACTACAGGAGAGACTTGATGTTCTCTGCAGTTAGGTGGAGCGGCGGTCCAGTATCATGCATCCCTAATTTTCATGATGGACTACTGTAGCAGTGTTGCAATACTTTCCTAATTTTGCATTTTATTTCACATCAACCAAACTCTAAAAAAAGAAACTCCACAAAACTCATTTGAAATCAGTGTCATGGTACGTACACTAACTTCACATTAGAGTTTAACTTTACTTTTGAAGGCTTTGAACAAATGGTCCTTTTGTGTTTACTGTTGATCACAGACACGATCTGTAGTTGGCATTTACACCACCTGCCTCCCAAGTCTTCTCTCCCCCACTGATGACCATATTCAGTGAGATTCAGACGCTTGTCTCACACTTTTTTTTGTGTCATTAGACATTTCTAAGAAGACTATCACTAACCACAGACGGCTGAACAGTCATCACCAAAGCTGTAAGCAGTTGAGCCTTCAGCCTGGAGCCTTTTCTCTTCATGGCATGCTGCCCTGAGGATATTTTAGAGCGGGGATAGGCAACCGGGTGCCAGAGAGTACCGAGAAAAGGCTGGTTTTTATTTCAGCCCAACGCTGCAGCAGCTGATGGTTCATCCTCTATATTTGAAGATGATCTGCTCGGGGGAAATCAGCTGTCATTTCCCAGAGATGAGGTGGAAGTTTGCAGACTCCCGGCACTAATGTTTTAAACCCTGCTGTGGTGTTTGAGGAGCAACCACAAGGTGACACTGCAGCACACAGTTGAGGCTGTGAAAGGCCTGAAAATCAGCTCCTACAGCTGATCCTATTTTGGTGTAATAAGTAACTCTTCTCTCATTGAATATTTACATTCCAATAAGAGATGAATGATTTCAGAGGCGTGCCTTTTTTGATCTCTTTTTAAGGAAATTGCTAGATTTCAGCAGGAAGTTTTTTAATGCAGTTAAGGTTGCCTCTAAATGAGGCAAAGGTGCCACGAGTGGATCTGATGGACTTCCAAATGAGGGGTAAAACTGGACCAGACTTACTCCAGACAATCTGCTTTGATCTCCCAATCTCCCCTGTGATATCCAGTGCTGGGAAAGCCTCCTCTACACCTTGTAGCCCTAAAGCAGAAGAGGCAGGAGGGCTTCACTATCCTCCCCCCCTTACTCCTCTTCTCACTGCCCATCTCTTTCTTACACACACACATTCACCATCCACACCCACACTGGACTCTCTTTTGAAAGTCTAGGGCTTGATTTAAAATTCCTCTTCAGAGCGTGTCATGCATTTTATATGCATGGCGAGTGGGAGAGAGAGGAGGGATTGCGTGGGGCGCCAGCCCAAATGAACTTCCCTACGCTGTTGGTCTCCTCAGGGATATATCTACACACACACACACACACACACCACCACCACCACCACCACTTTCTTTCACTCCTCTTCCCTCATTTTCTCGCACCCACTCAACTCTTTCAACATTAGTTTTACTGCATCATGCTTTTCACAAATTCCACCGAGCAGCAAGCAGTGCCGTAGCCTTTGAAGACAAGTGTGATCAGAACAGAGGCAGGGGGTGTAAAAAAAAAAAAAAAACCTGGCCGCAGGGCATTTTGGGTTTTTGCACTCGTGTTTAGCAGCGCATGGAGCAGAAGAGGGGAGGCTGACAAGTGCAGTGTTTGGGGACAGCTTTGATGTCTGATGGGGTGCGGCTGCTGTGCCTGCACGGTCCTTCAACAAGGAGACTGTCACGTTGACACAGCCAAGCTTACAGTTCACAGCTGTGGATAGATAACAGATAATCAAAAGAGCACTGTTGATACACCGCTCTCAACCTAAACCATCTCTTATTCTCTTTCTGTCTTGCTGACACGCTCAGAGACGAAGCGGAGAATCGATAAAGAAGCAGACGCAACATGAACTTGGACTGCAGCTGCTTGAGAAATCTGGTTTATTAGGAACAATATGATCCCGCTAGCTTATCGTGGATATAGCAGTAAACAACAGAAACACAATTCACTTTTTTTTCTTATAAGTGCTACAGGTTTGTGATTATAGACATAAAACAGTACAGCAACCATGGCGCCTACATTCATATATGCACAGAGAATATAAAAAATTACAGTATATTGCTGTTGAACTGTTCCTACTCCTGCTCATAAATCACCGTCTGCTTCTCTCTTACACACACATCACTGGGAATATCACACACTGTGAGCTGCTGTAATGAGAATGGGGTGGTGTATAGTGACAACTGAGACAAGGTTTAAGTCTGGCAGGTCAACATTTTACAGAAAAAGCACTGAGTTATCATCGGAGCACAAAGCTGACAAAAGTTAAGCTGATATAGTACAGTAACACGAGACAAACCCTCCACAGAGAGATCATAAAACCTCACTGAACAGACTCAGTGAGGTGAAGTGATGTGTATTCTCCTTAAAGAGAGAGTTCACCCCAAAATCAAAAATTCATACTTTATCTTTTACTTGTAGTGCTGTTTATCAATCTCGATTGTTTCTGTGTGAGCTGCTGAGTTTTGGAGATATCGGCTGTAGAGATGTCTGTCTTCTCTTCAATATAATGGAACTAGATGGCACTCGGCTTGTGGTGCTCAAAGCGCCGATAAAATATGTTTAAAAAACTCAACAGCAATGTCTCTTTCTTATCTTAGATAATCCACAGACCTTGTTGTGAGCAGTTTCATGTGGGAACTATTTTCTTTCTACCAAGCTACACCCACCAACTGAATCAGCTCACATAACATGCATCTACACATGGACGAGAGGCTTGCGCCCATGTTCAAGTGAGATGTAATCATTAATGGCGTCCTCCTCTACTGACAACACATTCTCACTCCGACCTCGTCACATATCGACATTTGGTCAAGGACCTTCCATGTCCAGACACGACGTGAAAGGTACCCTGGGTGTCTTTCAAAATACACTTCCATTTTCACCGAAATTTACCATTTCCATACAGTCTCTTTCAAAATAAACACACTACGTCAGTACAACAACGCAAATTTACGTTTTTTTTCCTCTATCGCACGTAGTTAGGTTTAGGAAAAAAGAGCAGGGTTTGGCTTTATGATCTTACAGAACATGAACGCCCACCCACCCCACTCAGACTTTCGCCACCTCAACTGTCGTTCTTGTCCCACCACGTTTACCCCTGAAGCCGCTGAGCACTGTTAAACCATAACAGCGACCGGCCGTGTATCATGTTGACGTTAAAGAACACCTTTTTTTATCAGTGTCTGACGCCACAAGTGCTAGGTGAGCTAGCAGTAGACGCTCACCATAGATGTATAATAATACCTTGATACCGGACTCCAAGATGGAGCTGATTCAGTCCAATGGAACTGATCGCCTGGTGCATATGCCAAAAAAGTTTCTAGCCTCCAGGTTTGCTTCAGCAATATGCCGCCTACTGAATATGCACAGCGAGTTCCCATTCGGCTCATAGACTTTACATTTTATTCATCCATTTTCAACCACTTATCCAAAGCTAGGTTGTAGGGGAGTATTTCAGACGCCCCTCTCCTCAGCAACACTTTCCAGCTCCTCCTGGAGGACCCCAAGGCGTTCCCAGGCCAGATGAGATATGTGATCCCTCCAGCATGTTCTGGGTCTGCCCTGAGGTGTCCTACCAGTTGGACATACCTGCAACACCTCTAACGGAAGGCACCCAGGAGGATCCTGATCAGATGCCCAAACCACCTTAACTGACCACTTTCAATGCACAGGAGCAGCGGCTCTACTCTGAGCTCCCTCCTGATGTCTGATCTCCTCACCCTATCTCTAAGGCTGAGCCCAGACACCCCACAGAGGAAACTCATTTCGGCTGCTTGTGTCCGCGACCTCATTCTTTCGGTCACTACCCAGCGCTCATGACCATAGGTGAGGGTTGGGATGTACATGGACCAGTAAATGGAAAGCTTTGCCTTCCAGCTCAGCTCCCTCTTCACCACACCGCACCAAACCACCAATCCATTACATTTTAATGATGTCACAGATTTTTAAATCACTTTTCTTGGCTTGAGTAAAATTTTACAAATATAAAACCTCCATGTAACAAAAATTCATAATTGAAAGAGTCATAATTGACCTTGTTTGCAGTTTGAGGTGTCCTGTCAACAGTTTTACAATGGTGGTCTATGGGGAAAATGCTTTTTGGTTCACATGGGATTTTTGTGCTGCAATACTGCAAGTGACCACTGGGAAAAATAAGCTGCAAGGCTAAGCAGCTTTCTTGGGGGCCTGATGTACACTTCCTTCTGCATGGTGATACAGTTGGTGGGTGGGTGGTCCTAAATATAACTGCTCACAACAAGGTCTGTGGATTATCTTGAGAAACCAGGTCATGATTTTTTGAACGAGACATTGCTTTTGATTTTTTTTTTTTTTTTGGCACTTTGAGCACCACAAGCTGAGTGCCATCTAGCTTTATTATACTGGAAAGAAATCAGACATCTCTACGGCTGATATCTTCAATATTCGACAACTCACACCAAAACTATCTAGTTTGATAAATAACACTACAGCTAAGAGGAAAAATATGTATTTTTTATTTTGGGGTGAACTGTCCCTTTAAACTACTTTTTGTTTTTTTGTTTTTTTGTTTTTTAAATTAAAGATTAATACAAGTTAACTTTGGTTTCCAGCTCTCTAGAACTATACTGTAAATCTGTGGCAGTTTAAGCTGTATAAGTAAAAGTTAAATCGACAGTATAGCAGCCTTAAGCCAATATTAATACGACACAGAAATTCACTTTTTAAAAAAAACAACATCTTTCTTGTTATAATAGCAGCCAGGAAAAAAATGTAATTACAGTGTGATTCCATAGAATAGAAAAAAAGTGAAAACAATTTATTTTTCATCAAAGTACTATTAAAAAATCTGTGATCTTGTACCTCTCAATAAATAGAAAAAAGCAACTCCTTTGCTGTAATTTGTTTTGTCCTACGCTATTCTGTTATAAATATGGTTACACATATTTATCGTGTGAAGAATCTTTCATCCATGCAACAAAGAAGATTTTTAATGACAGAGGAAAGGAAAAAAATCACTTATATTCTATAACCGACTTGCTAAGTACTGTGTACAATAAAATGTTTTGGAGCTTTTGTGAGCAAATCTTCTATCAGACTGTAACACAAGACAAACATCAATAAAACAAATCAATGACTGAATGCATTTGCAGGCTGGAGAGAGGGGACATCTCAGGTTCCAGCATACGGGACACGCTGGCTTTAGTCCTGAGCTTGAACCCTGCTGCTGCGGTATTCCACTCAGTCATCTGTAGCCAAGTGAGGTTTTCTCATTCAACAAGCGTCTTTGTCGGAGTGGATTCTAGCAGTACCGGGTCGCTGTGGGGCCTCAGCAGCTGGTGGACACATGTTGACAGGGTCAGCTCTCAGACCTGGGCGAGCCCAAACAATCTGACCACAAGTGGAGTAAGAAAGCTGGTAGAAAATAGAAAAGGTGAGTTTCAGAGCTGCTCGGTGTGAACAATGATGTTTCTTTTAGAGGGGAGTCATTTAAGCCGAGGGGTGGTCTTGTTCACATCACTTTGCTCGAGGAATGCACTCTTAAAATCTTTGTGTCGCAGGGGCCTCACTCCCTTCTTAAGATGCAAAATGCAATGCTTATTTTACTTCTACCTTGCTCTATTGTGCTGTGGTCGACATTTTTCGAAGCATGTTAATCAACGTGATTTCTATGCAACATCAGGCGTCTTCAGCGTGTTTTTCACTCATTGAAAATTTTCGTTCGCCTCCGTATCTGCAGTAAATCCACACAATTTGGAGTTTGGCGTGCTGCAAAAAATTAAAACCAACATAAAAATCAAGGAGCTCTGCTAAAGAGAGATGAGCAGAGCTCAGTCTTCCACTGGTCCTTCCTTTACATATCGAAGGCCGGGGGAAGTATAATGGTGCAGTGTGTTCAGAGTTCACTGGAGCTGTCTGAGGAGCGTTGGTTGTAGCAAGCTGTTTCCATTATACATTCTGAGCAGCTGTTCTGTGGAGGAAGTCCTTTGAAGGACGGCTGCAGGGGAAGGGGGGGTAACCAGAGTCCATAGTTCAAACGGGGTTCTTCACCCTAACAAGCAGGGGCGGGGCTGCGGCCGCTCCGGTGTGGGGCATCATTGTCCCTGCACCCCCATCATCAAGGCCTCCAAACAGAGGTCCCGCATGAGCTCTGACACATGCAACGTCTACACTAACACTCAACATTCATGCTATAACTAGTACAGAAGCAGGCAGAACAAAAAATAAAAGATGCATGCCACTGATGCCACCTCCTCACTCCTCAGCTGCACTCAGCTTAGTGTGATTACATCTAAGCTGCCTCCTTTCAAGACGTCCTTTGCTCTGTATGGGCTGTGCATCTGGTTGCTTCAGTTGTTTTGATTCGTGTCTGTTTTGACATGGAGGGGCAAGGAAGAGGGAGCTTTCTGAGAGAGGGCTTTGAAGAGAGCCAGATTCGGAAGAGTCTAAAGGTTGTCTCTGAGGGGTCAGGGGCGTCTATGAAAAGGAAAAAAAAAAAAAAAGAAGAGGCACGAGGAGAAGGATGAGGAATAAAGTCAAGCTGGTAGAAAGAGGGTTCGTTCACTTCTGTGTAAGGTACGCTCCAATGGTGAGGCTCGCTGCCCCGAGTGCAGCCAGACCGAAGACCGTCTTGATGGAGGGCCAGGAGCAACTGAAGAGGGTGTCCCTCTGTCTGTCATACAGCTCCACAAAGGCATCCTGGGAGAGAGACAGGAGGAGAAAGACATACAGTTAACTGAGCTGTCAAAGAAAGTGTGTTTACTTTTGTGTGTGGTCTTGCATCAGCTGGTTTTTTGATGGGTGGAGTCAACTAGGAACCACCATGAAGGATCAGGCTGGCATCCTTTTTGTTCCTACTGAAGACTAATATCTTTAAAGGGACAGTTCACCCCAAATCAAAAATATTTTACCTCTTATGTGTAGTGCTATTTATCAGTCACTCTATTAGAAGCTGCACCTTGTCAAAATAAATCAAAACCTATATGACTGGACCATGTGGGAATTTAATTTGAAAGGACAGACACAGGAAGTGGCCACACTCAGCGTTAATTTCCAGGGCTGGTACCTGCGGTTATTCCACAGGCTAGTTAATAACATGTCGGGCAGGAAATCCAAAGTGTGGGATCATTTTGAGAAGGTGAAGGACGAACCCAAGGTGATATGTAAACTCATCTTCATTGGTCGACTACAAACATGACGTATCATCTGAAACATGGAAGTAGCTACATGCCCATTAGCCCACAGCGTCATTAACAGGCGGCTCGCTCAGTGTGTGACGTGCACTTGTAGATAAAATATAGGCCTATATTAATGAAGGTTCATTAGTACGGTTTTGTATTTCTCTGTAATGTAGCACAGTGTTAACAATGTTACTGATACTATTCTTTCTCACACCTTCAACTCAAACCATTGTGTTGCCCCGCCCAAAATATATCATTTAATAATTGAATTAATATCGTAAACATGTGGGCGACTAGTCGACTAATGGACCTAAATGACGAATATTGGTCGACTAGAAAAAATCTTATTTGGTGGCAGCCCTATAAAATACTAATGTTTGATTTTGGGGTGAACTGTTCTTTCAAAAACATTCAACAAATATATAACTTTATTCATTTATTAGCAGTAAATAGTGCATTTTTTGGGGGACTATTTTCAGCTGCGGATTGATACACATTTGGTGCTCTTGTGAGTATTTACACCAGCAGGACAGCATGTGGCAGTGACTCAAAATAAACTAACAGTGCCCATGTTCCTTGAAATGAGGGAACACGTCATCCAGTGCAACAGAGTAACTCACTGATGTGTTTTTAATAATTCTGAACAACAATGCAGCACTACGGCACGGAGAAAATAAACATCAGTTTTTGAACACACAGCCAATACATGGTAGTATGATCAATTAATGTTTGACTGTGGTCATTTAATCGGGTTTGATGACAATAACAAAGAGGAGCCTCATCATTTTAAGGACTGGTTCACCAAATGATGTAACTCGTGAAACTTTCCGCTGGTGGGTGGTTGTTTTGGTTTCACCTTGATCTCACCAGATTTTGAGATATCCACCTTTGAGATTTGACAATGGATACTAAAGGAATTCAAACACAACATTTCTTTCCAGTAACAGTACCTCTTACATAATCCACAGAACACTGTGTCAGTATGTTGTGGTAAAAGTTGCTTCTTAAGTCATTCAGATTTTATCACATCCTTACAACAATAAACACGGACAAATACAGCTGTCCCACTGCACAACATCCTGTTAAAATGCAATAAAAGAAAATAAGCAGTTATAATACATGAACATGCTGTGGTCACCTGGCAGCAGAAATCTCAAAATCTAAAAATAAAACTGCACAACTATCTACCCAGAGGTGAGAAATTTGGGTGAACTGACCCTTTAAGATGTAAATCCCTTGGCCAGCACCAAATATGGGTGGAAATAGAGTGTTATTACACCCATGCTGCAAGCAGATCCATTACTGTTCAGCTTACAGACACACTCCTACGCACAACCTCAGACGCCCTTCATGCACAGAGACACACAACACACCCAGAAACACACACTAAACAAACATGGGAATCACCAAAAAGAACCAAACTGCACGTCAACACATTTTGGGTGTTGCTGTTTTTATTTTTTTTTAACAAGTGGACGAGCGCTTGCAGCACTGGCGCATAAATATATTAATGTGACTCAGAGGGCGCTCTGCTCTCGGCTGCTAACAGGGGCTTTAAAAAGAGGCCTGTTACAAATTCAGAGTGTGTGAGCGTATGCGAGGGTCCATGGAGCAAATACCACGGCTGCGTGTCTCCGACGAGGAAATACAGACATCTGCTCATAAGCAGTGACAGCAGGAACAGCTGGACAGGAAGTCATGGTGCTAAGCCCTTCGCTCTCCCACACACAGACACACAAGTAGATTATCTTGAACCCGAGTAGAACAGAGTGTGTTTTAGGGGGGTTTAGGAGAGGATATATCAACAGTTTCCTATTGAATATCGACTCTATTGTTATGAAGCTAGCCACATTAGTAGCAGTGTTGTAACGCTGTATTTGTGTGTCTGTTTTTAGCTGTAACGTGACCTTTCTGTGAACAATGGTGAATTGTTAAGTTTAATTCACTACAATATTACTGTGTCAGTTCCTATGGGAATCTATTATCATTCTATTTTAATCAGTCTTGATTTAACTCAATTTACCTACAGTAATTATGTTTTCTGTAATTCTAACTGGAATACACGTGTTTCGTTCGACCTTGATCTAGTAGCAGCAAAACTGGGTCATTACATTATATTACACAAGTTTCACGTTTTAACATACAGTTTCCGAATTATCAAAAGAAAAGGAGAAAAAAAGGCCCACACAGGACTAAAAAAAGGAGACATCCATTCTGAAGTGCTGCGGGGAGACAAAAGTATTTCCTGTTTCCCTCTCCTCCCTTCCCGTCCTGTCGCATTCCTGAGGCTGGGGGCCAGTCAGTGACACAGAGGAGGAAGGATCAGCAGTTTCTTCCCACTTAAAGCCCTCTGGTGTCAAAACACACTGCACTCTTAAATCAGTCTGCAATATCTTTAACCGCGTGGCATTTCCTTTGTTGCAGCTGAGCGTTTTTAATTATTATCCAGGGCAAAAACACAAGACTGAGGAGTCCACAGACGTGCCAGCAGCTCTGTGAGACTCATCTCAGCTGTGCTTTGAGCTAAATGCTAACGTCAGCATGCTAACATGCTAATTCTAGGCAGGTAATGTTTACCATTGTAACCAATTCAGTTTAGCATGTTAGCATGCTAACATGGGCCTGTTAGCACTAAAACACACAAGGCTAGTCCACACAGGCACGGCTATTTTTGAAAACAGGGTTTTTCCCTCCTTCGTTTTCAGAAAATTCCCGTCCACACACAGTTATAAGAAAATCTCTGTCCAAATAAAAAACACAATTGAAGAGCTTTCAATGGCATGTCAAACCAACCGGCGACAATACACAAAGAAGAAGATGCAAGAAGCCTGAAAAAAGCTGTCACTGGAAGGCTACCTGGGGCTCGTTTTGACGCCACTGTAGTTGTAGTTTCTTAATGAGCAATTCACACAAGAGTAAATAGTGTGACAACCAACCCCGGTCTCCCTTAACTGTACATTTATGTATGAACTTATTAAAGTCCTGTCAGCAAGGTTAGAATCTGCATCTCTGGCATTGCACAAAACGTTGCCTCATTTGTGACGCTTCACACATTCTAACATCTCAAGCCAAAAACTCTGTCTCCCTGTTTACATGTCAACACTGAAAACGTTTCTGAAAACCTTCCACGTGGACAGTGTGACGACCTCTCCCCCTTTGGTGGTTGTTCCTGTGCTGTATTTTTTCTGCTCCCCTGCAGGAGGCGGGCCAGTGTGCAGAGGTGTGGCTGAAGAATGAGCCACACCTGAATCCAGTTACCTGATTAAGCCACTGAGTCTATATAGAGGACTGGATGTCTCAGTTCCTGTCTTTCTCTGCTCCTGGCCAACAGGGTTTTTGGGCTGTTTTGTTATGTTAGTTTGAGACAGACTCATTTTTTAGTAATGTTTAAAACTGGTTAAATACATTTATTTTACTTAACCAGAATTACTTGTGTGGTCTCCCTTGTTTGTCTGAACATGGAGCCGGTTCATGACAACAGTGTTTTACAAAACATCTGACCCAACATGCAGTTTGAGGTTAATTAAAAGACCAAAATGCATAGTAAAAGCTATGTTTTCAAATACACCTGTAAACATGTGGACAGGGCCTGAGGCTGATGGGAAAGGAATTGGTTTTGTAGGATCACCATCACAACTGATCCTGAGCTAGTTATGAATGTTTGAAATACATTTTATGGCATTCATCCAATAGTTGCTGAGATATCTCACTCTAAATCACCTCGTTGTGGTGCTAAAAGAGAAGTCAGAGCATCATCATTAGGATTCATCCTCTGGCAACAATGAATATCTGGTCTAAAGTTTGTGTCCATCCATATTTTACAGGATTTCTCCTCTGGCGACCACAAGTGTCAGTAAAAAATTTCATGGCAATCAGTGAGTTTTTGAGATCCTAAGTGTTATATTGTAGGCAGCTAGACTCGCTTGAGTTTCTTGAAGACATTCCGCCTCTCATCCAAAAAGGTTCTTCAATTCTAACGGACTGGTGCGGAGTCGCAGGCTTTAGACTCTGTGTGGGTGTGAACCCTTACAGAGTCGTTAAGGTCACATGTGAGTCGTTGACCCACCTGGCACCTCGTTTGGGTTTGATGGGTCCAAATGGTGTCGTAAGCCACCTCCTGTTTAACGATGGTCGTTCCAGTTTGATGTAGATGGCTTCTTTAACGCCTCTTTCAAACCATCTATCCTCTCTGGCCAAGACGCGGACATTGCTGTCCTCGGAGGAGTGTCCCTTCTACTTTAGATGTAAATGTACAGCTGAGTCTCGACCTGAATTTGAACTCAAGCAAGTCCACTTGCCTACGATATAGCACTTATGATTACCATGACCTGGATGACTGAGAATCTTC
This sequence comes from Epinephelus moara, assembly GCF_006386435.1. NCBI lineage: Eukaryota > Metazoa > Chordata > Actinopteri > Perciformes > Serranidae > Epinephelus > Epinephelus moara. The sequence continues at coordinate 7,888,663 of NC_065526.1, read as the reverse complement.
ACAGACATCAGTTTTTTCCACTGGGGATTTCCACCGGCTGCGCAGGCTAACCTCCAGTTTAGCCCTCTGCTAACATGGATGGGGATAAAAATGATTTAATGGTGTGGCTCTTGTTAACTTTCCAAATGTTACTGGACCTAATGGATCAAATTCTGATAGTGGAACAAATCATTTTGTGGGGTTTGTGATGCTCAAAAGAATGTTTCCACTGATTTACAGATGTCCCTTTCACTATGAAAGTCAATGGGAAATTTTGGGGTGTAAAAGCTTCATGTGACAGACCCAGACGTTGTAATGCCACGCTTTGGCCACTATGTCAAATTGGCTTCAAAGCCCAGCACACTTCCTGAGGGCTTCACCAACAGACATTGCCATTTCTAAGCCATGCCGCTAGCGTGGCTAAAAATGGAGAGCAAATGTCATACGGCTTTATTCTAGAGAACTGTGAACAAGCCCTGTCTGTCGGTGATGACACCCTCCCTCCCTCCTTCTCTCCAGGATTCAGGTATTAATTAGAGAACAAGCTCTTCAGTCAGACCTCCAGCTGAGGGGAATGTGTTAGCTGGCATAAACACTGCCTCTGTGTTTTTTTCCTTTCCACCTACTCCAGGAAAATAACAGCTTACTGAGGCAACAACACAAACCAGCCACCGGGTCCAGCAGCAAGTGCATGTGACTGACCGCTAGTGAGGCTCTGCAAAATGGCAAACTCATGATGCGTGTCCTCAATACGTCCCAGACGGTCGGCATAGATTATCTCCTATTTAAGTCTGAAACAAAAGCGGGCCAATTACGGTAAGAGGTTCATAAGAGCGGTGATGGATGTTTAAAAGAATCCCACAAGGACATGGACAGTAATAACTCGAGACTGACCCAGGGGAGAGCTGGGTAGAGATAGAGGAGGGGGGGGGGGGGGTGTCAGGTGGATATCATGAGACTGAGGCATGCTCCTGGAACTTTTTCACCCACACGTTAGCGAGCAGTGTTGCTGCAACCATGTGAGTGGTGTGAAAAACAAACCTTGGCACTTTCTTTTTTTTCTTTCTCTCAAAACTCTTTCTTTTTCTGTATTAGCTGTCATTACAAAAAAACCCTGAGCCTTTGAAGGAAATAATAATAAGCAGCTGGCAAAGAAGGGCACAGAAAGTTTGCAGGGACAGGAAAGGACAAAACATCTGCATTCATCACATCAACAAAAGACTCTATAATCCTCAAAAACTCATCTCACTGCCCTGCAGCAAACCATCTGCCACCGACAGCAGGTGTGCATCTGGGACATAAAGTCCAGGCTGCAGCTCTCCACAGTATTCATTTTTTGGATCAATGGCTTTATAAAGGTCACAGCCGCCCTACAGAAGCCAAGAATCCAATGGGAAAATGCCTGGCCAGGTTTACACACTCCCTTTCCTTCGTTTTTACTGCACACAATGAATCCCTCAGAGAGACGCATGCAGAGCAAAGGAGTCAGACTTGAGAGGATCCTATCGTCAGCCATCGGGTGGCAACTTGGTGCCTGAGTGTCATGGTTACCCCGACTGGAAGCTTCACACATGATTTGCTTTTCCCACCAGCGGGAGAGCGCCTGTCCTCGACCTCTGATTTGTTTTTCACATGATTTAGACCTCTGGGTTTTTGCTCAGTCTTTCTCATGAACACAAAGGGATTGTATTTTGCACTGTTGTTCCTCGGATGGCCTTCCACTATCTTAAAGGGTAACAGGAAATGCCAAATATTTACCAGATCCTTTGGGTATCCCCCTGCTTTTGGGAATGATTGCTCAACTTGTGTGGAAGATAATGAGTCATCTTGTGCGCTTGGCTTGCTCCGTTAAAAACCCCAAGCAGCGCTTTGCCAAAACAGAAAAATGATTAGGCAGTCATCTCTGTTTTGGGACGTTTCTGTGGGTAATTGCGGGCAGACAGACTAAGAGAAAGGGATGTGGGTTAAAGTTCAACTTGTAATTAAAGTGCCTGTTGTGGCTTCGCTGCTATATTCACCTCTGAACCGAGCTTCTCCCCACGCTCTGTTTATTTCCTAAGCATTCACATAGTAACGTACTTATAATATTGCATACGCTGCTGCTGCCGCCCCTCTTTGATTTTCTAATGAGCCTCTTGCAGACTTCTCCGCAGCTAATTAAAGTCAAACAAAACTCCCATTTCAGGAGCCAAGGGAGAGTAATGGGAGATAAAAAAAAATGCAAGGAAGGCATTAATGTCCTTTGTAATTGATCTGTTTTGATCCAAATATACTCTAATATCTCTCTCTTTTATGTGTGTATATAATTATTTCATGTATGAATGCATACATGCTTGCAGTGCATGTACACACACACACACACACACACACACACACACAAACCCTCATCTCCAGACACAATAGGTGACAGGACAGCAACCTCTCGTCTGGCAGCAAGGTCAGGTTCGATCAAGTCTCCGGAGTGTCATCCATCGACTGGTCCGGCAAAAATGAGATGACGGAGGAGTTTGTTGCAATACTCATTACCCAGTAAATCCCCCTGTGTCAGCACCGTCAAACAGCTTGGAGCTGAGGACGCTGAGCCCTTCGCTGCACTGTGACAATACTGCAATACTTGGAAACAACAAGCTCACAGCCAAGTGATGATGACAAACCGGGTGGAAAGCTGTACAAATGTGGAAAATACGCCCAATCACTGCACAAACCTTTAGTGGGTCAGACAAGCAAAACAATACTGTGTGTTGAAATGTGGGAATAGCATCCTTGGTTTAAAATACACAGTCTATTAATCTTGTCATCGAAGGTTTGACATTTTGGGGAATATGCTCATTCACTGTCTGGCAGAGTTTAACGAGAAGACTGATACCACTCTCATGTTTGTATGTTCAGTGTGAAGCGACTGTCCTCTCTATACACTTAGCTTAGCACAAAGAATAGAAACAGAGAGAAACAGCTAGCGTGACTCTATCCGCAGGTAAAAATATCCTTCAACTAGCACCTCTGAATCTCACTAATTAACAGTTACATATTGTGTGTTTGTCAGGCTAGCTGAGACTCCAAGAAGTTACTGGTTCCAGTCGAGAAATGGTGCGGCACATATCCTGTAAATGGTGTACTGTCATTTTTGCACCTCTTGTTTTTGCACAGATTAAATGAACATGATATATATGTACATATGCTAATTAGTCAGCTACAGAGGTGCTGCTAGGCGGTTCTGTTATCTCTGGACACAGCTAAGCTATCTGTTACCTCTTCCCAGCCTTTATGCCAAGACACGCCAGCCAGCTGCTGGCTGTAGACACAGACTGTATAAAAATAATGGACTTAGCCACCATGTTGTCACCCTTTGTCTGTGGACTGCGGTTCTGAACCCTCAAGATTGGTATACCGGCTGCTGTCATCTAGGTTTTCTGGCGCTAGAACTGACCATATCTGAATGAGATGGTGGAGCTGTGGACGAGCACAGGGGGGTCTGACTGAGAACTCAAGGACAGCAGGTAGCGACTTGTTAATCACAAGGTAGCCATTTCCTGAAGCACACCTGGCTTTTTCGTCTGTTTTACTCTAAACAGGATTCTAACTTACAAATTAACATCACGCTGAATTGAGAAAGACTTGAAACAAGCAATTAAGACCATAAACCTGTTAGGAAATTATTCATTGAGGTTATAACCCAAGTGAAGTAGGATTTTATTCTCATAGGCTTCTATACAAGCAGATTTTTTGGCAACCATTTGAGTCGCCCCCTGCTGGCCATTAGACAGAATGCAGGTTTACGGCATGTCAGCGTTGGCTTCACTTTTACAGACCCTGAGATAATGCCTTGGTTAAGACTTACATTCAGCTACAGTTAGCTTACAGACAGACAAAACAGTCGTATTCATCTTCTCAAAACAAACACATTTTTAGGCATTGTTTTTCTCTGATTTCTGCATTTCAAATGTGAGGGTTTCCTTCTTTTCTCTCCTCTTTTCTATTCAAAATTGGATGGGACATGCTCTTTGACCCCATGGGACCTATAGAGTATGACATATGCACAATGTAACTGGAGCTGCCATGTTGATGGGTTACACCAGACAGCGCTAGAAATAAAGGGGCCGTGTCCACCCAGGTGCTCTTTTGGGTGCGCTATTGTTGGTGTGCTTGGCCTGACAGAACTTTTTGAATACACTTGAATGGATGGCGGCCAATATACAATAGATAGTGCAGACGTTCATATAGAAATCATTGGTTTTTGGCATTTCATTAAGGATCTTTTCAATAGTTGCGAAATTGTAATAGTCTCACCCATATCTTCCTAAATATATTTCGGACTGCAGATGCCCCAGTGAAACAAATCTATCATCCCCATGTTCCATGTATGATGGTGCACCAGCTATTGAGCCTTTTGGGAAGAGAAGACCAGATATTACTGCGCTTTATTATGTTGTACCCCACAGATACGAGGCAATATGGTGCCGTGACTTCTCCTCTTTTTAACCTCCTTAGTTTCTGCCTTTTTTGTATCTTTTTAAAAGGAATATCTTTGGGTTTTGGATTGTTGGTTGGATAAAACATGTAGTACTGAAGTGTATAGGCTACAAATGTCTGGGATCTTTTAATGAGAATGCAAACATAATCCACTATATCATAATTCATTTAATGATTTATTTTTAAGTTGGCACAGAAAACTATAAAACTGCTTGGGAGACATTAAAGCACCTCAGGAAACCTCATAATAGAGATAAATAATACTTTAGTCTAAACCATGAAAACCATCTTTACAGGTAAAACCAGGCAAAGCAGTTTCTTATGTAAAGACATTTTCTTTTGACTTGCAGTAGTTGGAGAATTAAGCACAAGTAGCTTCAGAAAACTTGACATTAACACATCCTTTAAAAGTATGAGGCCTTTGAAATGATCCTATAAATTCACCCGCGGATTTAACAGCCCTTTAAAAGGCCAGACGATATGGTTACTACAGAGTAATATCAGTCTGTCTGATAAAAGAGAACAGAAAGTAAATCCCGTCGTGAAACAAAAGAAACCTTTTTAATTAGCTTTCGCTCTGAGTGTCAATTGAAGGCTCAGGTTTCATGCTTGGCATTGTACTTTTCATTGGACTGAGCCGTAAAGGGAGAAACACTCTAGACGTTGGATGCTACCCTAAAGGCTCATAAATATTCAGATGTACGTCAGCAGCCGCAGCAGCAGCATTTGTGTGTTTACAAAACAGCACGCTCTCCCGTGGGAGTGAGCCTGCTCTACTGGAACATGAAACATGATCGCCAGTAAATCACCCACACTCCTCATGACACTCTGCGTTTTTTATTGTCTCCATTATTCATTGTCTAAACCAGCCAGATAAATGAGGACTGTAACTTTACACATGAGACTTTGGTTTCTTTGGAGATGAATAACGCTTCGGTAAACCTGGTTTTTATCTCATCAAGGAGGCAGGAGGAGAACCACTGGAGTTAAACCATCCAATTTGTGCAGCGGCGTCTGTTTTTCTTTTTTTTGGAGTGCAGACAGATTTTGAATTGACAAACATTTCTGATCTATTTACTTAACCTCGACTGAGCAGTTATATGATCCTTGCAGGCTCTTTATTCTTGCTGAGCCCATTGATTATTATTGAACTGCTTTGATCCAACATAAAATGAAGGACTGGGTGACCTTGCAGGCAGAGAGGAGAGGTGAGGGCGAGGGGATGGATGCAGAGAGAGTGTTTGCTCTCCTGTCACTCGCTCTCCTCCTGCTCTCCGGGTTTATCTGCACCTCTGCACTGCAGCTCAGAGTGTATCATTTGCAATCAGTCACTTCTGCATGCAGAACAAAGAGGCATCAAAGCAAAGAGAGACAATCCCTTTCTCTAACAATAAATCAGACAACCTCTGCAGCTCGGTCAATATGTTTCTTTTATTCTTTTGAAGAAAAGCCAGTGCTGTGATTTTGACCTTGAAACCTTTCTCAGCATTAACAATTGATCCAAAATCCTTCGCAGTAGCCAAAACTTGGCACAATGGCTTCCTCAAATAGATACAGTACAATGAAGCTGAAAGGGGATGTCTGCCTCGTCTGAGGATGTCTGCGCTGAGCCCATCCGGCCCCTCAGCGGAGGAGGAAGTGACAATAGTCGAAGCTGCAAGACTTCTGTGCTGCTATAAATATCAGCCGTCGAATGAGCTCCTGGTTCAAGGCTGCCCAATCTAATAAAACGACTCACATCTCCGCTGCTCGGCCCGTTTAAAAGGCCACCGATGACGCGCGAGAGCAGAGGAGAGAGTGGAAAGGGGGCCGCTGAGTCATCATCAGCACTTGTGGAGGCTGGTGTGTTTGGAGTGCATTAAACCTGGCTTGAGTGGCTTTCCAGTAAAGACAGGATGTCTGCCACTTGGATGTGTAATAGCTCTGTGTTTTCTCCAAGGAAGCCTTGCTCAGTACATCGGCTGTTCCACTGACGTGTTCGAGGCTTCAGAAATCCATGTAAGCGTGTGAAAGCCAAAAACCTGTGGTGCTTTTTTTTCTGAGATAATTGTGAGAGCTCTCCCTCTCCATGGGTTGTTTTGTTCAAATTTCGCACTCAGGAATGCAAGGGCACTTGTACAAAGAGCCACTTGCTAAATTAAAGTAGTACCTGTGGCATTTAAAACACGCAGAAGCACTCAAAAAAGGCAGTGCCATTCTTCACATTCACCGCAGTGCGGGGTTAATGATTAAACACGGATGTAAAACTTTCACATTTCAAGCTGCTCTATCAGCTTTAAATCAGCTTCAGATTGCTGTGCACATGAACCAGAGTGTCTCTTATTTTTGGCAAAACAAGGGAGCGTGGGAGACCCCCATAACCGAGCCGCTCTTCCTAACAGGCTCAGATAGAAACCTCTGATAGAGACCGTGGGAACCAGCAGGCTCCCAGGTGGCCTGTTGCTTCTCCTGTAACAGAGCCCATGGGAGAGGCTCATTTCCTGTGACAAGGGCGGCACGCTGCCTCAAACCTTAAAAGTCACATCCACTGACCCCTGAAGACCTCCAGACCACACAACCACCATCTCAAATGCACTGGAGCTGAAAATAGACCAAGTGATCTGAGCCAGAAACGACTACTGTATATGGTGTAATGAATGGGATATGTGGGAACACCATCTGCAGCACGCTCCTGTGTGCAGCGCGTGTGGTGGCTGATTGTTCTGAACTCGCCCTAAGAAATGAAGTCACTTGGTTTTCTTGAAATGGCTGCATTCAGCTGTTCCGTTGTTGTGGTTTTCATGCGTCAAAGGACCCATATGTAACAGTATGACACAATCCTGATGTTCAAAAGGGTGCTTTTCAGGCAGCAGCGACTGACTAAGTCTTCGTGAAAGAGCTTGACAGTTCACTTAGTGTTAAGTCACTTCCTGTGCCAGATGCTGCGGGGATGACATCACTGTCTGGTTTGAGACTATGGCTTCTCTGTGGTAGAGCCAAGTATGGTTAAATCACAGACTCTGTGCGGGTTACTAGGGAAAGACTAGAGGCAAGCCAAACATGAAGTCACACTAATACCGTGGAGAAAGGGAGGGGGAGCAGCGGAGAGCTACAGTTGGTTAGACACTGTAACTAAGAGGTTTGTATTTGTTTTGAACCATTAACTGACTCCTAAATCTTAGCTCCAAGTCTAAGAAAAAACCAACTGTAACAAATGGGCACGCTTTATGTTCACTAAAAGCAGGAATGTTTTTGCTTTGATGAAATCCCAAGTTACCTCTGTAATTTAGCGAGCACTGCCAAACAAATCGAGTGTAATATCGTCTAATAGAGAATTAAACATGTCGGCGAAGGAGAAAGTATTAGAACATCAAAGCTAGACGCCCAGTGCCTCTCGCAGTCTCCTCTTTCATACAGGAGACGTCTTGTAAAGTCGGGCCGCTAAATGAAAGCTTGTCAGTTTTGGCAACAAGATATTGGAGCGGTTTACGTGATTGGAGTACATGGGGCCAGGTTTCAGCTTCAGGTTGTGTTCTCTGTGTACCCATGTAAATGAGAGAGGCCACAGTCTGGGACAGGGCACGCTGTGAGCGGAGCAGAGCAGATCCAGGATCTCAGATGTCCGATAATGTCGGAGAGAAAACAATCATCTGTTTGAGGTGCAGCTCCCTCAGGAATACCTTTGAAGTGAGGAGAAGAGGAGCCGAACCACAATGAAAATTTTCCACAAAGTCAGAGTGAAGACATCTACTGCCAGCAGTGAAAAGTGACTGTACATTTACTCAAGTGCTGTATTTACAGTATAGGTACTCAACTCCATTTATCTGACAGCTGTAGTTACTTTTCAGTTTAAGATTTAATAAATTATTTCCACCGAGCAGTTCAGTTCAGTACACTTTTATTCCGTTTCCTCTGTGAAAAGTTGTGGATGGTACCAATGGAAGCGTTCCGTACCGTCCCCATTTTTGGTCCCCCCTCTGTTGGGGTACCTAGCACACAGATCTGGTACTAAAAGGTGGAGTTATGAACACTGCAGTCTGTTGATTGGTCAATAGTAGACAGTCAGTGGCTGGTTTCGAGGCTCATGTAACCACTGTTCATACTGTGGAGAATTTAACATTTATTAGTAAACTGTAACTATAAAATGAAAGGATGTTTTGCTGCCTCTTGCAGCAGCTGGAGTCGGAGAGAAATCAATTTAGTTTACTGAGCCAACTGCCGGCGACTTTTAAGGGGGAACATTAACTTGTGATATTGCAATGCAAGCACACCTTAAATTACAACGTGACAACTTTGACCATTACTTTAGTTTTTATTGTCTCTCTTGGATGACACAGACTTTTAGTAATGAGTGGATCCGTAAGTGTTTATGTATTAATTTGATTATGTGAACTGCATATATTCTAATCCGTTGCGGAGCGTCGTTCCGGTGGGCTCCGGCAACACTAAACCCCTGAGCTTGCCTGAGAAGGACTAAATGCACAAACCTGCTGTTTCTAAATATCCCATGGAGAGAGACTCTCACTGCAGCCTGTTTTGTTTTGTTCTGAAAATGTTGGCGTGCAGCCTCGTTCTGTGGATGATAAACGAGGTGCAGACTTCCTTCTGTGTCATAAGGAATTACAGGGGGTGCTTGACGGAGCAGTGAGTGAGAACAACTCTACCCACATTTAAGGGAAACACTAGGGTCTAGGTACCATGTCTGAAGGGTTACTTTTGGTTCCAAAGGTATCATACTGAAAGTGTCTGGAGGAAACGGGACTTAAGAGAGAACGCCAGCATCTCTACAGCTGATATCTTCAACAATCAGCAACTCACACCAAAAGAATCTAGACTGATAAATAACACTACAGGTAAGAGGAGAAATATGTGTTTTTGATTTTGGTATGAACTGTCCTTCTAAAGCCCCTGAAGCTTACTTTCAAATCTCCTAAGCCAGTGTGCTTCATCAGGACTGTGTGGGTGAGGACTGGTCAGATTTGACTGACAGGTCGGGCAACATGAACAAACAACCTCTTGGCTGTCACTGCATTTTGATTCGTGACATCACCTTTTTCTGAACAGAGCCCTGTCTACTTCAAACTGATAAGAAACTGAAAATCTCTCAAGTGAAATCACCAAAACTGTTCTGGCTTTGGCAGAAAATTGTATGTTCATGTCAGATCCCATCACTAAGTTGATTAAAGTTTGAAAACAAGACCATTACTTACAATAGAGTATGCTTATAGTGCTGTATTACTGAACTTTAGTAACCTCAGTACTTCACCACTGCTGCCACATTTGCATCAGGGAATCCAGAAAGAAGGTATCATACTGGAAGAAAAAGCTGAACTCAATATGGAAAGGAAAGCGTCTGTCCCACAGGCTGAAAGCTGAAGTTGTGCAATGCGTGACAAAACTTCTCTATCCTGCATGGAACATGAGGTCATTTTGAAAGCGGGGGGAAGGGGAAGCAATAATTACTCTTGCACAACTTAACTTCCGGCTGAAAAATCTAAGCGTATATCCGCAGTCTATACTGTGTTTAACCGTCAGCTGGGCACAAAGCAATCTCAGATTGAACTCGAATGCTCTCCTGGCTGAGAAAACGTTTTCCTCCACCCCCTTTCCTTTTCAGGCTGGGAATACTGGGGAAAAGTTCAATGACCTCTCTCTCTCAGGCAACCAGCTGATTTTCATCCAAGGGGGAGAGGAATGAGTGGAATGCATTGATGTGTGGAAACAAACAACTGCACTGTGTGCCTGAGAGGCCTGATATGAGAAGGAGCGAACCTTGAGATAACCAAGTCGACTGAGAAGAACATGACTGCACTGCACAGCGGCATTATGTAATAAAATAACATTTAAATCCTTTACTGAGATAGATGAATGCAATTAAAGCCTATTCAAGCAGCTAAGGGCCGGGGTGGACACTACTTCATTCCTGGTCTTTTATCCTTTCTTTGGTCTGAGTTCAATGTGACTCGCAGAGACCTTGGAGACAGCTACGCTGAGCAGCATGCTTTCAAAACGGCCGATTGTTTGAACTATCTGGAGCAGGTTGGCTCACTCGAAGCGGTGTGACCTTCCCTGTCTTGTATGCAGAGACCAAAGGGAAACAAGCACAGCCTACCTGATGAATGATAATAAGTTGCCTATTGTGACACTGAAGGTCTGGTGTGAAAATGTACGGAAAGCTAATAAGGCACACGTCAGTGTCATAATAGAGGAGGATTTTTTTTCCTCTTGGTATTTTCTCTCTGGAATAATCCATGGAAAATGTCATTAGTGGTATTCAGTGACTGCCTGAGTAGCCTTGATGCCGCTGTGCAGCGAATTTTAGAATATTCTGCCTCAAACTGAGACTTTAAAGGGACAGTTCACCTCAAAATTTAAAATACATATTTTACCTCTTACCTGTAGTGCTGTTTATCAGTCTAGATTATTTTGGTGTGAGTTGCCAAGTGTTGGAGCTATCAGCTGCAGAGATGTCTGCCTTCACTCAAATATGATGGCACTAGATGTCACTCGGCTTGTGGTGCTCAAAGCACCAAAAAATACATTTTAAAAACTTGTGTCTAGTGTCTCTTTCCAGAAATCATGACCCAGTTTATTTTCTGCCTGTCGAATTGCACCTCCTAACCATATCACAGCTCATAAGGAAGTGTGCATCAACTGCTAGCTCACCTAGCACCACCACTAGCTAACGTTACAGCTCAGGCAAGGAGGACACCATTAATGCTAACGTCTTGCTCTGTCACAAGCATGAGCTTCTCAAGTAGATGAATAACCGGGTCAGGATTTCTGGTGAGAGACATCGCTGTTAAGATTTTATTTTCTGGCGCTTTGAGCACCACAAGCCGAGTGCCATCTCGTTCCATGAGGGCCCCGACATGCTAAGTGGACAGTCAGCCGATGGTCAATGTCATGAGCGTCTGTCACCTTCGTTTGTGCAGTGTCTCCCACACTGTTGGCACCATTCCACCTGTTTTGGCTTTTCTCTGCCAATTCAGCATGTTGAATTGGTGACAGAGACGGCGGAGCTTGTTGGGAATGATAAATCTCTGACTGGCAGTTCAGCTCAGTGCACGAGAAGAGAAACGGAAGTGAAGGTTATTTTTGGTTAGCATGCGGTAAAAATAATTTCTTCTTTCAGCATCGGGTTGTGTTGTTAATGTGCTAACTGGCTATTAGCATCTTTAATCCATCCTGGCGGTCTTCTGGTTTTCCTTTTTTAATACAGACTATCGCCACCTGCTGGTGTGGAGAGTTATTTCCTCTCATGCAGGCGCAGAACTTACGTGCTAGTTGGCCATTGGCTGCAGTCTTTGCGGTGTGTTCAGGTGCAACTTTTTGGCCAAGACAAAGGTGATGTTATGTTGGTTTGGTGTATCTAGGCCTTTATATTCAGTCGAAGGCAGACATCACTTTGCCAGCACTTGGTAACAGACACTAACATACTCTAGATTGATAAAGGGCACAACAGGTAAAATGAAAATATGTATTTTTGTTTGGGGCTGAAATGTCCCTTTAAAGCACACACATGCACACATACTGTAAATTGAGCTGAGGCTGTGGAAAAAGATGTTTTTTATTAGTATTTTGTGCTCTGTAATGCCCATGTGGGTGTTTCACGAGTACATTCCTTTACTTTCTAAGTCAGCAGATGGATCAGCTGAGAATCAGATGATTGTTGAGTCAGATGACTTTAACAGGCAACTTTATCCAAGTTTGCCCTATAAATTTCTATGGAGTGAGCTAATCTACTCCTACTTCTCCAACTTTTCAAACAGCGTGAGCTCCAATGAAATGAAGCCATTTGCTCAACTAGCTCCGGTGTACTTTGGTCTGTCAACCCGGGTGGCCTAATCGCACTTTCCATACCATCCGTAATTTGTTTTACAGCAATTACCTCAGTAGTTTCGACCTGGCTGCAGCACATGTGGCAGCGAGAAGGACTGGACTGCCTGTTTATAGCTTTATAAGCCTCCTCTCCTTGCTTGCCCTTCTATCTCTCCTCCTCCTCAACCCTGTTAGCCTCACCTCCTGATCAAAGCCACCTTGTGAAGTCCGTTCATTTCCATCCAGGAATAATTTTTAACCCAATGTCCTCCCTGGAGTGCAGGAATGTGGGCTCACTTTAATTCAAATCTGGAAACATTGAAGGTCAAGGGGTCTGAGTGCCTGTCCGGATAGATTGGGTGGTATCAGAAAATGAGTTTGCAAAGCTAGCTGATAATCAAAGGTCTTTTTTTTTAACCGCAGAAAATACATACTTATTGGGCTCATTCTTCTTTCATTTTTTACAGCTTTTTCACTACCAAGTGCTAATAAATGTGAAAGATAAATGAAGCACTTTATAAGTCAATTTGCAGAGTTGATTAAACTTCTGGTGGTTAGATTTGCCAACATGCGGCTCGTCTAGACATGTCACAGTTAACACTGCTCTATAAAGCAAAATGGCGCCTGACATAACTGAATCCAGGCATCATAAAAAATTTGCTCTGACACAAGATGACACAAGACGACTGCATCCTTAGAACATACACAGGCATGGAGCGTAACTGTATTGTCAAAGAAAATACCAAAAATGCTAAACAAAATACCTAAGAAGAAAAGGAATCAATGTCGGTTCTCCTGTTTTCAATTCTCCCTGTTTTCTTTGAAGTATCTGTCATTATTTGAAGTTGTAATGACAGCCCAACAACCAATTAAAGGCAGCGCACCTTCAGAGTAGACCCAGTGAAATTGATGTAATATAACGCCGTGGCAATACTGGGTAAGCCCCTGCCGGCGAGATATATCCCTGTCAGAAGTAGCATGCAGGAGTAGTCCTCTGAAAACAGCAGGGGTTATCTGTGACAGCAACAAAATGTCTGTTCGCTGCAGCACGCTGACAGAATTTGGTTGTAGGTTTGGGAGGACATCAAGAGTTCGGCATGGCGAGGAGTTTCATGAGCGCTGATCGCTGCCCTGAAACACTAGGTAGCACCAACGCTCCCTTGGCAAAGCTTTTATCTTCCAAACGTCAGGGGCGAATCGTTTTCTCTGCACTTCAAACTTAATCAGTCGCCATCAAAGGTGACTGCCAACAGGGTGGTGCTGTGTGAGCTTTACCAGGAGTGAGAGCTCTCGGTTGCGCACACACACACCGACTGAATGCCGTCAGCATAAAAGTGTTAAAACATCTCGCCAAGGTCTTTCCACAGAGACACTTTTTTCCTACAGCATGAATTTCAATAAATCAAGCTCATACATGATCTGACATTTACAGCCACTGGTTCACTGCGTTAATTGAGTCTTTGCTCAGAGATACCAACACAAACCGTCGGAAATGCTCAATCAATACCACGTAGTCAAAGTGATACCTGAGCAGTATCTGACCTCACTCAGCATCCACTGACACAGATCAGATTTCCTGAGGGCTATTCGCTCTGCTGCCAAAAATCACATTGGGGAGGGGGTGCAGAGAATTATTTACCCCAGACCTCCACGGACGAGGCAGAGAAATCTATTTACCATCATCTGGCTGTTGTCTTTTTTTTTTTTTTTGGAGGGCATGTACTCAGCATTTCAGAGAAGAGCCAATAATGGCATGCTGTTTGTTAATGGCCAGTGCTGTGGCTAGTTGCACCGGGAAATCCCAGAGGAGATGGTGGTGGTGTGTGTGTGTGCGCGCGTGTTTTTGTGTGTTGAGGCTGAATGGCACGACTAACAGGAAGCTAGGCACCCTGGGGCCATCTGCTCCCTGCCGTGGCTCACATGTCACTGTGACAACACAGCATTATTGATTCACACTACCACATCCGCTTCTGTGTGTACACGCTGATGTGCCACAGTATGCGTGTGTATGCATATGTGCGTGAGTGTGTACACAGCCATTTTGTGGACGGCAAATAATTGATTTGCACCAGTACATCCGCTTCTGTGTTTGCCTGCTTGTGTGCGCGTATGGACTCTATAAACCTTAAAGGATCAATTCACCCAAATCACAAAAAATATATATATATATTTACCCCTGGTGTTGTCAGGCCAGGCAGATTTTTGTACGGTTAAAAAGCTGCAACAGTCCATATTTTTATTTTTATTTTACCAATTGATCAAATGAGGTGAATGTCAAAGGCGTCGCTTGTAGTGATTTGAATTAAACAGATTATCGCTACAGTTTCTCTCAGCTCTACAGGGCATTTTAGCCTCTTTCAGCTTGTAATGTTTTGGTTTACAACCCGCAACTAACAACTATTTTTGTTTTTTCCCTGTCTCTGATGTGCATAATTTTTTTGGCTACAGCAAAGATCAAGTTAGCCACTAGCTAGTCTGGTGAACATAGTGTAGCATTTAGCAGCTAAAGAGACAGATATTTCCCTCTGGATGATGGAGACCACAACATTTTCAAACGAATGCTAATATAACCTTGTGTCTCTACGTGTCCATCGAAGCGTTTTTTCCTGAGGCTTTGCAACAGGAGTGCCACGTAATTATGCTACGCTACAAACGACAGCAACATATTGAGGCACTGAGCATCTATTCTGCTTTGAGTGCTGCACGATTGGTGTCAAAAGTAGAAAAATGTTCTTCAAAATGCTGCGCTTGTCACTTGTTTTTATTTAAAGATATTTTTGGAGCTTTCTGCCTTAATTTGATGGTATGACAGATATAGCGGGGGAGACAGAGGGGGTATGACATGCAGCAAAGGGCCTTGCGTTGAGATCAAACCCATGTCTGCTGCAGCAAGGACATGTGATGTGATTTGAATGTAGCTTTATTATTTTCGTTAGCCACTAGAGGTCACTGTGACTGTAAGAAGTATGTGCTACTGGGACTCACACACAAGGGTTTCTGGGTAACGTAGTATGTGCGAATACAAGCCAAAAGAGTTTGACTGTGCTAAAGTTCAATAAATGGTCGAATTGAAGAGCATGAGCGCCTGCCGTTTTCGGCTGGGGAAAAAATGCTTTGGTGGACACTGGGCCCTAATGTGTAAATAGCCTGTAGGTGATGATATTTCAATGTTGCATTGACAGCTAGTTTCATCGCCCCCAAGTGGCCAAAGCAGCGGTAATTACTGCTTCAGAATATTTGC
This sequence comes from Epinephelus moara, assembly GCF_006386435.1. Classification (NCBI taxonomy): domain Eukaryota; kingdom Metazoa; phylum Chordata; class Actinopteri; order Perciformes; family Serranidae; genus Epinephelus; species Epinephelus moara. Next base: position 7,873,173 of record NC_065526.1, on the reverse strand, counting down.
TGCTGAGTCTCCTGTCAAAAGCCCAATACAATGGAGGTGAATAAAAATGTATTTATCATCAGCATAAAAAAAAACCCCTATGTTTCTTCCACAAACTTCTGTGTTTCTGGGTGAACTGACCCTTTATCAACTATTTAGGTTACGCTATACATGCAACAGGCTCTCTCTTTGTGCACAAGGAAGTCATTTATGATCCAGTCCCAGCTGCATTTCAATCAGTAGTGGCTATTGTTGCTCTAAAAATTAATTGAGAAGATCAAATCTCTTTTAAAAGCCTTTTGGGGGTTTGTCCCAGAAATATCTACAGTAGCCAGACAATGGGAGGAACCATTTAACCTTGCCCTATATTGATATGCTGTGCAGCTTGCAAGGGTGTGCCCAGTGGCAAAGTCAACTAGCGTCTCAGTAGGCTCCTCATTATCCAGCTCCCACCATGACAGGAAAGGTGGAAAACTCTTTTATCTGCCATCTCAAATGGTTCATTGGGACCTTTTTTTTCCACGCAGATTGGCGGGGAAGTCTGTGATGAGAAGGCAACGATAACACGGAAGCCAACAGGGCAGGGATTTATGTGTAACATGACAATTAAAGGACCACACGGGAGCAGCGATGGTAACGCTTCTATATTTAGAGGCCTCTCACATGTCCCTGCATTTTTCAGGAATCTGGAACGTTACCTGACACTGAAAGCCAGGTCTCAGGGTATTACTGTGTTGTTTATGAAGGGATTGGGCACGTGTGCAGGTGCGTAAGTGAGTGTGTCTATCATGCGGGGGTAATGGGTGGATAGAGGGAGAAAGAGGGTGAGACAAAAATGGAAAAAGTAGAGGTAATCTCTTGGCTGGAGCGCAGACCGCCTTTGGGGTTCTACTTGAGGGACATCCACTTAGTGTCCGAGTTTATCTGCACCATATATTATTCATCAGTGTGTGTTCTGACTGGGATAGTGGTGCTTTTAAACAGCCCAGGCACGTGTCCCTCATGAAACAGGAAAACAGCAGGTTGAGGTGATTACTGATTTGAGCAAAACAATAAAAGAAAACACAATCATATGGCTGAATTCACAAACACCGATCTGTAGGCTCACATGGCCCCAGAGGCGTACATAAGGACAATTTGCAAGAGACAAAATAAACACACATAAATAAACCACACACACGTCAGCAGGCAAACCGCCTACAGTGGTTCCTGAATGAAGCATGCTCAGCTGACATGATCGTCCGACAACAAAATCACCCACACCCTTCACCGGCCACTCAGGAAAGAAACACCCAGGTCGTCTCCATTATTTATTCACAGTCGTTGCTCCCCAGCAGACATTCCTCCGCCTCTCCTGAGGATGCCCAGAAATAAGCACACAGGACGGGGTGGAGGGTCTCTGGGGAGAAGTGAGGTCGTGGAAATAGGCACAGCACTCACAAAGCACCAGAATTATATTCCAGGAATGTTAAAAAAAAAATCTGTGCTGTTGTTAAAGTGATTTCCATTCACAACAAAGCTGCACATTTCTGCCGTGTGCGTGAAATGCTCGGCATGTGTGGAATGGTAAAGATGGCGTAAGCATAACATAAAAGAAAGGAGTGTCATGTCAAGCTGAAAAGAGATCAAACTCGATGTCTGACCTTAACGTTGCAGTCAACAGTATCATAAAACATCCTTTGTTTGGGTGGCTTTTAGTTTGAGAGAGACAGTGTGTCTTCGTGATGCCAGCCTTTTCTGTAATTAAGACTGACAGCACGTCTACAGTTTGAGCATCGACTTTATTTTACTGTCGGGAAAATAAAAGAATTGCAGTTCAAATTTTGAATACAAAGCTGAATTATTCATCACACTGTATCCAGCCGCAACAAAATGTCTTATGTTTGTGTATTCTATGGAGAAAGGCTGTAGGCTGATAAGGCGACGCAGGCATTGGTGTAAGAAAATATGCTTTTTAAAAAAAAAAAAAAAAAAAAAGGCCACACAAAGGTCTAAAATCTATCATTTTTTTCTTCTGTGAGTGCTGTAATGGAAAGATATGATACTAAAAAAATGTCTGGCAGCATCACATGTGGCATTCAGTGGCCACAGAACAGGCATTTATGCAGGCATGGACACAGATTGACAAGTGATATCACTAATTTATGTCTTCATAGGAGCAGTCAGCCACTAGTTTTATATTCAGGCAGTGATTCAGATATCTCAGAGTAAAAACTGACCAAGGCAGTCACTTAATTGTCACTGCACCACCCAAAAAAGAAAGGGTTATTAAGCCAGCTTTCCAAAGTATTCCACACACAGGACTGAAGATTTGGAACAAAGGTCTTTGTGCTTTGAGCATCAGAGAGCCATACAGCAGAGGGACTCGAGATCTCTCCAGGCCTGTTCCTGAAAGAAAGTGTGCATGTCAGACTAATTCAGAGAGTTACAGCCCAGAGCTGCCTGCGTCTGTAGGAAATGTTTCTGAGATTACAGTTGCCGGGCTGATGGGTGTAAACACAGTGGCAGATGGTGAGCGACTGCGCAGCAAAAGGGGTACAGTACGGGGGAAAATCTTGGCTTGCTCCTCTCCACACTGAGCTCTTTTGTGGTGTACGGTCTCCACTACGGAGCTGAGAGTCCACATCAAGACATACCCAGAACTCAGCGTTGGCTACAGACATTTTCTGCTTCTCCAGCAGTGAAATTATGTTGTTATTTCTCTGTTCTGAAATGATGCGTGGGAGGGAAAAGCCCCTAAATGCTATTTGCATGAGTAATTGTTTATTCCTCTGTCTGATTGCTAGAAACAAAAAAGCAGGGTTCGTCCCGCACTCTAATTTTGTGGGCCCAGACTGATAAACAACTACAAATTAACAGATGGAGAAAGGAAACAACTGGCTGTGACAGCACGCAGAGTGAAAAGAGAAGATTTCTGGCTCGGAACGGATGCATCAATCATGACTTATAGAGCTCATTACACTGTAAAAGCATGTCTCCTCAAACATGGCTTTGTTTTTGTTGGGAGAACAGCTCACAGCCAGGGGAAACAGAGCCATGAAGACTTCCTGAACGTTGCCATGGTTGGTATTGACTTGTGTTTAACAGATTGAAGTTGCATCCAGGAGACACAAATTGGATGTAAGTGAGATCTCATCGGGATTTTTTCTTCCTTTTCCTGTGAGTAGCTGCATGTGCCTCCTTTGTGAGTGAGTTTGTTTGGGTTTTTTTTCCTCCCCTACTCTGCTGACATGTCACCTATATGGAGATTAATGACTTCCTCGCTGTCCCAGATTCACTCGGCCTCAACAAGAGAGGAGTGGGGCGCAGCCAGATGCCCGTAACACCGTAGCAACACGCAGGTCCCACCCGTCGACTAGCAGATTGTGCTCAGGGAATCCCCCACAGGATGGACCCAACCCTAGCCAACTTATATTGTCTTCTCCTCACACACACACACACACACACCTGTGACACACACAGAGAAATAGGCCACCCGGTTCACAACATTCCTCAGACACCTGATCCTGCTGTTTGAGACTTCAAAAAAGGTTTCCAGGTGATTTAACTCTGTCTCGTCTACTATGGGTAAAAAAAAGACACACCCACAGCCATGCTAACTATAAAGGGCTAAAAGCTAATAACAGCATGCTGACATCATCACAATAGCAATGCTAACATGATGTTTACCAAGTATGTTTGCCATCTTAGTGTAGGCTTACTGACATTTACCAAACAGCAGTAAAAATGACACCTGATGCTGATGGGGATGTTGTTAGTTTTGCAGATATTTGGCCATAAAAGTTTTACCTGAATCTGAAGCCAAGTTACCAAAAGAAAATGTTGACAAGGTATATTTCTGCAAACTATGAATACATTACATTTGCATATTTCATCAACGTTTCTTAAAATGAAGTAGTATAGGAGCTGACTTTATCATGAGGAGGTGGAGGGGATGGTGGATGGCGTATCACCTAGGTGAGATGCCCGCCAAGCTGCAGACCACTATTCAAGACCAACAAACAACAAAACCAGTTGTGATTTAGTCTGAAACTGCTGTGTTTCTAGTGTATTTGAGGCACCAAATGTGGGTGTTTTGTAGCAACCTCCCACTGTGTTTCTAGCTGCTTTTTGGGCACCAAATATGGGTGTTTTGTAGCAACCTGCCATTGTGTTCCTTGCAGCTTTTTAGGCACCAAATGTGGGTGTTTTGTAGCAACTCGCCAATGTGTTCCTGGCTGCTTTTAGGCAACAAATGTGGGTGTTTTGTAGTAACCCACCATTATGTTCCTAGCCGCTTTTTAGGCACCAAACAGGGATGTTTTGTAGCAACCCACCACTGTGGTCCTAGCTGCTTTTTAGGCACCAAATGTGGGTGTTTTGTAGCAACTTGACACTGTGTTCCTAGCTGCTTTTTAGGCACCAAACGGGGATGTTTTGTAGCAACCCACCACTGTGGTCCTAGCTGCTTTTTAGGCACCAAATGTGGGTGTTTTGTAGCAACTTGACACTGTGTTCCTAGCTGCTTTTTAGGAGCCAAATGTGTGTGTTTTGTAGCAATCCACCACTGTGTTCCTAGCTGCTTTTAGGCACCAAATATGGGTGTTTTGTAGCAACTTGCCAATGTGTTCCTAGCTGCTTTTTAGGTACCAAATGTGGGTGTTTTGTAGCAACTCGCCACTGTGTTCCTAGCTGCTTTTAGGCAACAAATGTGGGTGTTTTGTAGCAACCCGCCATTGTGTTCCTAGCCGCTTTTTAGGCACCAAACGGGGATGTTTTGTAGCAACCCACCACTGTGTTCCTAGCTGCTTTTTAGGGACCAAACGGGGGTGTTGTGTAGCAACCCGCCATTGTGTTCCTAGCTGCTTTTTGGGCACCAAATGTGTGTGTTTTATAGCAACGCGCCACTGTGTTCTTAGCTCCTTTTTAGGCGCCAAATGTGGGTGTTTTATAGCAACTCGGCACTGTGTTCCGAGCTGCTTTTTAGGCACCAAACATGGATGTTTTGTAGCAACCTGCCACTGTGTACTTAGCTGCTTTAGGCACCCAATGTGGATGTTTTGTAGCAACCTGCCACTGTGTACTTAGCTGCTTTAGGCACCCACCGTGGGTGTTTTGTAGCCACCTGTCTGTTTTTCCAGTGGAGATAGTGGCTAAAAATGCGGTTGTTTTTTTAACAAAGACATTGTGGCTTTTCCAGCTGGGATTGTGCCCCAAAACAGGATATTTTAAGCCTAAACATAATCTTTTCCTTGCCATGACCAAGTGGTTTTTGTGCCAACCTAATCACATGTTAACCCCAGCGCTGTTGAAACATTAAGTGTCAACATATCAGCTACATAATAACGTGCAAATGTGAAGTATCCGTAGTTTTGCAGAAGCGTACAATGTCAACATTTTTTATGGCAACAGGCTTGGATGCTGCCGCTAGATGAAGTAAGATTAATCCTCTGAGGACTGTGAAAGTGTCTGTACACAGTTTCATGGCCATCAATCCAGTAGTTGTTCAGATGTGTCATGTTGGACCAAATAAATTAATTTCTCAACATCATGTCTGGAGCTGTTCTGTTATCCTTCCAAAGTTGTGAAACCCCTGTTTTCCTCTCAGAACACATTTTGGCATTTCGCTCCGTGCCGCCCCCTCAGGCAGTCAAATGTCTGAGGTCAAGCATGTAATTTCAGAAGTGGGACGCCGTCCGCCACTTTGTTCAATCACTTGGTATTTACTGCGAGGACCTGTAAATAAACACAGGTACACCACGTGTTTGTGAGGCTGCAGCCTAAACGCAATCGTCCCCTGATGAGTGCAATTTCTGCCACCACAAAGGATGAATTTATACAGGTGGAGAAAAGTGAGTGCGGAGGACAATGAAAGGACAGTGTTTTACATCCCGGAGTGTGGGAAGTAATCAGTACAGAATGCGAGCCTATTTCACCCTCAGCTGGGTTTTTGCAAATACAGTAACTGCTTTGTTATGTCTAAAGGGCAGATAGTTTTGTTTGACTAAAGGTGTATTTGACTCACCGGTGATGCCTAGACTCAACAGTGATTAGTGGGCACTCCTATTCTGGGCTCAAATTGTCTCAAAAAACAACAGGAAACAGAGGGTGGCTGATAGAAAGCTGTTTCCACACCACTCTCACATGTCAAAATGTCAGTAATAGGTTGATTAGCCCCCACCTATATTTTAAGAGTGGTGGAAAAACACAAGACTAACCTCTTACATACAATAACACAAAGGGCAGTATGAGTGACTATAAGCACAACCTGTCTAAACTGTCTAAATGCACATGTTTATCCTGCGTCTTCATTGTTAGGTCAAAGCTGTGTAAACCCAATTAAGAAAAAAATGATACACTTGTTACGGCCTGTGCCCTCACAGAGCCAAAGGAACTATCACCTGGCAGATGGTGGATGAAATTAACAAAATGTTTTTGACCCAGATGTGTGACCCCTAAACGGATGGGAGCCCACAGCAAAGTCCAAGATGAGCAGATTAGATGTAAAATATGTAGCACATTTGGTTCATCACAAAAAGCTTTCATGCTAAAACAGATTGGTTTCCAGATTACGTCCAAACAAAAGCAGCCATTGTCGGGGCCGTAGCCCCCATCGAGGACACTGAGGTCATGTCCTCCGTTTTACTGCGAACTTGTTTTAGCAGCTGGGGGGGATTTACGTCCTACAATTAAAAATGTAAACATTATGGGGATCTATTGGCTGATTCTACTATATTTAGACACAATATATTTGATTTTGAGTACTCAAAGGCCCTGTCTACATCTATATAGATATTTATAAAAAGAATATTTTCCTCTAAGTTTTAGCCACTCGTCGACACACAAACAGGTGTAGATGTTTTTAAAACTCTTGCTGTATAGACATGTAAAATGGAGTGTTTGGGGAAAGATGACATAATCTCCTCAATTCATGCATACCCATTGTTTCTTTTTATTTCTCTGCAATGGGCATTTCTGAACGAATGGAGGCATCTGCTGCGTCCAGTGTTATTTGCTCCACCCTAGCGTCAGCGAAAAGTCCACCAGAAATTACGGTTTTGCATCAGTTGTCGAACCAGCAGAAGGTGGGACAATTTTGAGAGTGACTGTTATCAGTGAGGTACAGAAGGAACACTTCAGCATGTTCAGAGCATAACTTGTATCTTTCAGTGAGCTCCTTCATCCTGTTATCCAAAGGTGAGATCTCAAGTCGGTGTTTTATAAGAGGTTACATTAGCCTGTGCATTGGATAAAACACATTCTCACTCCGACCTTGTTACATATCGATGTTTGGCCACGGACCTTCCACATCCAGATACGACGTGAAAGATACTCTGGGATGCCGTGTCAAGTTCTGCCTGTTACTTGCATTGTCTTCTTTCAAAACACACTTCTGCTTTCACAGGAAATTTACTGTTTACATACAGTCTCTTTCAAAATAAATGCACTACGTCGGTACAACACTGAATTTACGTTTCCCCCCCTCAATAACTCACGCACATGGTTGGGTTTAGGCAACTAAAACACGTGGTTAGGTTTAGGAAAAAAGAACAGGGTTTGGCTTTATAATCTTACGGGATGCAAACACCGCTCTCCTGGGTTAAAGTCAGTGTTTGCTGGACCCAGATAACTCCATACTCTGACTTTCGCTGCCTTCACTTTCGTTCCTGATGCTGCTAAGCGCCATTAAACTATAAATGTGACCAACGGTGTATCATGGTAACGTTAAAGGACAGCTTTTTTCATCAGTGTCTGACGCCGCAAGTTACTGACCAAGCGCAGGATTTCGACAACTTCAGAGTGAGACTGGGTTGGTACATTACCTTTGCGACGAGGGAAGACTGCAGAAGACAGTTACCGCCAGAAAGCGTTTGGAGTATTTTGGGGTCCTACTGTGTACGGAGATATTTTGTAAAACGGAGGTTGTGTAGACATTTTTTTTTCTAACTGAGGTGGAAAATATCCATTTGAAGAAAATGGAATTTTCTACTTCCAGACGAGACGAGAATTTCATTCCTGGCAATACAGAGATGGTTTTGAATCTGCATTTAGAACTCAATATGTGGAAATAAATTCTAATAATAAACAAAAATGAAATCCAAATAATTAAAACACATGATCTCAGTATCTCTAAAGTCCTGGCTACAGCCCTGAGACCACTCAGGGGAAATGTCTTTTAAGAAATCTTCGCAACTTGGGGTGTGTATGCATAATTCAGAAAGACATTAGAACAAAAACAACAAACTTAAAGCTGCCAAGGAAACATCCCAGACTCCTCAGTATATAAGAGCAGCTACAAACAACACGGGGAAACAACCTTTTTGGCACATGCTGAATGATACAGTGACTTTTCTATATTTCACACACACCCAGTCAATAGAAAAGGAGAAGCTGAATTTTACAAAGCCAAACTAGAGCACAGACAAAGCTCCGTGTCTGCAGTGTCGGTTATTAAATGTCAGGTAATAACTGAAAAACACACCTCAGGAAATCCCCCACCTGACAGGCATTCAAATGATTATATAAATCAACATCGGTGTCTGTTAGACTCTTATCTGCCTATGATGAAAACATTCCAGGTACAAACTCATAAGCTCCAACACTAATATATTCTGTATTAAATTGATTTAGAGCCTAGTTTGAGCCAAAATAATTTCTCCTCAGTGCTGAGAGCAGAAATCCATCAAAATGACCCAAAGTGGAAACATACGCTTTTAAATAATCCCGAAAAATCCTTTGGATTAAAAGACTCTACTCTCTGTATCTCCGGTGGATGCAGAGCTGCAGAGACACAGTCATCTCCGCCCAGCTGGAAAACACAGACTATGATGACCTACATTATCACACAGTGGGCACAGGCTCCAGAGACCCCGAGCAGGCATCTCGGCAGCCCAGCCTGCGCCGGCTTCAAGGCACAGGTCTAAAAAAGCAGACAAAAGAGTTCCAACCTAGATGCACAGAAGACCGTGTGTTAAACACAGCGGCTGCAGATTATGTGATTATGTGTTCCTGGAGGGGCCCTCCCTCTGTTGCATGCCTTTGATATGTGGCACAACCTGCCACCTCCGGGGGCAAGGCAGACTCAAGGGGAATGTTAAATGGTCCTTCCCTTTGAGATGAAATGTTCAATATGAATCATTGATGATGCCCCCCAAATTCTGATACCCTCCGGCTAAGATAACCAAGCAGCACAAATGTTATGCTCTCATTAAGAGCACCTCTGCTGATTAGAGGCTAATTCGTGGCAGATTGGTGTAATAGCTGTCGAGGAGGCTGCTGTGCTCTGCTGTGATATGAAACTCTTGTCATTTCTCTATGAATGTGTATAGGCAGGTAAAGGTGGAGTGAAGATGCCGCTCCTTGTTAGTACCTGGAGTTTATGTGTCATACAGAGGTGCAGAAAACGACCCTGATAGCTGAGCTCTGTCCAGCCATGCCCAGAGGCCTAAACAAATTAATTCAATAGTTTTCTGCTTGCTGACATGTGTCTGGCCTCCTCCCTGCTGCTGCAGCCATGACCTAACACATCACATCACAGCAGCACTGGAGCACTTTGCAGCATAAAGCTTTATATGCAATTAAATGTTGAAGTTGTCATTGAGTTATTTTAATGTGATGAATTAAATGCTGTTTTAAAAGCTCCAGTTTCTACCACGTTATCCCCTGTGCTCCATGACAGCTGCGTGGCTGCCACTGGCTCCCCTGCTCACAGGGCGGGATTTATAGAGAGCGTCGGGAGGTGTGACAGAGCACGTGGTCTGATTGGTTAAGCAAGTTTAACAGCCACCACGAGCATCCAATCAGAGCTGCTCATAAGTCAGGTCGTCCATGTCTAACGTCCGTGGTGTGGTGCGTAATAGGCACATCTTGAGAAATAGATTTTTATTAATTAGCCACAGCTGTAGTTTCCATATTCTATTAGGTCATATCAGTGTTTTGATCTCAGTTACACATTAATACAGTGAGTGAATTTATTGATTGAGACATTTTCAAGCAGAGCAAAAGAGGACTTTTGCGCCCCCGTGGCACACAACTGCAAAGCGCTCAACTACACGGAATTAGACCTACCCATCCCCCGTTATCTTGTATCCAGCTGTTCAGAGGTCCATTTAAATACTCCGTCATCCACTCCGCGATGTTGTCCACCTGCGAGGTCATCTCCTCCTTGCCGGCGCACTCCACGCACACCGTGCCCCCGAACTCGAAGAAAGCGATAATCCGGCCCCAGTTCACCCCGTCCCGGAACAGTTCGTCTATCACCTCGGCGAATCTCCGCTGCGCCGTGGTGGAGGTGAGATACAGCTGGCGCGACATCTCCGTGAAGTCCGGCTGGTACAGTCTTTCAAGTTCGTCCCCAGCCTCGCGGAGGACTCTGTGGATGGCGGCGGACGGGTCGGACTGGGGGTGCCGTTTGCAGAGGTGGGGGATGCTCTCGCTGTCAGGCCCGGTGCTGGCTTCACGGCACCGGCGCACCAAAGTCGGCGGAGGGACAACTATCGACCCATTATTAGCAGCATCTTCATCCCGGACATCATCAAACCCAAACACGTAGCCGCGTTTGGAGAGTTTATGGCAGATATACTTTTCCACAATGTTGCGATTACACTCGTTCGCCATCCCGGCTTAATTTGGCACTTACTGTATTTAAACAGAGGCTGTCCTAAATTAAATACATTATGATCGAATTTGTGCGCTGCTCAATGCACAGCACGGGCTCATCCAAAACTCGACTGTAATCGAATACAAGCAATGCAACGAGTAATCCCACACAGGGAGCAAATGCTTCGCGAGTTGAAGAAAACCCCTCAATCAAAACTGCGTACAGAAAAACGTTTCAAAAGTCCAAAAATACTGAGTCCGTGTCAGCAGCAGTCTTCATTTCCCGAATCCTCAGAGGGACGTTGGCGACCTTCTCTTTGCATTGAAATCCAATATGCGGAAGAGGTTGGAGTAGTGTTGATCTATTCCTGTGCACATCACCCAGACGTGCGAATAAAATCATGAATGAGGGCCAAAGTTGTACGCGCCTGAAGGGGCTTCAGACGCCGCCAACTATTTTAGCAGCGTTTACGCACAACCAGGCGCGGGACTGTGAGCCAGACAAGGTCGGACTGAGTCCTCTTCCACGATTGCTCCTCATATCCTCCTCAGCAGCTCCCTGCCCACCGCCAGTGCTGCTGGTGAGGTATTCCTGACGTCAGCTACGCAAAGTAATTCCTTTGGCTGCGCTCGGAGACTCCAAGTGCACATGAAGAACTGCACTAAAAATCATTAATGGCCCCTATTCTGGTGATTGCATGTTTAAACAATCAATTTTACGACTGGAATCCGCTCAAACTTCACTCGGAGATACACACACAGAGCATTCCTTTGGTTGCCCACAAAAACACGTGCAAGAAAAAGCTCTTAGAGGATCATGGTTAATTCATAAGGACCGTGGTATCTGCTGAGGGGCTGCTTTGATGTGGTCCAGCCACCCCCTTGTGGATGGAGATCCAACCCTGCAGTACAAAATTCATGTACCTGTACACATCATCCCTGTGTTCTTTTGATTCCCTATCTAGTCTCGTCTCAATCTGTCCTGCATGTCTTCTAGTCTCTGATGGGACAAACAAAACATCTAAAATCCTGTCTCTGCTTTGGAAAGTTTGCTCATGGAAGATTAAAATCTCATCCCAAATTCCCCAACATCAGACTTCTGAGAGACCAACCCACTCATGCTGAAATGAGACTAAATGAAGTAGGAAATGGCTGTGACAAAGCATGACATTAAAAGCAGTTTCAAAATGAGACAAGATGACATACAAACACCCAAGGGTGTAAGTTTCATTTCAGCGTTTGGGAGATGGGGGCACATATGTCCTGCGCAAGGAAGTTTTGAGCGTCAGACACTTCATTTCCTGGATTGTGGTGAATTTTTATGCTCCAATTTATGGTGGAAATTAAGAATATGAGGGTGATATGGCCCTCAAATAATAAAAGGATATTAAAGAGGATTTTTGTGCTAATACTAAAAGAATTTAAAAATATTTTATTATTAATTTCAAGAACATACAGTTGAAAAAAATAAGTGTAATAGCTTTATGTAAACATCGATGTAGCATTTAACCTCATGTATTCAGTAAAAACGACAAAAATAATCTGTAAATTTTTAATTTTGCAAAAACAGTAACTGAGTGACGTTCAGATTTTGTATAAAATATAAATAATATAACACAATAAAGTCAACCACAAAGTATACATCTAAACAGTTGCTAAATACAAAAAAAATATATATATAAATAATAAAATAAAATACCATTGAATCTATACATAAAAAATTAAATCAACAGGTGATTTTCAACAATATGTAAAACTTACTACATAGGCTAACTTCTTATCCCTCCTCTTAGAATCCAAAAAGATTTGAGTTGTTTTTCCATCACCAGCCTGACATTGTGACAGGCTTGGGATAGCAACGCCAATTCCTGTAAACATTCTCTGGCGAGAGCAGAGGGCGACACGCTTTGCTGCTGCCAGAGGAGCTGCTGACTGAGTTTGCTCAAAGCAGCAAGTCACTACAAGTGTCTGAAAAGTCCGTAGCTGTTCATAAAACATTGAGGGATGTAGCATCAGACACCCAGACTCCCCTCTTTCGAGCTCATCTCATCAACCATGGAGCCGGCAGAATTTCACTTTTAGCCATGCTTGTTGCTGTACGACACATTCTGACAATATGTCAATAAACTGCCACTATCACTCTAAACAATTTGAAAGTCAAACCAAAAATGATACCGGTATTATCACTAACAATAAGATACAGCACATTTCTAGGGGGCGCAAACGCACCTGTTCTAAATATTACGGGAGACGTTTCCCTAACATCCCCCCCAAATTCTACGCCTGTGCAAACATCCACCAACACGGAAACTCTGTACGATAAAGACGAGGGATTCGATTTGTTTTTTCTTCACAGGTATTTATTTAGTTTATCATGTAAGAAAATAAGACAAAGAAACGTTCCACTTCTCACATTTTCTTTCAATGGCACACAAGGTGAAGGTGTTAAGTTTTTTGGCAGAAAATAAAGTAAAAAGCAAAAAGAGAATGAAACCACAGAGTGCATTATGACTTTCATGTTCAATACTTCAAAACTCATGTTAAGTATCTGATGATGACACCGTTAAATATGGGGAAACTAGCGTGGCCATTACAGAATTTAAGTCTTGACTGTATGTTTGGAACATAATCTAAGCATAGGCTTAATTTGCATAGCTTACGAGGGTAAAAGAAAACTGCTTTTATATGGGCTACATGTTCTATCAACTATGTGTTGCTACCTCAAGGTAAAAGAGAACGCCTGAAAGCAATAAATGTACAATTATGAAAAGCTCTTGAGTGCAGGACAGTATGCCTTCAACCAATTTCAAATGAGAACATCATCAAACATGAGTCATCCATTCTCACTTTCATAACTTGGATTTCTGTAAGGCTTCTTTTTGTCGTACAAAGACTGGAAATTGACAAAATACACAAAAAACACTTGGCAACTTTACATTGAAAAGTATTAAAGATTAAGCATTAAATGAACTGGTAAACCACATGTGGGTTAAGCCCCATTGCTCTGTGGACAGGTCCATTCTTATAGCTTTAGCTTCATCAGTAGTCACGTCTTAAGGCTTAGAATGGGTCCCCACACTGCTCCACAGCTGTAACAAACTACCTCTAAAGATCAACAGAGCAGCAACATCGAAATAAATCTCAAATAAATGCATTGCATCTACAGAAATTGTCTTAACACATTTTGGCATTCAAATATTGGTGTATTTAAAAATAATATGCTCTGATTTGTATGCTTTGTATTAAAGTACATTCTCCCCGTTTGTGATGGACCGAAGGAAGACTTGCAAGAGTCGACACTGTACTTTTTCCTCCCTCTGTATGCAAAACATATGGAAAAACGTGGTAAATACAAGGTTTCTCAAGGAGGGAATCGATATTGTCATTTTGGGGGTTGTAGAGTCCCGACTGTGCACGACAGGGTGACAGGAGGTCAAAATCAGAGGGACGGGGATCACACTTCCATGCTGGTCCCTCCACTATTTTGGCCTTAATGTAAAACAAATCTCTAGCGCCCTCACTAGACCTACAGGGACATGACTCGAACCAGCAAGTCTTGCCCTGCCCTGACTTACACCGCCCCAACAAATTATGGATCCCACTTGGATCTCGAGTGGCTGGGGTGGCTGAATATGTGCACCGAAACATAAAACTGCATGTATAAACGATACGCTTCCTTTCACACATTTAATGAAAAAAAAAAAAAAAAAGTGTATTGAACGTGGTCATATTCACAGGTGAGAAGTGAAATTACCTGTGCTGGTCTTTTTTTCTCCCCCTTTCCTCCGTCTTTTGATTTCATGGCTTCAACCCATAGTACCTGCTTTCCTTTCTCAAGAAATAAGATGGGATGCCGAGAAAATAATTTGGTGTGTTTATTCCCGAGACGATAAAATCTAATGGCTTTTCTCTCCCCAGGGGTTTGGCTCAGTCACAGCAAACACAAAACACACACACACATCTATGCACACGATTCACCCAAAAATATTCCCCCCCAACACTGCGTCTAAAATGTCTGAATATTATTATTTTCTGGAAATTATGTTTTTGCATTTGTAAAATTTAAAAAAACAACATCACACATGCTCTCGCTCTCTCTCTCTGATATCACTGAAGAGTTCTCCTCTCTCACATCAAGGCTTGGTTCACACACAGAGCACATTAACACAACATCCCACAACATAAACAGAACACTGAGGGTCACAAACACAGAGGTTAATCAGTCAAAAAGGGAGGTGCTTTGCCCGCAAAGACTCGTGGTATGAAAAGGTCGAGACGAGGGGCCTCACTTAGTGAAAACTGTGAAATTCCTACATGTGGACCGACTTCTATGATGCATGAAACAAAATGACTGCTTAGAGTTACCATTCTGGTTTTCACTATAGCCCCTGGTGGGAGGGAATATCAAGCCATATTTGGCACAACCGGTCAGACAAGCTCTCTGTTGCTTTCCCCGTCTGTGTTTTAAAAAAAAACAAAAAAAAAAAAACAGCATGTGCAAATGACGACGGCAAGGAGGCCTGATAACTAGTCAGTGGTTCATAAATCCTACCTACTGTGGGATGTTTAGTGCCCTCGTTCCTTTAAAGTAAGGCTGCTCCCACAAAAAGAAGCAGGTGGACACATTAAACTAAAGAAAAGTCACTGGAATGCTCAGAGAGGATAGAAAAATCAAACTGACAGTGAAGTCTACGGTGGAGTTACGCCACTGGACAAGCAAAGAGTAAACATCTGCCGCTTCCTTTCATCCCATCTGTTGATATCAGAAACGCACTCAAAGCTTGGCCTTTTTCCCACCTATGGTTGTGCACTTGTACAGCTGGAGGAGGGGATGGGATGGGGGTGTGTGGGTGAGGAGGAGGAGGAGGAGGAGGAGGAGGGGGGGCATTGGGCTGTGAAGAAGGTAAGGCTGCTGTTACTCCCTCTTATCAGCTGCCTTTGATTGCTCCCTCTGAATCATGCAGCGGCGCACAATGCTGTCAAAACTCCCCAGGTAGAAGAGGGCGATGGTCCGAAATAATCCCATGGTAACAATCTGTGCACGAAATAAATTGAGGTTAGAATTGCACAATTTGCACAGCAGCCTGGAGCAGCACTACTTCTGCCGATGTGACAGTATCATGTATGTCGCTTTACCTGCTGAAGACCTTCTGTGATGGAGGTAACAGGTGACATTCCACAGGTGAGGGCTGACAGCATGTAACCATCGGGTCCCACAGAGCTGTTGAAGTTCCCCTGCTACGAGAGCAAAGGAAAAACAGGCAGGTTGATTAACAACAGATTATCCGTCCACTTAATGTTTAAAACTAAATAAGAAGCATGGTGGTTTAGTGGCAAGCGAAGGGAATTTCTTACCACTGCATCCCGAACAATGATCTTGGCCACTTGCTCTGGCTGACAAACTCCAGAGGTTTCAGAGATTAATTTGGTCTCCAGAGGCTATGAGAGGACAGAACAAAATAAATAAGGGAGGGTATTGTTAAGTCGTGTTACTATTTACTGTGTTAAAGAGGTGTTTACCTTTGTCTTGTTTTCCTCAGCCAGTCCTGGAGTGTCAGTGTCAGGGGGATAGGCCACAGTCACATAGATGTTGTATGGCTTTATCTGGAGAGGAAGAACAGCACCACTCACTGAGCATTGCGTCCTACCATTTGCAGCAATCAACATTTCATACAAACAGGAAATGAACTATAAATGCCCCCTTGTGATACATTTGGAATCCTTGTTATAACATTAACACCAGCAGCTCATCACCCCTCAGCAGCAAAGCAGTGGAAAAGCATAATGAGCTAAATTATTTCAACTAGATGAATCGTGAAGCTGATTTGTAAATGCAGCGTGTTTGCTTGGCGTACGGTGGAAATCTGTGCAAAAGGTTATTCAAGCAAAAGAGTCCAAAGCACTCACCTCCATCTGCAGAGACTCCGCTAAGCCACGCAGGGCAAACTTGGACGGGGAGTAGGCAGTGTACCCAAACAGGCCAATCTGGCCCGCTTGGGAGGACACAAACATAATGCGGCCCATTCTTCGCTCCTTCATGGTGGTTATGACGGCCCGTGTCGGGTAAACGCTGCCCAGGTAGTTCACTTCCATCAGTTTCTGTTGGCAGCAAGGTCGAAGTTCACACATCTTTTAACAAGGTTGTTGACAGTGTGGCGCTGAATAAATGTAGCTACAGATTCAACAACCTGAATACTGTCAAAAAATGTCTCTAATACACTTATCTACTAACCTCATCTTAATCTTTTTTGACAATAACAAAATCTCCTTCACAGTCAGACAGCACTCAAACCTCCCATTTACCTATTGAGGAAATGCTGATTGCACAAAACACATTTCTAAAGATCAATTCTGTGGTCTGAGTGCAATATTTACCTTTAATAGATGTAAAGTAAGTCATTAAATTCCATTGGTCTGGCAGCTACAAGGCAATATTTGATCTATACCAATAAAATAAAACTATCTGTCCTCTCATATCTCTCATATCAAGTTTGAATTCATAATTTTATGAATTTAAACTTGTTAAAATCATAAAATTATTCTGACACATTTTAATCAGTCAGGTGTAAAAAATAAGCAGTGCATACTTTTATCAAAACTGTTCTTAGTCCTGTTAAGAGTAGCTTCTGGCTTCTGGAAATAAACAGGACCATGGTGGTGTCTTTGCTACACTCCTAGGTACCTACTTTAAAACGGTCCACTTCCACATCCTCAAACTTTCCAGAGATGGATGATCCCGCACAGTTCACCAACATATCAACAGGCCCCAGCTTCTCTTGAGCCTGCACGACAGGAAAAAGCTACTTCAGTACCTCAGAACTGAATTATTAAAGGAATCTGAGATGTTCCACTGCTGCTAAGAGGCTACCATTACCTGTTTTATCACACTTTCCACCTGGCTGTAATCACTGGAAACATCCACAGATATGCAGAGCACCACCTGAGTGGGAAAATTGCACTAAACTTATTCAATGTAATGCAACACTGCATCAGCTGGTGTGCACTATATGAACACGTATACAGTCATATCAACATCCTAAAATTACACCTTTCATTGAAACAAGTGCAACACCCTTACCTGTTTGTCATTGATGGCAAATTTCTCCACCTCTTTCTTTGCTTGGAGCAATTTAGCCTGAGGGGAAACGTGCGTATTTAATATAAAAACTTAAGAATCGAAAACATGAATGCTCACATGCAGGTGATCTGTTTAACACAAAATAAAGTAAATTTAGCATGCATGAGAAGCCTATCCTTCAGCTGTAGTGGAACAAATTAACCTTTGGAACATTTCTTCAACTTGTTTGACATCAAACGAGTTGGCTATAACAACAAACAGGTTGTGATCTGGCTGGAAAGATTGGTTGAATGTGGTTTTGTGCTGACCTCATCTCGTGCCACCAGCGTGATGAATGCTCCTTGCCTGTAGCACTCGATTGCAATGCATTTTCCAATCCCACTTGAGCCTCCCGTCACCTGAAAATTGAAAAGGTAAGAGGATCATGAATCAAAGGTTAAGTATGGGTTGGCTGATCTGCAATGAGGGTGCAGATAAGCTGGATATTTAATGCATATACCCATAATGCAACCAGTGGTGGAATGCAACTAAGTACAATTACTCAAGTACTGCACTTAAGTACAAATCTGAGGCGATTGTACTTTACTTGACTTACTTACATTTGTCCGACAGCTTTAATTACTTTACAGATTATAATTTTTCATCCCCTTCTTGTCCAGTAAAAATAATGTATCTACAGATTAGTTGATTTTTAAAATTTTGGATAAACATAAGGATAAGGAGTTCCTTTGTGTGCTGAGAAAATTATCCTGCTCCTTAAGCTGAATTATCTATTTAAAAACCCTCAAGCTAGAAAACGCATGACAGAAAGCTGAAGAACAGTTTTCCTGATCTCATGAACAGATGACTTTTTAGAGATGGGTGATTCTCACAAGACAGTGACGCTACAAACATACGATGATTATACAGAATATAATACATTACTGTAGATTAAACTACCCAACAGTGTATGAGGTGGTTAAAATTAGCACAACCTTAAACATCTACAGCAGTAAAATGCAACATACACATTTATGCAGCAGTAATAATAATCCAAAAGCATTATATATTATCATAAATCACGTTAAGTTCAATTTGCTTACTTATTTACTTACATACTTTAACACAAGTAAGGTTTTTAATGCAGGACCTTCACTTGTAGTGGATTATCACAGCACTATATTAACACTTTTACCTCAGTAAAGAATCTGAATTCTTATTCCACCACTGAATGTATCTTGGTAAAGCTAATAAACATGTGGAAGTCAGCTCCACCATGGTGTTACCTAACCTGCATAATGACATGAGTCAAGCCACACTCTCTTGTCAGTTTATTAGGTACATTTAGCTAAAACAAACAAGCCCGACGGTTGTAATGCTCTTTTTGCTGCAACTGTGACAGACAGGTGTTGAATCAAACACATGGTGAGGCTGCTGTTTGAACTGTACACAAGGAGTCTCTATTATTTAATTGGTCAGCCCGCCATGACATAACCATGAATCTGACCAATAACTTAAGTTAAATTACAACTTATCAACAACTGTTTGAACAAAACTGAACATTATAACTTTTAAAAAGGTAAGATAAAGACTATTGCCGTTAACGAATGCTTTAGAAGCATCAATACTAAATGTTTTATCTGGGTTAACCTTAGAAAACTAGCTAGCTTAAGTTCGGACGTTAGCATTAGTTAACGTTAGCTTAACTGTTAATTCACTCGTCATGTGGGCGTGTCTTTCTTAAAACTGACAGCTGACTAGCGTTTATATTTTAATATTTTTCAGTCAAAAAGTTACCACTGGTAACAGTAATTTTAGTGTTAACAGGCATAACGTTATATAACATACATTTAAAGACGTAACGTCAGCTAGCTTAAACCCTAAAGCTAGCTGTAAAGCTAACGTTACAGTAACGTTGATGACTGGACGTTAGCTGCCGTTACCAGCCTAACTAATAGTTAGCACTACGATGCACTTACCACGACGTGGGCCCCGTTCAATTTCAGAGGTTTGGGACTGATAAGAGGCGATATCATGTATAACAGTAGCACGAAGGCAACGATGAAGGCTGCCACTACGAGGAGCATGATGAATGGCAGGAGGAGCCACCAGGAATTGATGAAAAACCAATCTGTGATCGATGAGCTGAACGCTTCTTCAGAGGACATGGGTGAAACCTGGCAATCGTTAGCTTGTTTGCTAACTAGCAGGCCAGCTTCTGGGGTCCGATAACAGGAGCTACGAGGCAGCGGCGGCCCGGAAAGGGGGGGGGGCGATACACAGATATCGGAGGAGGAGTTGCAGTGGTTTGGCAGTCAGTCAAAGATGTGTAACAACCAGGTTAAAGTACGGCGGTGGACCTTGGCTCCCCGTGACAAAGCGCAGTCTGCATAAACCAAAACAAATCGAACTGTGCACTGTAAACGGACGCTTAATGGGCGTGCTTGGTAGTTGTAGTTCTCAAGCCAACAGCTTTTATGTAATACCAACGCTGCTGAAGTGTGCATGAACGACAACTCCCACAATGCAGTGCTCCGCTTCCTCATTCGTCGTATCCGTTTCAGTTAGGCACCCACCCAACCAGCCATCAGTTGTGTTGATTAATGTCTGTATGTTCACAATTTTCAGTAATGAGTTAAAAACACTCACCCAAAATGTATTCGACCAGGTAAGAGCTGCACCTGGCAAAAAATATTTAATATTTTTGACATTAACTGTGGGCAAAAAAGTATAATTTAAAGGTTCTGTGTTTGGTAGTATTTCTTTGATTTTCATTTACACCAATTGGATGTGTTTATATTTGGCCATTATATGCATACGCAGTTTATTTTGAATTATTTTAATATTTCCTGCGTTATTAATGTGATATGGCAATATTATTTTGATGCTTCTTTGGCGCAAAGGTTTAAACATTTGACTCAATGTTCAGCCAAAACACTATAAAAACAAACTTCCTGTGTGACCTACATAAAAGTAGTTATGTTGACTGGTGTTTATTAATGAACCTACCTCTCTATTGTAAATCCTTATCAAAAACAAGAAGGGAATTTGTTACAAAAAACTAAGTAAACAGCTGTTCTCAATGTAGCTATAACTTTTATTTATTTACATTATGGAAACAAAAAAAAAAAAAAGAAAATCTTATGCATGGGTGACTTCTTTACAAAGAAAAAGGCTCAAGAGTTGGCTATATGTATAGACATTTACAATAAAATAAAGAGATGTTCCCCGACAAAACTCAAAAGAGATAGTTTGCACACCTTAGGAGCAAAGTAACACAGCTGTATACAAGAGCTTACATGACATGTGAAAGTAATATACATTTCTTAGTTGTAGTGACAAAGCACTGGATATATAAGTAGTATGACCAATTTAGAAATAAACCAATAAAAAAAGAAGCTTGCAGCTTTTCTAGAAGGCACATGGTGCACACACTGCCCCTCATGGCTACATATAGTTCATGCTTGGGAATGCATTCCTATATTGTTAGGTATACAAGAAGATGATTCCTCCACCTGAGCCATCAGTGTTCAACTCAGTCTTGTTTTATCAAAATTCATTAGGTGACTTTATCTTAACATAAGGCATGTTCTTTTTCAGTTTATATTAAGGATAACCAGCAAAGCCTGTGGATAGTATTAAAAAATATGTACAGTACATTGTGAAAAACCCATGAGCGGAGCGACAAAGCAACTCAGAGCTACTCAGTCCTTGAAAATTGGTAAAATAATGCTGGTCTGGCACCACTGGTGATCCATCCTTATAGCTGTGTTTAATTTCAATGACAAATGAGTAAACAAACACAACTGTCCTTTGTTAGGAAACTGGATAAACAATCCAAAGTTTCCATGGGCCTTATGCAACTCTCATCCTGAGTATCTCTGTCTCAGAACTCTTAAACATCCACCACCATGAGACGACATATTTCACCGCAACAAATCCTATACGCTCATGTCTTCACTTCACTCCCCCAGCCCAAGATTTGTACATTCCACAAAGTACATTATACACTATAAAATGCTTGTTTTTTCTTAATATAAAATTGAAAATACATTAGGGTTATTTATTAGTTTCGCCAGATGCATTCTGACTGGAAAACAAGGACACAAGCGCCAGTCCCAATTTAAAATAATTTATCTTGATTTCAAAAGCCTTATTTGCAATAATTGTTGTGCATGTCTGCCATTAGCTTCCCTAGGTTGTTGGGGGTTCTGCTCCTCAATACTATTAGTCTTTAGTGGATAAATCAAACAACCCTTTAATTCCCAATGTTGTATTAACTCGTTTGTCAGGTCAGTTGCAGTTGGGAGGTCTTTAATCTTCTTTGGACAGTGGTTAATATCAAATAAAACCAGATCCTCCCACCTCTGTGTGGTCATCAAATTGGCAAAATAGAGCAGTAATTTTGTCCACTTGTGAAAACCACAAAGCCTGGTGAATGGTTACGATGAGAGAGACAGAGAGAGAAAGGGACAAGGACAGTACAGAGAGACAATCACAATTCCTTTGCTTTGGTTTGGCTTGGCTCAATAATCCCACCTAGCCTTCCTGTCCAAAGTCTTCTGTGAATTTTTTCAGTTTCTCCAGATCCTGTTCATTGACTGTTGGCTTTGTGTTGGCCTGAGACCTCAACATGTCAGACTGAAAAGAAGAAAAACAAACATTAAAGAAAGGCCTATAATCTGCATTTTATTACCATCTAATATTTTATACCCTTACCATGCAGACTACAGGTTCCAATAGCTTCTCCCCAGGGACATCCATCCATGTCATTTCAATTGCGTTGGGGTCGCCAGGTGAGCAAGGAGTCAAGAGGTCATTTACAATCGTGTTGGGGTCAGTTGGTGATGCACCTCGTACCTTATTTAAATCACAATATAAGAAAAGAATCAAAAGTGACAATTAGTCGACTGCAACATGTTACACTGAACGATAAAACTGAGACAGATGTTTAAAAAGACGCACCCGTTTGAAGTGGGTTGCTGACTGGACCTTTCGAACAGGCTGCATTAGAGCGTCTCTGACAATGATGCTGATATCTGCTCCTGAGTATCCATCCGTCTTCTTGCCCAGAGCGACAAAGTCACTCTCAGTGAGACTGTTGGGTGTCGAGCCCAGGTGGAGCTTGAACATGAAGGAGCGGGCGTGCTCTTCAGGCAGCGGAATGTAGATCCTCTTCTCAAATCTGAGAGAGGAGTATTGGCGCACAGTCAGCAAAGGTGAATGACAACATGGTTACTTATCACTTTCACCAAGTAATAACAATTACCTTCTCCTGATGGCTGAGTCTAGGGTCCATGGGATGTTTGTTGCTCCAAGCACAAGGACTCCTTCATTGTCGTTACCCACACCTGCATAACAAAAAAGTCAGGTTAAGTACACACCTGAATACTCAGATAATGGAAGCCTCCAGCTTTCCATAGATATGTGACCATGTTATATTAAAGAGCAGCTGCCCATGAGATTATTGCAACACTGCCATTTGTGGTTTCCCAGCGTTTTATTGCAAAGGCGTGCCACTTCTCCTGAATTAAAAAAAACACCTCCACAAACATCATGCAAAGTAAATTACATATTTACAAAAATCATAAAAATAAATCCATGTATTGAGTTTGGCTGTAATTTCTGCTGTCGTCTGCACATCTGGTTGATCATGAGATGAAATGTGTCAAGATCTAGTTAGCTTATCGCCGTTGTTCAACACGTTCCTGTTATTGCTGACACAGTATGCAAATACAGAAGTAAGCCTCTGAAAGTTGCTAAACATGAAGCACATAACAATTGACAAAAAGGTCAATATTGATTATAGATAAGCACCTTTCACTATTCTACCATTTTACAAAACATAAATCTCATAGTGGATGGATATCTATGAGAACTGCTTCTCATCAAAGCAACAACATGTTGCACTTCAGCCACACCTCAATCCGTGATGTCACAGCAGGTTGTTTTCCACTCACCTGTCAAAGAACATATCTACTCTGACATCTCTTTAGGGGTGTGACCAGAATGAGCATGCTGTAAAGTTTGACTCAGTTCAGAGCACGGCAGCAGCAATTTCCTGCCCCATGTGACTCAGTGGTCATTCAACATTTAAATTATTCACGTTTCAGTTAGAAATAAGTGAATCAGCAGAAGTAAAGAGAGAGTGAGAGTCTGCCTACTTCCTTTTTCTGGAACAAATCATATAGTTTTGCCAGCCAGTGGAATTATGTATTGAGGGAGCCAAGTATACATGTCTTTTAAGGTTGCCCAAAAGTACTTTTCAGTCACCCAATCACTGCAGCTATTTTTTTTTTCCTGTTCGCAGCTCAAGTTTATATGGTGATACATTTGTCTCTCCCAAGTTGTGTCACTAAAATGATTCCAGTGCAAATCTAGGATGCAGAAAGAAACAGAAAGGGTTGCTTCACTCATTGCGTAACCATCCACTTTCTTTTTAAACTGCCATTTTAGATCCCAAAGGCTGTTCACTTATCCTATAGAACACTACTGAAAAAAAGTCCCTTAAATCTTACATTTGGAAACTCTTTAACAATAACAATGTAATTTCATTCATCGCTACATTCAGTAATTAAACAATTGTTTTAGCTCATCAGACTCACCCTGCATCTGAACCAGGAACTCTGTCTTTATACGGCGAGCAGCCTCACTTTCGTTCTCACTTCTCGAGCCGCACAGTGAGTCGATCTCATCAATGAAGATGATCGAAGGCTTGTGCTCCCTTGCGAGGGTAAAAAGATTCTTCACCAACCTGGGAAGCAAATGTAAAGGTTTTTAAAAACAAAATGGCAAGATGTTGCTGGCTGCACTGTATTTTTATAAGCAACTCATGCTTTTGTGGATTACTGTCAATGTGACTTACTTTTCACTCTCTCCCAGCCATTTGGAGACAAGGTCAGACGAGGAGATGGAAAAGAAGGTTGAGTTGTTTGCCTCTGTGGCGACAGCTTTAGCCAGATATGACTTTCCTGTACCTGGAGGCCCAAAGAGCAAGATCCCTCTCCATGGAGTTCTCTTTCCTGTCAGTCAAACAAAAAGGTAATTCACTCCATATTCATGTCACATTAACCACCACCTGCACTCTGACAAAACAGGTCCATGCAACATAGATGTTTGTTTCTATATTTTGAGAGCAAAGTAATGAGATAGCCTTCATACTCATTAAAATACACACCTGTGAAAAGGTGGGGGAATTTGATTGGAAGAATAACAGCTTCTTTCAGCGCCTCCTTGGCTCCCTCTAAACCAGCAACATCACTCCATTTGATGTTTGGTTTCTCCATAACAATTGCACCTGGAAAAAATAACACATTACATTACTGAGGAGTCTAACTGATGTCTGATTTACTGTGTGACAGACTGCGTGTGACAACAAACAAGAAATCAACAAATTATGACAACTCAGTTCAGATTAAAAAAAACACAAAGCCTGCTGAAAGCCTAATAGTCCTCAAAAGGAATATTACAAACCTGAGAGTTGATTTTGGAACTTCTTTTTCTCTGGATCATCACCTTCATCGCTTTCATTCCTGGAAACACAAACATATAATTATAAATAATAGAAATCTGTCTACATATCAAATACAAAATAATGAATTATAGCTTCATATACATCAAAGAAACACTGAATGGTTTTCCATCCAGGTCTGAATGGCATCACATCTGTCCCACCCATAAACGCACCCTTTGTCATCAGACCCTGACTCTTTGACAGGCTTGGCGGGAGGAGCACTCTCTTTCTTCTTTAGATACTCCTTCAACTTCTCTGCTCTGTCCAGGTATTCAGCACATTTCGCCCTGATGCTCTGTTTAGCTTTGTCACTCTGGGCTTCATCTGTTAGGAAAAACAACAAAAAAAAGTTTCACAAAAATTACTTCAGGCTTAAATATTTGTTCATCTTAGCATTTCAGTGTTAGTACACTCTGACTGCTTTAAAAACAAAAAATCACATCTATAATTAAACACTATTATCATTATTTTTGCTATCACCAATGCTATGGCACTGTACAGAATAGCTTTCATGTCATTTTAAGACATGTCAGGCCACTCTTACGCCATGTCAAAAAGGAATATCATCAGACTGTAATTCCTAATGAGGCTATCAGCTGTGGGTGTCAGAGTGTGGACGCTGTACACTTGATGGCAATGTGCTGTTTTATGCCTTACATTTCACCACATGGAGGAAGTACTGAACAGCAGCCTGGTAAAGACGCAGAGCCTCATCGTATTTCTGAGCTTTATCCTCCTGAGCCGCCTTGCTGGCAAGATCGATGGCTTTCTAAAATAAGAAAGACAGAGAACAATGTCAGTTGCAGGTACTGGAATTAATGAAAAACAGAGACAGAGCTGTATGATATTAATTAAGCATTGTCACACATATAAGCCAATCAAAGCAAAATGACAAGCGTATGTGGATATGTCAGACACAGGCAATCTTTCTATATATACTTGCCATGACTGGCTGTATGTGAAGATCAGATTTAATCAAACACCTGTCCTGTGTGATGACACACACCCAGGTAGGAGTGACTGGACCTAAATTTGAATGCACTTCTTTCACTTCCTTTTGGTCACCGTACCTGTAATACGTAACTATAGCACACTTTGTACTTGTAACACAATCTGTACAGAATATAACGTTGACAGTTTTGCCTTCCACTTTTAGTTCATGTCTATTTTAGAGGCTTAAGACAACCGGCTAGCTACCTAGCTAGCAACGTTAATCCCATTAGCAAGGCGTCTTGTTTGTCACGCTCGCGCTAGCATTATACGACATTTACAACAACTGCATATAACTTTACTGTAAAAGCAGGAAACGTCAGTCTTTATAACACATGTTGGCCGTAGTGTTCTTCTTTACAGGTCTGTGTTGTTCACAAGTTAGCTTTCACAGCCGTATTCATGCATGTTAGCTAACATGCTAATTAGCAGCTAATATTCCAAACGTTACGCTTTTGTACACAGTTAGAAGCATTTATACCGAACACCACCCAACTAAACAACGT
This sequence comes from Epinephelus moara, assembly GCF_006386435.1. Lineage (NCBI taxonomy): Eukaryota > Metazoa > Chordata > Actinopteri > Perciformes > Serranidae > Epinephelus > Epinephelus moara. Next base: position 7,846,550 of record NC_065526.1, on the reverse strand, counting down.
CAGACGTGTCGGTTGTCAACAACTACGATACTTTTTCAGTTTGTTACAAGATTTTAACAACTTTTTTAGCTTATTAACGCGTTTTAGCCAGGCTTTGGGTTGGTCCTCAACTTACCTGTAAATTATTGTTGGTAGCCATAATGGCTGATCGCTGCTCCCGTAATCGAAACGAATGTAACACCGCCGTCGGTAAACAACTGTTAAACACTCCGCTTCAGGACGTAACCATACAAGTAGACTGTTAAATCGACAATCGAGGTTATTATGAAGCGTGTTTTCCTTTCTTAGATCGCTCCGGAGTCAGATCGAGGAGGGAACTTCCGCATTGAAAAGTCGATACTCGCGTGCACGGAATGTGATGACGTCAAGACGTAGCTTCTGTACAGTTCAGAGTACATTTCTATTATTAGAATTATTCTTAATATATGTTACATATGACCGCAATTTTAGTATAAAAAAGACTGTAGCTCTGATTTAAAACTATAAACCTTACCCTTTTCTTATCTGCCTGTCACGTGGCTTGTTCTGTGGTGTCTTTGGTTAGTGGTTAACCCATAGCCCATATAACCCCCACCTGTATGTGCACTCTATGGATATATCAAAAGGAAACACTGCCAGACAATGAATGAACTATCATCCCCAGCCGTAAACTAAGTATAAATGTCTTAAAAAGTCCCCTCCACATACACACTGTTGTGAACCTGTGACACTGCTTTGATTTTACCATCATGAAAAAATAACACCCATATTTGTAAAACAATTATAAAGTGTTGAATTTCTGCAGTAACCTGTTTATAGTCAAGGTACTGCTGTAGTTCCTCCACTCTGTCCAGGTACTGTTTACATTTATCTCTGATCTTCTGGTTGCCATCTTTACCCTGAGGTTCACCTGATGGGAAGGAGAACATTCATTTAATACCATTCTGTAATGTTATTCATTTTTGTACCAACTCATAAGGATGACACAACTCAAAATCAAAATTGGCACATACAAACAAAACATTAATAGTTGAGTTATTTTACTTGTAGATGCTACTTGGTCATCAGGCATTGACAGTGATGCACACTCTGCACAGACTGTAAGAATGACCTGATATGTTTCATATTGTGACATTAGATGCACTCTGTTTCCAGCCATAGTCACGCACGTTTTAAAATGTGCAGAAAGTACTTGACAGCATGTTGGTAGGAGCGGATGGCCTCCTCATAGTTTCCAGCCTGGTCTTCCTCCGAGGCCTTTTGTGCCACAGCGATAGCTTTCTGAAAGAGCAGGAAATTGATTAAGATGTCAGATACAGTCACGTCTTATGTTTCTACTGACAACATGACAGAGTCTATATTGGTCGGAACCTAAAGGTCAGTGAATTCACTTCATCTCAGTGTTTTAAAAGCTGCATAAATCTTTTTCAGCCAAAACAAAATAAGTATAGTACATTATTGTTGTTATATGAATGACAGTTAGTGCCATATTATAAACAAATCATAATGATTTCTTTAATGCTCTGGAGCTAGTGCTGAAATAATAAACTGACTGATTGAGTAGTTGATCAAGAGAATATTACTTAATTCCACATTTTGTAATCTAGTCATTTATTCTGTAATAATAGACCATGTTCATGACAGGTGTTTTCATGTGTCATTGCAGGAAAAGCTCAAGTGTAATTAAAAACATCAATCATGATAAAGTGTACCAGCAAGTCATGCCACAAAACAAGGGCCCTGGAACTTGTTTACCAAATTTAAATGAAATTGTCTGTAGTGGCATTGATTACACCTGACAAAATGTCTACTGTGAAAAAGGTCTGTCCCAAAGATTTGAATTTGACTTTTTCATAAACTGTCGATCAGTTATGTAATAAGTGATTAATTGTATAGTCAGTTCTAGTAAGTAATCTTTGATATATATAAACCTTTATTTAATCAGGTTAGTCCTGTTGAGATGGAGATCTCATTTTCAAGAGAGACCTGACATAAATAGCAACATGAAATAAAACAATCAATTAAAAAAGTGCACGGTAGCACTATATATATATATATATATATATATATATATATATATATGTATATATGTGTGTGTGTGTGTGTGTGTACATACATACACACATACATACACATATAAAGACATATATACATATACACATATATAACATGAATCAGCTGAAACAAGTTAATACCAGCAACAATTAAATTAGTCAGGTTTTTGACTAGATTTCTGAATTGACCCACTGGAACCAGAGTATCAAGTATCAGATACACTGCAATTCATTCCAGGTATGTGGTGCAAAGAATCTAAAAGCAATCTTTCCCAAGTCAGTGTTAGTTCTAGGAACCTGCAGTACTAACCAGTCTTGCAAACGTGTGTTATGTGTTGCAGCTCTCCAGCCAATAAGTGATGACAAATATGAGGGCAATTTTTGAAGAACACCCTTGTAAATAAATAAAAACAAATGCTGGTCCCTTCCAATAGAAAGAGAGGGCCAGCCCACTTTTTGATAAAGCAAACAGTGATGTGTGCCATAGCTGTCTCCAGTTATAAATCTAAGGGCTGAATGGTAGACAGCATTTAGGGGATGTGAGCAAAATGGCTTTAGTGTCTAAACTGCTACTGAAACATCTTGACTGTCTTACAGTTACAGTGTAACTCCATTCAGTTATATTGTGGGTGTCAAACTCATTCATGGGCCACATACAACTCAGTCTGATCTCAGTGGGCTTGACCGGTAAAACCACTTTATATTAATCTATAAATAACAACACATCAACATTTTAAGCATAATGAAGTACAAGTACATTTTGAATATGTTCATCCATTTACAAAACAAGAAAAATATGTGCAATTTTAACAATATGTCTTTGGGTGTTTTCACACTTGGTCCTTTTCAGCCCTCTAAACAGACTCAGAGCGGTGTGATCACTCCAAGAGAACTCAGACCCCTCTGAAGCGAACCGAGGTGGTCTGAGTACGGTTCGCTTCAAGTCTGTGCACTGTGAACACAAAGTGCTCCAGGTTCGCTTTGCTCTTTGCCGTTGTATTTAGCCCTCTAGATCACATGCTGTTGCACTGAGACACTTGAAAAAACAGACAAAACCACTTCGGCCTGTAAAGCTTGTAAGGACGTAGGACGAAGAGTAGTTTGGTCCACAGAAGATCCTGCACGTCTCCAGATGTGGAGTGTAAAACACATCAAATGGCAACAGTCTACAGCACAGAAACACTAAGTATTCCTCCAATTTAAAGTTCATTTGAAAGTGAGAGGCTTCATAACCACACTGCGGTGCCACGTCAAAGTTAAAAAATAAACTATGTCAATATATATTATATATAGGCTATAGTGTGAACACAAAAAGAACTGAGTCCCTTTTCTGTCGGTCCACTTTTTGGTGCGCTTTCAGAGGACTGACCAGTTTGTTTTAAAAGGACTATATGTGAAAACACCCTTAGTTATTCCACATTCAGTCGCTCTACTACTCACTCTCATTACATGTGCATTTTTCCAAACTAAAGTGGAAGCTATCCATTACAAACCATTCAAATCAAAGGGTTTGGCGGTGCCTTATCAAAGGGGTTTCACCAATATTGTTTTAAGATAACGTCTGATACAGATTTTTTACTGTTCTGAAGGTGCTGGTTGACAATATGTTGCACAATGTTCAATATCTTTAAATATGAGCACAATAAGTAGTAGAACTGTATTTTGGTTGAAAATGAACAACACATTCTCACTCCGACCTCATCACATATTGACGTTTGGTCAATAGGTACCCTGGGTGTGTCGGTTGTTGACGTTCTGAGACACCGTGTCAACGTCTGCCTGTTACATGCATTGTCTTCTTTCAAAATACACTTCCGTTTTCACAGGAAATTTAATGTTTACATACTGTCTCTTTCAAAATAAATGCACTACGTTGGTACAACATTGCGAACTGATGTTTTTTTTCCTTCAACGACAAACACACATGATTGGGTTTGGTCAACAGAAGCACGTGGTTACGTTTAGGACAAAAGAACAGGGTTTGGCTTTAGAATGTTACGGGATGCGAACACCGCTCTCTCGGGTGTAAGTCAGTGTTTGTTGGACCCATCCACCACCCGTTCTTGTCAGACATTCGCTGCCTTAATTTTCCATCCTTGTCACACTGCGTTTCCCCCTGCACCGCCAGGCACCATTAAAGTATAACCGCAACCAGCCTTGTATCATGCCGACGTTAAAGGACACTTTTCGTTGGTTTCTGATGCTGCAAGTCACTGCCCAAGTGCCAGATTTCGACGACTACAGAGTGAGACCAGGCTCGATGGAACGCCTCTGAAGCAGCATCATACTTGAAGTAGGCTACTCACTGTTTAACTTGCTCCTGAAACCTTGCACCTCTCAGCCTTCACAGGTGCAGCAATACTAAATGTGCAAAGTCATCCAGACGGCCAGATTGAACCCTTTGGCGTCCAGTTCTGGTTCACGAGCCATATGTTTGACAACCGAGTTATATGGTAAATTTGTGTATCAAAGCATTTATTATTTACTTATAATTTTATTAATAAAGAGTAAACTGTACGCTTAGCATCTGTGTTAGCAGACTGAGCCTCATAACTCTAAGAGGAAATTAGTTATTTAAAAGGGCGGCTTTGCATCTCAGATATTCATCAGCCCATCCAGATCACAGATGTAATCTTATAATTAGTCACATTCCCTGCTTAAAACATTTAATAAACTGTGAATGAATCATTTCACAGAGTGCTGCTGAATCTGTGGACCTGATGTGATTCATTATTTTAGGTCCATGATGGAGTTCAGTCAGCTCTTGCAGAGCAGAAATACTGACACACAAAGGTCCTGCATTCAAATTAATAACTGCTTATTCTGTTATAGTTCACTAAAAAGCTGTTTCAATTAAACACTCAGCACATTTTAACGTATTTAAGACTGAATCCAAACTCAGCATTTGTCAAAATGAAACCCATCAGATTACACTCAGTGGAATACACACGGTGTCCTTGTTCCTATTTGAGTGAATACACTTGTCACACTCCACTGCATCGACAAACAGGAAACTTGTGGTGTCAAACAAAGTTATTCATCTCACCTGTAGATTAGTCGGCTCCATGCAGAGTCCTGTGAGAATGAAAAACACAAGAGACTCAAGCCGTGATCTCCGCCACTCTTGTTTCGTTTACCTAGCCGTGTGTCACAGCTCAACAAGTTCCTGTTTGCGTATCACTCCCTCGGCAGTGACATAGGCGCTCAAGGAAAGACAGCCTGCCCCGTCACAGGAATGGCAACGATGCTGCTGGGACGAGGACAGCCTCCTGCCAGTGAGTCACGGTGCCTAATTGTTGTCGCGCAAGTTACAAAGACAATACAAGTTGCTGAGCCATTGTATTAATGACCTAAATAGAAACATCTGTGTCAGAGTTATTAAATTATTACCTTTCACTGTGACTCCTTCAGGGACAGTAGAAATAACGAACACCAAGATGCATAAAGTCAGACAGAGGAGAGTCTTTTAGCTGTAACACAATATAGTAGCTCTTCTGTCAAGTGACATGCAAAACCGGAGACTTCAGTGGCGTGCATGTGCGTGTGCGCGACACTAAACTCCACTCCACTAATGACCCTCTTGTGATGACTGTTTTCTCCACCAGAGGTCGCTCCAACATCACTGTAGAGGCATCTACGATATAAAAAGCCTGCAAACCCACTGATGGGGTCCCTCACAGGTCTGGGGCTCCTCTGATCCTGCAATAAGAGGTAATACTTTAATATCAAAACTTACTGTGCAGAGTGTACATAGTGTTTTTATTGTGTAAGGTGCCTGCACTGGTAACCTGGTCACTTTATAATATTGTGCATTTCATATTGTGTTTTGTATCGTGCAGTGTGTACATACTTCTTCTATTATGTTAGGCACATGGATTCACTGTAGTCTGCATTGCACCTTGTATTTTATTCTTATTTATTGCGTCTTCTTGTTATGTGTAGCTAAATCTGGTGCAACCACGTTTTCATTCCTTGTACATGATTAATGTCATTGTACACTGTCCCCTTATAATCAAACTAAACTAAAAATGTAAAATTATATAAAGAAGATATGTATTCAGTGTTGGGGAAGCTACTTTGAAAGCATATGGCTTTGCAAACTGCCAGTCACTTCCCCATGGAAAAAGTTGAACTACAGCAAAGCTACTTTAGGGAGAAATCTACTTTGGTTAACTAAAGTTACTCATCAAAAGTTCAGCTACTTAGTAGTAGAAGAAGATGAAACTGACAGTGTATATGTAACAAAATATGAGAGTCACATTCCCAGTCGCATTGCAAAAGGTGCCCATTTGTTCACACCTCACACACAAACAATAAATAGGCTGAGTAACTAAACAAATATCCCACTATTCTTAGGAAAGTACAGGAATGTCAGCTTTGGTTTTATATACAATGTCCCTCAGTCAGACACCTGCTCTGCGGAAACTAGAGTCCAGGTGGAGGTGTTGCACCAAGCAGGATGACTCAGTTAGCCAGGTAACTCTTGAAATAGCATGCAACAACTTCTCTGAACATGTGTAAATATATGGCAGTGATCAACATTAATGACCAACTGTGGTCAGAGGGAGTTCAATTACAGTGGTGAAGCATTGGTAAAATAAATATAAAAAATAATCCCTTTACTTTTATGGCCATAAATGTTTGTAGTTTCAGTAGTTCACTACACAAAGTGGCAAAAGAGTAATTTAACCCCTTGAATGAATGTAGTTGAATACCAGCATGCTACTGCCAAATGTGGTTTAACCAGTACTAGTTAGTTCTTCACTCTCCAGCACTGTATGTATTAATACAAATTATAGATCAGACAGTATGTATATAGAAGCTGTCTTAACCAACTTCAATATTTTTCATATGGTTAGATATTTTAATTTCATAATAAAACCCTTTTTTTTGTATTTGCACAAGTGACAGCTGTTAAAATTGCCTTCTTAATGGCAGAATACTTCTCAGAGTTACTATAATAATGCAGTGTCTGTTTTAATGACACGCAGCAACATCATCAAAGCAATTTCTTGAAGGATGATTGTAAAATGACAGGATATAAAAATAGTTTTCTACAGTTAATTAACTAGTATGTGCGTAAAATAGACCTGTGTATTTATTTTAAACTTGTATGTAAGAGAGATTTCTCATGTTAAAAGAAAAGCGTCAGCAGAGGTGCTGCTGGGAAACGCAGTGTGAAGTGTGATGGGAGACCTTTGGCCCCTCACAGTGGATTACACGGAGCTCAGACCATCGACAGCCCGACACCTGATCGCTCCAGTGTGGCGCACAGTTCGGTCAGGAGGACGGAGAGCATGGCGTTGTTAGTTCAGAGACATGCGGCGGAAGGAGAGCACACCCTCAACAGTAGGAGACCAACTTAAAGATTTGCCGCTGACATTAGCGGACGTGTAGTCCAACCGAAACAGCCTCGCGCGTAACCCGCGCAGCCCCTTGAGCGCATTTCATGGAGATCTATAGATGACAAGACCTGCACGCTGCGGGTTGCTCTCGGCATCTACAGGGATCTCTAATGTGGAACATGGCGAGAGGGATGAGAGGAGCTCATCTCCTTGCTGTAGTTTTTACTTTTTTATTAACACTTTTCAGGGACGCAGATGGACAAGGAACTTTTAATGACTTTACAGGTTTTAGTTTGAGTCCTCCGTATTTCAACCTCGCTGAAGGGGCTACTATCTCTGCCACAGCAACCTGCGGCCAGGATGAAGCTGGGACACCGACATATGAATTATATTGTAAACTTGTTGGAGGACCGACCACCGGACTTCCTACTCAAAATATACAGGTAGGAGAAAGATTTCGGTTCGTGCGTAAAAGGTAAAGAACAATATGCAGGCGCTGTGATAGGAAGTGATATATAGTAGCCGGATACGTATGGTGAGCAGTAAGTTATACTCAATAAATAACTATTAACAGAAAGTATATAGCTATTTTTATGAATATGGTCCCGTACAAATGTCAGCTCTGCCTTGACACAGTTGTACAGCGACTAGAAAAAGTTTTACACCACTGCAGTTGAGTTTTTCTAAGAGGAAATGCCCTTTCCAAAGTGGTCCTGCTCTCTTAGGAGTTCTTGGGAAGGGCACTACTGTACATTACTATGAGAACAGCAGTTTGGCATGGACGTGCAAAATCTTTTGTTTGTGTTTATTACACTATTTTTCATCTTTGCATTAGGTCAGGTATTTGCTAGTGCCTGCCTCTAGTGTAAACCCTCCATGTGGTTTTCTGCATGTTTCTGAATACTCATATTTTGACACCATTTGGCAGTGATCCGGACTGAAGTCACATGACTTGGACTCGACTCAAGTCAAAAATTTGATAACTCTACACCCCACTTGACAAGATAGGAAAGACTTGAAACTCAACTTGGACTTTAACATCAGTTACTTTTTGAATTAATTTGGACTTTTGACTTGAAAATACTTAAAACCTCCCCCCAAGCACAAAGATTAAGAAATATGTTATTTAAAAAGTGTGCCATGAATTGATTAATTTCCCTTCATATCCTGAATTAACTAACACTATTCATTCCCAACATGTCGACACTTAAGTCCTCAGATGATCCACTTTGAACCAATCTGACAGCATCCAATCAAGTTGCAGGAGAGAACCATGAAGAACTTAAGTTATGTTACTGAGTGCCAATTGGAAAAAATGGTACAAACGATATTATGTATTATTCCTCTGTTGTCAGAATGGCACTACATATGGTGAAGAACACATTATGACTTGTTTAGGACTCGACACTCAAATTATAGGATTTGGGACTTGTCAGATGATTGATGATGACCAGATGATGATGATGATTTTAGACTGAACGTGACAAAATCAAAAAGACTTGCAACTTGACGACTTGTGATTTTACTTGGATTCAAGCCTTGTGGCTTAAAAAAAACACTTGATACTTTCCTCCAAGCCCAAAGATTGAAAAATAAGTTATTTGAAAAGCGTGCCATGAATCAGTTCGTGTCCTGTCATTTCTCTTCATTTCCTGAATCAACTAACTTCAATGCTGTTGATTCCCAGAAAGTCTGCACTTAATTTCCCAGACCCACTTTGCTTGAGCCCATCTGACAGCCTCTGATCAAGTTGCAAAACAGAATGAAGAGCTAACATTAAGTTAATGAGTGCCAATTGAAAAAGATTATACCAAAGACAAGTTTGTTTGCGTACAAAAATTAAGGGTGGTCAACAAAAAATGAACTGCAGTATTCAAAAGGTGAAGGTGAAACATAATAAACGGAGACGCAATAAGTTCCCCAAACTTGTGTAAACACATAAGTACAAATTTTATAAAACATTCAGGATTTTTGTAAATCTAATATATTATTCTGATGTTAAAATGGCATTACATTTGGTAAGGAGGGCATTATGACTTGTTTAGGACTTGACACTCAATGTGTAGGATTTGGGACTTGTCAGTCATGACTTAGGACTTGAGTGCAATGACTTGAGACTTACTTGTGACTTGCAAAACAATGACTCGGTCTCAACTCTGTCATTTAGGGTCAGTTTTGTGACTACTGCAACTCCATTGACCCAAACAAAGCCCACCCGGTGACCAACGCCATCGACGGGACAGAGCGGTGGTGGCAGAGCCCTCCTCTCTCCAGGGGACTGGGCTACAATGAGGTGGATGTTACCCTGGACCTTGGGCAGGTGAGATTATCATACCTGAACTCTGCTATGAACAGCTGTTTACCTGCTGCTGCATGCAGTGTGACAGATGATTGCTGTGTGGTGACGGTAAAATATAGCACCTGGGTGTTAACAGAGGGAGAAGAAGGAAAGTTTTCTGCCTTGGCTTCTGCTCTGCTGCTGTGTGAGATGTCATTTGTGGGAGGTGGTAGGGCAATATTTTTCACACCATATTCTTCTTCAGTGTTGTGTTTTGCTGCTGCTTATTTGCTTTGGATATGCTGGGAAGAAACGCTGTTCGACTCATGATGTTTCATTCACAAATATTCCAAACATGATCATGTTTTCACTTTGAGCTGCATCACCTCAACCAGCAGTGATCATGTGAATAATGTCCTGTAGTTGGATGCTTGCCAGGAATCAGATTCACGCCCCCTTAGCCGACGAAAACGCCTCCATCATGACCCGTGTCTCTGGCAGGAGTTTGGCTCGCGGCCCGTAAAATTGCACCTCACGCTCAATTATCCACTGCGAGGAAAGAGAGGAATTCTTTCTCTGGATTAGGGATCAGAAGGATGTAAAATCAGATTCGAGGAGTGCAGGTGGAGGCCTGGATCTCTTATGTAAGGAGGGTTTTGACCCATTCTGGAATAGACTTAAAAAAGAGAGCAACAAAAGAGCTCCTCGCCACACGTGTTGCATCTTTGGCTCCCAGTGGGCACTGTGTCAGACAATGGGTGTTGGCTTTTCTCTCTCTATTTTAGGCCGACTGAGCTGAGCAAAGATCCTATACGGCTAAATATAGTCCACACTTACAAGAGGATGGACACATGCAGGGCTTGTAGGGATGTCTGCTTCTAATACGTGGTAATGCTCAGTTTATTTGGGAGCCGGGAAAGTAGCATTATTGTATTATAGTGTGCTAAAAAGAGCGTGGCTAGATCTCCGATGGTGACTACCAAGCGCACAACACCCTGCCCTCCCTCACTACAACACCACCACCCCAAACACACACACACACACACCTGTCACACACATTTTTCTTTTCATGGCATCTGATGCAATCGCCAGGACTGTAAACACTGCTCACCTGCCACCATTGCATGCCACACGGTTGTTTTAGCACTCAAATCTTCTATGAAGCAGAAAAACTGACTCTGTGAGAAAAAGTCTGGCACGTGGGGGTCAGATTTGTGATTTAATAGTGAGAACTTTATCAGTTGGCAGCTTTGCAATGTCTGGTGTATCAAATCAGCAAACTCAGCATTCAAGCAGTCCTCTATAAATGGAGAAAAAAGCCTATATTGAGAGAGGGACATGCAGAATATGAATACAGTATCACTTAGGGCAGTGGTTCCCAACTGGTCCAGCCATGGGGTCCAGATTTCTCCGTAATCTTTAGTTCAAAGTCCACACAGTTTAATATGTTCAACGTCATACTTGCGTTTGGCCATGTTGTCGAGCTAGTTTGCTGTCTCTGTCAAGTAGCTCTCCGTTAGTCACTCACTCCACAGCAGGGACTTTGAAATAAAAGCACCAGAAATTTATTGTACTTCAAAATAAAGTGTACAGACTTGACACGTTCTTAAGTCACTTGCCATCCATTCAGAATGGACCTTTTTGGACCACAACCCACACATTGGGAACCGGCTTTGTATTATAAGTGATAGGAAGTTTGTCATAGATGATGAGGAAATCCCAACAATTAGGGAAAAGTCAGTAAAGCGCTTAGGTAGGTGTGGAGTTGAATGATGAACAGGTGGTGAAATTTAGAAAAGATGTGGCTGAAGGATTGGATAGAATAGATAAATCAGAACTTCCAGGAAAGTTGAAGTTGTGGTGTTTGCAATTTGGGCTATATCCTAGGTTAATGTGGCCATTGTCAATTTATGAAATTCCAATATCCGTAGTGGAGAGAATTGAAAGGTCGGTTAGCTCCTATATTAGGAAGTGGTTGGGGGCTTCTTGGTCCCTAAGTAGTGTTGCATTGTATGGAAAAGGGCTGCCAGTATGTAGTTTAACAGAGGAATTTAAATGTACCAAGGTCAGGACAGAGCTCTTGTTATCTGGGTGTAAGGACGTGGTAGTTAGGAGTGTGGTTCCAAATCCAACCAAGGGGAGGAAGTGGAACCCAAGATCGGCAGTTCAGGAGGCAGAGGCAGCTCTTAGGCATGCAGAGATTGTAGGTAATGTTCAGTTTGGCCAGGGAGGCCTGGGGCTTGGCTCAGGCAAACCGGTATGGAATAAAGCAGGTCTCAAAGATAAAAGAAAGCTGGTTGTGGAACAGATACGTAGACAGGAGGAGATATTAAGGGGTGCAAAGGTAGTGGCCCAGGCTAAACAGGGACAGTGGTTGAATTGGGAAAGTGTAGAGAAGAGGAAGCTTAGTTGGAGGGACCTGTGGAGTATGGAGGAGAATCGTATTAGATTCCTGGTAGGGGCTACATACGATGTGTTACCAACCCCCCAGAACCTAAAATTGTGGGTAAATGAGGACCCATCATGCCCATTAGGGCTGTCAACGAATATTCTAAATTCGAATTTAAATTCGAATTTGAAAAAAAAAATGGACCTTCGAATGTGAAAATTGATATTCGATTGCGGAGAGAAAAAAAACACCAACGCAGCTGTTCTCTTTGCGAGTGGGCGTTGGCCTGGGCCGCTGCACTGAACACACTGGAGCCACACCGCCCGCGGAAGTGCTGCGCAGCGCAGCGCAGCGAAATTCTTGCGCGAGCCGGAGCACTTCCGTTCACATCAGATGCTCCACGCTGGTCGACAAGCAGTTCTGCTCCCAGCTGTTGTCTCCGTCACCCGGCTTGACACATTCGCTCGCGGCTCGCGCAGAGAATAGACCAGACGCCGAAATGATCGCTGCAGGGCGCGAGCCGGCCACGAGCCGGCCACGGAGCTGCGCGGCGCCAGGAAACTGGCTTCAGTTCTCGGCGCTTCGAGGCTATTCGCAGCGCTTCCGCAGGCGGTGTGGCCTGGGTCAGAGAGGGGGGGCGAGCGAGAGGTCCGCGGTCGTTTATAACGTAATGTAATAGATAATTGTTTTATGTGTTTTAATGTGTAGGTATGTAAATGTTTTCAAAGACGTTTATGTTGAAATAAAAATACCTACAAGTAGTTATGTTTCCTTGTATTAATACATATACAAGTATTTTTTTCTTGTATTAGTTTGCCCTCTTGTGGACATAATGCGAAAAAAATTTTTTTTGAATGGTTCGAACCTATGAGTTATTTTTAGAAGGAATATTCGAACGTCATTTTTGAGCAATTTTGACAGCCCTAATGCCCATTGTGTTCAGGTACCGCAACCTTAAAGCATATTTTGTCAGGCTGTAAAGTCAGAAACATATTTTAGTGCACTGTTTAGCTGTAATATGAGAATTAGTGAACAGGAAATGGGTGCCATATTGTTTCCTGTATTGTAAAAATGAAGCTGAAAAAATTGGGATTAAACTGTGAAAGTAAGCAGTGTTGATCGAATGTGAACTAAGTTTCTGTTACTGCTTTGCCCATTTTTTGCCTCAAATGTTTTCAGAAACATATTTTAGCTTACTCTTTAACTGTAATTGGAGATTGTTTATTACTAGCTGACTGTCATAATGTTTCCTGTGTCAAAACGGACAAGCAGGAGCGTTTATTGGTCCGGTGCGATGCAGTGCATTCTGATAGTTGTAGGTTTTCTCCCTCATGAGCAAAAGCAAATTCCACAGCCCTTTTCCTGTTTTGTCTGGTCATGTAGCACCAATTTCAAAAGTGTTTGCCTTTTTCTGATGCATAGACAGCCCAGATTTATAAAAAGACCATCTTTCCAGCAGTGAAATACTTCTTTAATGATGAAGGTTGCTTATGTCTGAAATAGGTTGTGATTTGGATTTGGAAGGTTTTCCACAGGCATCTTCCTGAGTTTAAAAAAGGGATTTTATTTGCCTCTCAGAGTGCTTCATTGCTCCCCTACACCCCACAAATGCTATCTCATGCATTAGAGCTGTCAAGTTGTTTGACTGTGAAGCTCTGATAGCTTTGTACAGTAGATTCTTTTCTCAAATACGCAGGATAAATGATGTCTTCAATGAATTATGTGGGCTAAACCCAGCTGAATGGGATCTGTGGTTTCTTTTAAGACCTGCACAGGTGGCTGGTCTGCTGTAATCTATACAGCTCTCAGTAGATGTATTAGATAACGGCACAGATTATGTTTATGTTAAGATGTTGAGGTTCAAAGAGCGAGGCCTTTCTGACAGAGCTGTTTCCGTTTTTGCTGTACAGAGGATTGTTTGAAGAGAGGCATGCCAAGTTTAGAGCTAGACTAATCTGACTAAGTGATCTCAATAGGTCGGTGTGTCAGTTCATCCACCGCTTTGATCCGGGCTGAAATATCTCAACAAATGTCAGATGGATTGCATGAATTATAGATTTCCTTACATGCATGAAAAGATAACTTTAAAAGAGGAAATACAAGTAGAATAGTGATATAGGCACAGGCATTGATGTTTCCAGAGAATGAATCGTATTGACTCTGGTGACTCCCTGACTTTTCATCTATCGCCAACATCAAATCAAAAGTTAAATGTGTCCAGTCCTTTGTTTAATGATTTAACTAACGATCCTGTCAGCCATTACTTTGTGTTCAGTGCTGCTAGCAAATATTAGCATTCTTACATGCTAAGCTAAGATAAACATGGTAAACAGAGTGTCTGCTACACACCAGCATGTTTGCATTGCCATTGTAAGCACGTTTGTTTGCTTGTGTTAGCCTTTACCTCAAAGAACCGCTGTGCTTAAGTACAGCCTCACAGAGCCGCTAGCAGAGTGTGGACTCTTCAGGCTCTTTTATGCTCCCTTTACATATGAAAATGTATACGTCCGTTTCAAACGATGTTACCGTCACTGCCCACATACTTGCCCATGCGCCCTTTACGTTGGCATGGATGTTAACCAATATATCCACCAGGAGGCAGCGTCAAAAGTTTATGACAACAACAAACTCAAAAACAAACATGGCGACTGTGGAGGAGATATTGATAATGTACCTCTTGCATAAAAGACAAAAACAGGGGCAGCGTTGTAGGAGGCGGTGGTCGGTGAGGCTGTTAAATACATTGCGACTGGAGGACGGAGAATTCTTTTCTCTAGTACTTCCGATGAAAGAAATTGAATTGTTATTTCTTCTTCGTGTCTCACTAGAGCTACGTATCGGGTAGTGACAGCAACACTGCCCCCACAGTTCCCGATGGTACTGCTCTGTTTGGCCCGTATCCGTAAGCTTTATGGAAACGTGCAGAAATACGGACGAAATGAACGCGGAGCACGGACAGAAGGCTCCGTCCGTATCCGGATCCGTATTTAACGTTGAGCATAAATGAGCCTTTAGTGTTGTTTTCATTCAGGTGACTTATCTTTAAATCTTGGTGCGACTTTCATCAGGCAGCCCAAAGGTTGAGTGCTTTGAGTGACATGATCACTCCCTAAATCGCCTCCAGCTCAGAAGTCTCCTCTGGATAAGCCCTGTGTCTCAGACAGGTCAACGCCAGCAGGTTAACTGCTGCCTGTTTTTGTGACTTCTTGGCTTTTGACCCGTGACCCATGGCAAATCCTACCTTGAGTTAGAAAATGACCTTAATCATCTTAAGGTGGCTTCTGTATGATAAAGATGGTGTTTGGGCTAAAGTGCTTGTTTACTTCTAGAGTGTCCCAGAATGAGTACATTTGTGGTTGCATGGATCATATCTTCATTGATTTTCACTAAAACAGCTTTGGCCCTGCTTATCTTTTTACCATTTTGTTTTGCCATAAGTCAAGAACCTGTAAAACATTTCTTTGTCTATCCCATTATAAATGTGTTCCACATCTATACCCACCAGAGTACCGGCTACACTTCCAGGAACTTTTGCCCTTAAACTATTTACAGAGCACAGTAGGCAAGCCATTGTTCTGCAAAACATTTACACCACATATCAGACAGCCAGTCACTCCTTTTTTCTGGGGAATGTATTTTAGGAGCCCTGACCACATGTGCTTATCTGCCTGAGTGAGCCCAGAGTAGACCACGCGAGGCAAACATACCAGGGCTTACTGCTGTCTGTCTCCCATCTGATGAGACTGAGCTGCTTTTGATTTGTCGGCGTCAGTCACTGAATGAACATCGGACTTTATTGGCTTAGATGAAGTTCTGATTAGTTGATGTTCGAGGGACTTAACTGGCATTTTTATATGGTTGTTGCTGTGGATTATTTCTGTGGGTGACAGGTGTTTATTGTGTTGGTGTTTTGTTCCTGTGGCTTTAAAAGTAGGATTGCAGTGTATCTTGTTTATCTGTGATTTAAAGATCATTTGCTATAAGATATACATGCTTTTCAGTTTATTGAGGTTGGGAGTAAGTGCAAGAAGACATGATCTGGTTGAGGTTAGTGTGATGGCTTTGCCGCTGCTCACAGTTCTTCCACCGTCAGGAGACAAAACTTCCAAGAACTCAATTTTAGAGACATTCCCCTGGAACCTAATCCCCTCTCTCAGGGGTCCACCTCCCACCGAAGTTGAATGTTTTATTTGCAGCCGTCGCCCCCTTTTGTGTCAGAATCCTTCTAGGCGGTATTGTGTGACATCCTTTCTGTGCTCTCAGACTCTCACAAAGGTTTGCTTCTTTTTAAGCCTCTCTGAAAGTGACCTGGCCCTCTCTTTTCACTCGATAAATGGATGGAAATGGAGAGGTGGTGTAATTTGGTGGTGAGAAAGTACTTAAACAGAAAACACAAACACACAAGTCTCAGACTGAAAACATTAGGAGTATGGTAGACATACAAACCATGACCATGACACTCGCATACATTTGTGATCCCCTGTGCACTTGTGTGTCGCTGCATCCCTCCAAATCATGCGACAGGTGGTTGACAAATATGTAGAGGCTGTAATAATTGAGGTGTCATGTTTTTGAATGTGCAACAGAAAAAAAATCTGAGACAAACAATGGATCACATTGCTGCTGAAAATCTTGTCTTGTTGTGTGCTCAGTAATAAAGATTTGTTCATACAGTGCAGCTGGCTCCGTCTGACCCTAGAGACAAGATTGACTGTCAGACACATCCCTATTGCTGTAGTGACGACGGAGGTGATGTAAGTGCCCGTCTTTAGCCGGGCTGCCTGAGGCTCCAGGCCAACCCAGCAGCTATTTACTACTCCGCTAACAGCCACCTCGTGCTAGTTAGCAGTATCGCAGTCTCACTTGGCGTGTGCATCATAAGTGACAGTTGGACTGCAGGTCCTCCTAAATTTGGAGCTCCTGTTTGGGAAAAGCTTGCGGGGTTTACTGTGGGATCTCTTAACCTTTTCAAGGCCTTTGTCATCAGTCCGTACGTGGAAATGCTAATCAGTCACAGGCTTACTGACGTAGGCATTGATGCAATGGGATGTGTTCGAGAGCAGGAGTTTTCCTAGGTCAATTTCATGCGGCTGTTTCATGAATAGCAGTACAGCCATATGCAAGAGCTGTATGGAAACACGGCATCACTTTGATAGTGAAGTGTTGCAATAGTTCATCATCACATACATTGTTCTGATACAAAAAATTAAATGAATTGATTAAATTATAATAAAGATTCATAATGTTATGAGAGACATTATTGCGAACAAATAATTGAACTAATAATTTGAAAATACAAAAATTCTTACTTTCCTATATTGTGGTTTTTGCCCTTATTCCAAAAAAGACAATATTCCTACAGAGCTGTTATTGTCATTGCTAATGAAAATGAACGTTCCACTTATATTCATGTTCACGTGCAGCATTTACCACGTCAAATTATGGAAAAGTGAGAGCAAAGGAAAACCTTGCACATCTGTTTCCATACAGATGCGTAGGAGAGGGACGAGCAAAACACAACTTGTTTCAATGCTGTGACATTTGTGGCATCAAAATCCTTATTTTTGCAAGTTAGAGAGTGTCTGGGAGTTTTTCTACAAATTGTGGAAAAGTAGAATGACTGTCACCTGTGCCAGGATTTTTTCAAAGTTTACCACCACTGGTCAAACACAGCCTCCCTCTTTCATTCTTTACACTGCCTTCTTCAAAAGGTCGGCATAACAATATTTGCACATATCCAAAAACATGTTGATATCCCAGTCTTAAATAATTTTTAAAAGTAGGTTTGTTTGTCCTTCTGACCAGAAATTTGGGCTTTACTTTAAGGCATGCATTTCTACCCGAGCCTCGCAAACTGTTGGTTTGTGTACAACACATCCATGACAACGCACAGAGCTGACCTTAAACAGGCAAGAAGCTGTGTGTCGCAAATTGCGGTAAACACTCCAACTAAGATGCATATCCCAAATACGCTGTTTTTTATGTCCAAAGAATCCTCCTTAAACCTAAATGATACCAGCATATCCCACATCTCTCAATCAGAAAATGCTTCATTCAGAGTATCCAAACACAATATGCTGCTGACATGACCCGTATCAAATTCAGGGTATTGTCATATTCAGAATAATACTGTGCACGTAAACCCACTCATGCTGAATCCTTTATGTTACGGCCCAGTTTGAACTCTGCACAGCTTTTTAAGGTTCGTAATGAGATTTCATGAGCAGACAAACGTGTAGTGTTCACCGCAGAAAAGCAAACAGACAGTTCTTGAGCAGCTGCACCTTAGAGGCTTTTACAATGTGAAGGATTGCTAACAAGTAGAAACCTGCATGTAGGCCTACTGTATGAAATTCTGTTACACCAACAATTCTCTAGTGACTATGGGCCAACTTTTCCTTGTCACCATATAACTAATTCTGTCATGGAGACAGAGAAAAATACACCAGACTCCCCCTCTCCCCTTCCACCGCCCACCTGTTGCACACAGACAAACAGTTGTACATTGCATTGTTACAAACTGGAGGCCAACTGCTCCACCCCACTGGGCTGCAGTATGCTCTGTCTGGCAGGGTTGATCCACTCCAACAGAAGGTGATGCCTCCTCTCTTTTGAATTGCATTCCTCTGATCTCACATTGGACTCTCAGGAGTTTGCTCAGATGGCTTCTATCTGTCATTTCACTGTAGATTTAATTCTCTTGGCTCTTCGGTGCCCTTTAGTTGAAATTTTGGATTCCAGTATCTGCTTGTTGACTGCACCTTGATGTCAGACTGCTATCTTCCATTTCCTGCCTGTTAACTGTAAAATCAGATTAGATTAGGCACTACATGATATGAAAATTTCATGTCACCGTTATTCTGGCCAAAATTATTGCGATTCACAGTGGTATCCTGATAATCATCATCATCATCATCATCATCATCATGTTTTATTGCATCACAGACAGGACACATCTTTTTTTAGTGAACATCCTTTTCAGTAAAAACATCATCGCATCATATCTTTCAATATGATATGCCAATCCTTGATAAATATATTTTTGTTTTTTGAGGTTGGTGGTATACAGCATGTTTTTGCAGACTCTTTTATTGTTGGTTGCCCAACAGTCCCTTTGGGTGCTGCTCGATACTATATTTATGATTATCCTGATAATAGAAAGTCACCGCAATCAACTTGCTGTGAGTGTTTTTTATTGGGATCTGCAATAACGTTGTATGCTGTCCAGGGCAACAATAAGAAATCCCCAATTGCCCGGGGCAAGTAAAATTCCACGTCAGGCTAGTGAATCCAGAAAGTCGCAAGCCTGATTGCACGAGTAGTAAAAGAGAATTAAACCCATCATTTTGTGTGGAGCTGATGATGGAGGTAGCTGAGAAGTGAGTCATCACACTTCCCTCTTCTCTCTGTTGAGAGCTGCAAATGTGCAGTAGCGATCATGCACTCACAAGAAAATGGTGGCAGATAAAGACAAAGATGAGCTGAAGCACAAGAGAGTATTTAAATTATTCTGGAAACAGGAGTTTGATTGGGTAACGTTAGAGGATGTGGGCAAAACAAAGATTAAAAATCACAATTGACTTTAGTCTTTGTTGAGATTTAATAACTCATCATTCATTCATTTTCTGTAACCACTTATCCTGTTAGGGGTCGTGGGGGGGCTGGAGCCTATCCCAGCTGACATTGGGTGAGAGGCAGGGTTCACCCTGGACAGGTCACCAGACTATCACAGGGCTGACACATAGAGACAGACAACCATTCACACTCACATTCACACCTACGGACAATTCAGAGTCACCAATTAACCTGCATGTCTTTGGACTCTGGGAGGAAGCTGGAGCACCCGGAGGAAACCCACGCTGACACAGGGAGAACATGCAAACAATTTGTATAGGAGCTGGTAAAAACTGACTTTGGGCAATAGATTTCTGATCTGCTTGGCAAAAAAATCCCATTAATCTTAAACCTCACTGTCCCTACCTGAGATCCGATATAAGTTTAGACGTTATGTTCTGTGTCCGCACATTTCATCTTCACATGGTAGCATACAGCACCTTCTATTACTGCGGCACAGTAACATTAGAATATCAGATATATGAAATATGAAATAAAGAAACAGTAATTGCTGTAGGTACTGCAGTTCCTGCTTGTGAAGGCTGTGGGAAATTCCTAACCAGTTCATTTTACAGTACACCTCATTTGATTAATACAAAGAGATTATAATTGAAGAGATCCACGTGGCAGGCACAGCAGCAGGAGCAACTGGCAAAGGGTCACGCAATCAGGCCTTTTTTTTTTCTTAAGATCTTTGATTTTTCTGTGAGTATGAAACGCAGCTCCACAGCTCGATTACGTGAAGTGTATGCATGTACGAAGTGAAGCAGGGCAGCTGAAGTTCACACGAAAGGGTCCACATTTATCACCCTGAAGCTGTCACACACACACAAACTAAGCATTAACTGCCAGGGGTTCGATAATCCAGAAATGACAACACACACACAAACACCAGTGGGCATGAAATGTCAGGGGTCAACACATTTAGGAGTGTGACTGTGTGTTTTGTCAAAATGCATTTACAAGTTGTATACAAGTGTACTGAGAAAGGGGAAATGTTAATTTGCTGTTGTTGAAATGGTGTTTGGTCCTGAGGGACGTTGTTGGCTGTGTTGCCCTGTTGTGTTAATTAGAAGGTTAGAGGAGGTCTGGATACTTTATACCTTGTGTATGTGACACTATTATAGGGGTCAAGGTCAGGAATGTGAGATGGGGTGAAGAGGCAGAGAGGGTGGGTGTCAAACAGTCCATACCTGTCACAGCTCAACCCCTGACCTTTCTGACACCCACCCACATCCTCCTCCGCTAAACCTCCTGGCATGGCACTCTGCTCTAAAGCCTGAGGCTGCAGATGCAGGGAGGGGCAGAGGATGGCTCTGCTCAAGTGTTATTCCAAGTCTTTTTGCCACAAGCTTGTCAATCTGTTTCATGTCTTAGTACGCCACTGGAATCCTGCGCTGTTCTGCTCAGCGTGCCATCACGATATTTCATGCTCCTTGCAAACAATACGTAGGTGCTGGACATATTTCAAGAGTGTGTGTTTAGACTGGCAGGACACAGTTGGAGAGACAGGCCTGAAATTAAGCACAGCCGTGCCAGGACAGGCCCTGTCTTCCAAGATCACGCTGTCTGTTTCTTACTGGGTTTGTTTCCGGAGGATTCTTCTCACCATCGCTCGGTTACTGGCATCAAGTCAGTGTGAGATACCATAGTGGATGGCATCACAACAATCGGGCTAGATGAGAATTAGGTAAAGGTTTGTTATTTTCCAATGAAATTGAACATTTTTTTTAAAGGCTTCAATTTTTCCAGCAATAAAGAAACCCTTATTTTTGACCGTACTGAACTTAAGTGTGTTTTTAGTACTGGCTAATTGAAATGTTCATGAGGTATGCAGGTTGGCATGACATGCTTTTGTCTGACAAGTTATCATATTGGCACCTTGTGTTTCCCCGAAGGTTGACAGCTCTGGCCTGACAGATGGGATAGGGGGTGTTCTTACACAACTCAACACTCACTCTGCCACCTATCGCCACACCAAGTTCTGCTCTCAAATCTAACACTTCAAAGTTACATGAACCTCTCTTCACATCGCCATAAATTAGATCCACCACACAGCATTTATTTAAAAAGAAAATACGTACATTTAAAAGCTGGTTTGCGTTTTACTCACCTTATTTCCTTCCTCTTAAACAGTGGTGAAAAACTCAAGGAGCAAATGTCAGGAGTTAAGCTTCATTAACACGGAGAACAATGAGGGCACAGCAGCATCACAGATCGTTTTAACCAAATTTTCTCTGGTCTGGCTCAGTTTAAAACACAAAACACCAAATCTGTCAGCACATTAACGTGTCGTTCACCTCCGAGCTTGTTTGTAACGTGTAGCCTATCAACAACATTACCTTCATGCCACCTGTTCGACTGACTTTAACGGTTTAGGTAACAGGAACTTGACTGTCCTGCTGTCATTACAAACCTCGTTCATGGCTCATGGCTCATGGTAGAATTAATACAGCGTAAATACTGAAACGGATCATTGGCATTATTTAAAAAAACAAAAACAAAAAAAACAGTACAGTTACAGGGGGAAACACTGGGTTCCTGTATTTCTAATGATACCCAGCTTTATTCACAAATCCACAAGGTAAAAAATATGTGCTGAAACATATTGGTTGAATGAAATGCAGACTAATGTAAATGTGCCACTAGCCAACCCCAAAAACCCTCAGAGAATACACATTTTTTAGCTGTAGCAGAACCACAGCTGATTTTTTGTGTGATAAAGGTATTGTTTTTCTTTGGAAACAGGAGAATCTCTTGTAGTTCCCATCTTTATCTGTACCCATGACAATTGGCGGTGAAGATTTTCACTGCTGTGCGTTGCCGTGTGTGACAGGTTCCTGAAAGCAGTGGCATGCTCTGCTTTGGGGGCATTAGGAGGGGAGGGGAATGTGGCGCTATGTTTGGAATCTGAGATGGGTCCACATGCCAGCCAGCACGTCTCTAGCCACCCGTACCCTTTTTACCCTCCCCCCATTTCACTCTCCTTCCTCCCTTTCCCTGGCCCTCCCTTGACGTCATGGCAGCCCGTGTGAACTAAACTTCCTCCTGGTCCTCAGCAGAACCAGCATATTGATAGAAGGCAGCTCCTCTGGAGGAGCCTCGCTTCTGTTTTTAGCCGGATGACAGCCCACGTCTTGTTTGCGTGTGCCCGAATCCTTTTTTGCACATCCTGTTGGATGTGGGTGGAAATGTTTTCTGATTAATTTCAGGACACACCCCATTCAAAGCTGAGGTCAGAAAGCTATTCTATTTACTTGCAGATTTTTGCTCAGTGACAACAGTGATTAAAGGACAGTCAAAACCTAATGATTGTGTTGTTTGTTATTAGGGGTTGTTGACATTTTTCAGAGAAAAAGCCCAGACAGTTCCCCAGCTGACCTCTCAACTCTCTCACAATCCATCAACCTAAGAGCTACTTGAACTTCAGGCCATTACTTTTTGGGTTGGGAGAGGAATCCATCAAGATAATTGTCGATTCTTCTTGACACAGTCCATGACTCTTACTTTGCTTTGATATTCGTGCTAGCATAGCTCCCTGCCTCACGCAAGGTGAGACAGCAACCTGAATGTTTCAAACGCCCGCTGGGGTTTTCATCAAGGCACTGAGGGATGCTAGACGAGTGTGGGCCTGCCTTCATCCTCCTCAAAGAGAAGACAGTCTGTAGAAATGCCTTTTATTTCAATAGCGCTCAGTATTTTAGGCACAGTTTTCATTCATCATTCAATCCTGAGGGCAGGTACCACAAGTTTAGCAAATATGCCTACAGTACCCTGTTTTTGAAACATGTCAAATGTTGCTTTAGGATCCGTGCCAGCACTGAAATTGCATCGAGAAGAACTGTGTTTCAGCCTCATAGATACAAGACAGGGGTGTGGTGGTCAGGTGTAGGTGAGGCTCTTTGTTGACACTGCACGTGTCACATGCAGGTTGGTGTCACAGGGTTTAAATTCCAAGCCACGCCAAGTCCATGCCAGACCGTAACAAAGAGAGCTTTGACTATCACAAATTACCTTTCCATTGTACAATGTTCAATCAAGCTGAAGTCACCCGCTTTTAGGGCTTGATTCGGATGATGATGAACTGCAAAGGAAACATACTGTGCTGCTCTGAGCCTGACAGAAAGCTCAGTGTTGGCAGAAACAATCATTGGCATCATTTTCTGCCCTTGTATGGACTGTATAGTCTGATGAGAGGTGGAGATAGAGAGTTCAGAGAACAGACGTAGATCATGTGGGCTTAGCTGATGTCTTTTCAGTAACGTGGCTGCACCTGCACCACTCTTATTGACTCCATGCTGACAAATGCTGGTGGACTGTTTGTACTTCGCTGTATGGCCACATAGACAGTGCTGAATTCAGAATAAAACCTCAGAGCACGAGGCCTTGGCCTTGATTCAGTGGCTAAATACTCATTTAAGTCATTAGTTTGGTAGCAATTGTTTGCAGAGATACAACAACCAAGCTTAAGTTGTGTCCCAGCTTTCAAAGAAAGGAAATAAGAGTATTGTCAGAGCTGTGAGCCAAGACTGAGGGCTGACTTGATAGAGCAAGTAGAGCACAGGAAAGTACAACATAATGGAAAAATCCCTTCAGAGTAGTGAGTGCTTTTTTCAGCCTGCTCTTTCTGTTTTGTTTTCTAGCTCTTCCATGTGGCGTACGTCCTCATCAAGTTTGCTAATTCACCTCGGCCTGACCTCTGGGTGCTGGAGCGCTCTGTAGACAACGGGAGAACCTTCACCCCATGGCAGTATTTTGCACGTAAGTTTCCATGTCACTGTCTTTCTGCAATGTTTTAGTTTTTATTGTATTCTTAAAAAAATAAAACAACCCTTTCCTGCACAATGCTTCATTACTTGTGGGCTTGAAAATCAAAGCTAATGTTCCATACAACCTGCCGTTCCCCTGACTGTCAATGATATGTGAGTAAATCTAGTAAATCTGGAATGCATGTTTGTGTTTTTTTAAAGATCTCCTCCACTCAGAAATGTGTTTTCTTCTGTTTATGTTCCCTGAAATGTCTGACCTTGACTATACTGACTGTATCTGTGCAAAAGTTTGTCACTAGAGAGGTGTCGTGACATTTCTCTGAGAGGGGCGATGTCTGTGCACTTCTAAAATCTGAGATTAGTTACGTCACCAATACGAAAGCCAATTGCTGTCCAATATGCAACACTATTTGACAGGAGAACGAATACCAGCAAAGAAACCTAAAACCTCCAGTGCAGAGCAGAATTATTACGTTTGAAAGAAAAATCTCAGCCAGACAGACTATATCTTTCTGCAAACACTGATTTAACCTCTTGTATATAATTACACAATAACAATATGACAATGTAAACACACTGTAACATTTGGGCAGGTGTGAACACAGCAATCGCACTCAGGTGTGCACCAAAACAACTGGACTGAGACCTTCTTGAAGAGGTGGTCTCGTCCGCTTACAAACAAACTCTGGTGCAGTTCGTTTGTGGTGAGAACGTGTTCCGACTTTGATCTGAACCAACTGCAGTCACATGACACATTGTTTGGGTTAAACATGAGCATGTTACAGTCCTGGAGGGTTATTAATGTGCACCTCCTCCTGTACTGCCTTAATATGCACATTCAGCACATCCAATGCATCAAAACATTGTTTTCTAGTTGGAGCCGCGTCTCGTTTTCAAACTGTATGGTTTGACTAAAATGAACAATGACAGCAATATAGTCCACGATGAGCAGCGCTAAAATCAACCTGCGTAGTTGTCCCTCCATTGTGACATTAGAAAGTGTCACATTTATCTTGCAAGTGTACTCTTCTTCAACGTTTGCTTTACTTCCTGGATTTTTCCCACATGGAGATTCTGACCAATCAAGAGCAGCTTTCTTGCAGAAGGCATTTAATCTGGTCCTCTTGTAAATGCTGCCGTGAGAACACAAACCAACTCTAGATAATTATACAACTTTGGAACAAAATCTGTCCCTGATTCAGACCAAAGCAAGACAACTCTAGGTCTGAAAGCACCCTACACACATACACATATGGCTGAATCAGTCTGATGCTAACGCTAATGTTGATGCCATTTTGATGCACACTACTCTTTCACTGGTCAACCTAGAGCTAGTCTCCCATAACCAGAGCAACGTCACTTTGATTTAGCACTTTGCCAGCGCTGGGGAAAGCAAAAAGGCCAAAGCAAAACTTGCGAGCAGTGGTGGGGGGCAAGGCGCAAGGCCAGATCTGGAATTTCTCATGGAGGGAGACTGAGTGGATCAGCTTAAAGTCCCTTTTCAGAGTTGTTTTGTTTTGCTTTTGATGTGGGAAAACTATCTTAAACAAAATATTTATCTTATTTTTGCTTACATTAAAATGTGCCAGAAGGGGCACTTCAAATACGTAATGTCTGCTGTTCTTTGCTGACTAAACAACACAGTTTTGATTTCATCCCGAAAGCTTTTACATTTTTTGTCCGTTGCACCTGGCAGCATGTTTTCTCTTCAGATGCAACAATGGTGTGTTGAAATAAATAGAAGAAGATTGGAAAGTGATTCTAAAATGTGCCATGCAAAAACACAACAGCAGCAACCACCCATCAACAAAATCCTATCAGAATTACAAAAAAAAGACACGAAGGATTATTGTCTTTGTAATAAACAATTGTTATATGATAATTAGCAGATTTTGGTTGAAAATAGTCCTGTTTCATGGCAGACATTTTGACTCTATATAAGGACATGCACAGGTGTAACCAACAATGGGCTCGCTAAGCCATGCCAAAGATCCATCATGTGGAGTACCAGAGCTCCGGAACTGGCACTGCTGAATGGAATACAGCTCTTATTATTATCGTTATTAATTACACAGGTGTCTTTCCTGCCATGACAAGTCAAAATGTCTGCTCTGAAAAAGACCCATTGTGAAGACGGATTAAAATTTGTTTACTAGCACACGTTTAATCCCGGCTTACTGATCAGCCTGCTTAAAAATTTAAGACTGGAAGTGCGTGTGTTTACGGTGCATGGAAAAGAAGAGGAAATCAAAACTAACAACACAACATTATAACTTTAAATGAATTCCAGGATAAATGTCAGGCTTTAAACTTTTATGCTCTGGGGGCAGATTTTGTTTAGAAAGTGGCAAGTGGTGGCACGCAGTATGTTTCAAACTTAATTGCTAGGCCTTTGATGTCGTACCATTTCCAGGTAACCTAAACTTCATACCTGAATACATCCTCTTAATTTACTGAGCTGGCACATCTGAGTTATGTTGTCTTATATCTGGGAGGCACCTGTGCACACAGATTGCCAGGAACACACAGCTGTGACTCATCAGATTTACAGTGTCTGAGTTTCTCCTCGCCACTTTGATCCAAGTCCATGTTCATGCACAGACTCAACTTCTGAAACAACTAATTAAATCAAATGATTTATTCACTGAGCTTTAATGTGTTTGGAGCCTTTGTTTACTTTTTCCACAAATACAGATTCCACTTTACTTATCTTACTTTTTCTCGTATTTAAAAATCAAGGTGAATTCACTCAACATAACAGTTGCTACTAGCCTTCTGGCTTTGAGTGGTCAACAATAGGGTTAGTGTCGCACTTGACTCAGCAGCTTCTTCCGCGTGGAACATGATGACGCCGTGTCTCCGTAACATCGGAGCTCTCTGTCCACACTGAATCTGTTAAATATGCATTTCTGGTATGCCATGTAAACAAAGCACGTAAATATCAGCTGTGCGCTTGAGATCAGACTTGCTATTTTCTTACATATGGAACATTATTTTACAGAAAACACTTTTATATTGTGATATTTGACTGATCCAACTGTAATCAGCAACATGATTTTTAAATACAAGGTTTTTTAGGAGATGGCCCCCAAATATCAGATGTCAGAGCTTTACGCAGGTACCTGAACACACTGGTGTGTCATATTAACTAGTGATAGAGGAGGTTTCCAGAAGTTATACATGTGATAATATTACTTTCTTTAGATTGACATGAAAAATGAATGGAATATGGATTGAGAGATTAAAAGGATTTCTTAATTTTATTTTTAATTTTTGCAGATTCAAAGCGTGAGTGTATTGAAAAGTTCGGAAAGCAGCCCAATGCTCGCATATTACATGATGATGACCAGCTCTGCACCACAGACTACTCAAAAATCGTCCCTTTGGAGAATGGAGAGGTAAAATATCATATCAAGCTGTTGGAAAATGAAATCAAAACTGCAGCGTTTTATGACCTATCGAAACAATCTTGTGAAATAAATACATTTGTGTTGTCCAGATTGTGGTGTCTCTGGTTAATGGTCGGCCGGGGTCCAGAAACTTCACCTACTCGCCAGTGCTACGAGACTTCACAAAGGCCACCAACATCCGCCTTCGCTTCCTCCGCACCAGCACCCTGCTGGGCCACCTGATTTCCAAGGCCCAGAGGGATCCCACCGTCACACGCAGGGTGAGGCACATACTGTACAATGTCACACAAAGGTGTCGTGCTGGCAGACTCAAGTTTCCCATTTGGGAAAGCCACATTTAAAACTTTGCACCACCTACTCTCCAGCTTCCTTTTTGCTGACACAAACACACCGACCTGCTCCCTCCTGTTCACACATTCATCCTCGTCAGGGACTCATGCCAGATCTTTCTGTCCAGTCATCATGGTAATTCCTTTGGTAAAGACAGCGAGACTGGCTCGGACAGCTCCACCAGACTGCAGGTGCATAATATGGCAACTCTCCCGACAGCAGGAGAACACACACTGTAAAATCTGACAACTTGATCTCACTATCTAAAAAATCTAGGAAACCGATTGTCTAATAAGTAATATAAATATTAATCTTAAGTTATATTTACTTAAAATGTAGCTGTATTTACATGATTTTGTGAAGTTGTTACAAAATGAAATTAACTTGTTCTCTCTGTTAGCAACGTAATCAAACAAAGTTACTTTGACTTAACCAAACAGTTGTGTTTACTCAGTAGAATTTAGGAAACTGATTGCTCAAGATAAATAAAGTAAACACAATAAAGGATGATAAATTGGCAGGATTATTTTTCATATAACAACAAGGCCACTGTTTGTTGAAACAAATGAATTGTAAAGTCACAACAAATCTACTTTTATGGCTTATGAAATTATATTTGAAATAAATCTGGAAATATAAAGACTAAATTTCAGATGTCACTCAGGATTTCAGCAGGGTTCCATGACACAGCTTTATCAAAAATACCAATTTTTAGTCGTGCTTCAGCCAACTTCCATATACATATTATACACACTCTAAACAAAGGTGCTTTACAGCACCATAGTTCTTTGGCGTGTAAACATAGGGGAACCTGTTTTGGTGCTATATGGCACCCATTTGTTAAAGATGCCACACACACTACGGGACCCTTTAAATTTGGAATATTTCCGTGCACATGGGGAAAAAAGGTTGAGAGCCACTGCTTTAATTTGTTGTCCTCTGGAAATGGGCAGGGAGGTTTGTAAGCAATTTTATCTTACTCTTTCATTACTAAACCAAGCTAAACTAAACTAAGCTAAGCTAAGCTAAGCTAAGCCAAAATAAGCTAAACTAAGCCAAGCTAAACTAAACTCAACTAAGCTATGCTAAGTGAAACTAAGCCAAGCTAAACTAAATGAAACTAAACTAAACTAAGCTAAACTAAGCCAAGCTAAACTAAATGAAACTAAACTAAACTAAGCTAAACTAAGCCAAGCTAAACTAAACTAAACTAAACTAAGCTAAGCTATGCTTGGTGAAACTAAGCTAAAGTAAACTAAAATTAGCTAAGCTAAACTAAACCAGGCTAAACTAAACTAAACTAAGCTATGCTCAGTGAAACTAAGCTAAACTAAACTAAAATTAGCTAAGCTAAACTAAGCCAAGCTAAACTAAACTAAGCTAAGCTAAGCTATGCTCAGTGAAACTTAGCTAAACTAAACTAAAATTAGCTAAGCTAAACTAAGCCAAGCTAAATTAAACTAAACTAAGCTAAACTAAGCTAAGCTAAGCTATGCTCAGTGAAACTAAGATAAACTAAGCTAAGCTCAGCTAAACTAAACTAAACTAAAATTAGCTAAGCTAAACTAAGCCAAACTACACTTAACTGAACTAAACTAAGTTAAGCTAAACTAAACTAAACTAAACTAAGCTAAGCTAAGCTAAGCTAAGCTAAGCTCAGTGAAACTAAGCTAAACTAAACTAAGCTAAACTAAATTAAAATTAGCTAAGCTAAACTAAGCCAAACTACTACTTAACCGAACTAAACTAAGTTAAGCTAAACCAAACCAAACTAAACTAAACTGAATTGAAAGCAAACTAAACTAACTAAACAAATCTAACCTAATCATAACTTAACTTAATTTAGTTAATTTATACTAAACTTAAAAACCAGTGGAGAACCTCTAAAGAACGACTGGCTCTTCAGCTTAGTTTAGTTTAGTTTACTGGTGATAGAACCAGTAGAAAATCCCTAAAGAACCTTAAAGGGGCTTAAAAAGTTCTCTGTGTGATAGCGGTACTATATAGCACCTCAACCCACACCAAACAACCACTGAATATGTAATAAATAAAACAACACTGTAGGTGTTAACATACATCATTCTACTAGTGGCAAACTAGTTGATCACATTTTTGTATTCTTAAACATGTTAACATAACAGAACTTGAGATATCCTAACTCCACCACATTTAAAATCTTCTTTGTCATGGTCAAGTTAAGTCAGACTAGGTTTACTGAACTTGCTAACACTTAGAAAGAACAAATTAATTTCACCAGACAAACTTTACAAAAATAAGTAAATACAGTTTAACTGTAGATAAACTTAACAATTAAATATTAAGTTAACATAACTTGAGACTAATATGTACATTTACTTACCTTTTTACCTACTTACTGGTTTCCTAGATTTTTTAGAACAAGATCATGTCAGATTTCCACAGTGTGCTGCGTCAGAGTAATGAGGCTAAAACCTTAGTTTCTTGATATGTGTTTGAGTTATGATTTTCTGTAGCATACCTTCAGTGAAGTTGTTCTCAGTAAATCATTGAAGATGTAATTCCAGAAATGTATCCTCAGGGTTCATGTCAAAAACAACAAATTAGTTCTGCTTTATTTGACATGCTGAGAATAAATCTGTGATGTCAGCTGTTGATTCTTGTCTTTTATTTTTTTTTATAATGCACTGATTCACCCCATAAAAGTAAGCTTAGCTCATGGTCTAAGTTTGTACAAGTCAGCATGATCACTTCACGTCTGCTGCCAAGCAAAACCAGACATTTGTTTTGGTGTGGCTGATGTTGCAGATAACACTGCTATTACTGAAATGAATCAGTTAATAACATTTTCCCTTTTTTTGACAGTATTATTATAGTATCAAAGACATCAGCATTGGCGGACGCTGCGTTTGTCATGGGCATGCACAGGCGTGTGGTGGGGGGCCTAACCAGGACAACCCAAGCAGGTTGGTAATGCCCTTCATCTCAAGCAGTGCTTTAAATAGTTGACCCAGTACTTCTGTGTGGAAAGCTCTGGTTGAAGCATTTTTCATCACTCATTAATTATAACCTGACCTGGTTTCTTGTGAGCATTTCCAAAGTTAACTTTAAAGTATAACTTCAACCAGTGAATCCATTTCATTTGTTTATTCATTAACAGAGTGGAGTAGTTTTTTTTGTACAATGGGCTGTTGTATAACCTGAGATGACTTAATGCAAAACCACAGAGATGCAGCCAAATCTGGTGATTTTAAAGATAGTGAATTGTTTATCAGGAGGGGAAATGACCTCATATGTTTGTGAATTGACATCACCATTGTAAAGAGCAACAGATCATTGTACTTACTCTGTTTACTCGATGTGATGTTACAAATAGTTGGTTAAAGATCAAGATGTGTGATAAAGTTCTGCTTTGAGCCACAGTTGCCCTCTGTACCCTGAACATCTAAACAACAGGGCAACAAAGCATTCAGTCATGCTTCATTGTGTTTCATTGTTTGGTTCCCGTTGGTTTAAAGCTGCTCCTTTCAATATTATTGTATGAACAATGACTAACATACACAGTTAACATAGTGAAAGGGGAGTGTTATCACCTGATTCTGCAGTTACCCTCGGCTCTATGAAGCATTTTAGTGTCTTTCAACCCATTGTTTTGGTTGTACGGCCCCCAGGCATTATGTGTTCACGTTGTCCATCCATCTGTCTGTTCTATTCTCGTGAATGCGATATCTCAGGAACGCCTTGAGGTAATGTCTTCAAATTTGGGACAAACATCCACCTGGACTCAAGATATGAACTGATTAGATGTTGGTGGTCAAAGGTCAACGTGACCTCAAATGGGTCTTATTCTTGTGAACATGAGATTCAGCAATGCAAACATTTTTTTTGCCATAACTTGAGAATTCATACTCTAATTGTGACAAAATTTCACACAGATATCTAATAGGATAAAACAATAAAGGAATTACATTATATACTCGAAAGGTCAAAGGTCTGGGGCACCCAGTTGCTCAGTGGGTAGAGCGGGCCCCACATACAAAGGCAGTTTCCTTACAGCAGCGGCTGCAAGGCTCGATTCCAACCCAGGACCCCCTGCTGCATGTCATCCCCCTTCTCTCCCTTCCTTGACGCCCCAAACCGTCCTGTCATTAAAGGCAAAAAAAAGAGTCAAAGGTCATTTTCAATGTCACATCATGATGTTCTGCAAAAACACTTTTCTGGCCATTATTCAGAGCCATACTTCAGGAACAGAAGGGGAGACGTTTGGTCAGGGTTAGCAGACTAATCCTGAGTGTCCATCTGTGGTAGAAATCTTCAGTGCTGCCGGCTTGTAGATGTTCATGATGCATCCATGTTTTCAAATATGTAGCTTCTTTCCAGCATCATTCATATTTAAAGCATTGTCAACTGTCATGATTACTTATGAATCTGGACAGACATGGATGTAAACTGCAACTTGACTGATTTGCAAGATACAACCACAATGTGGTCAGAGATGGGCAAAAAAACATAAAAATGTATTTTGATACAAAATAAAAAATACCCCTCAAATAAATGTATCAAAATAAAATACAAAATACTGGTGCCAGAAAATGTATCAAAATAAAATACATGTATTTTGTATTTTCAAATACAGAAAATCCTTTTTTTCTTTTTCTTTTTAGCAGCGACCCGCAGCTCTATAGGTAACTCTGTTGGTCGGTTGGTCGGTTGGTTGGTCGGTCAGTTGGTCGGGTGGTTGACAAAGCTTTTCGTGAATATCTCAAAAAGTCCTTAACCAAAAATGCTCAAAATTTGCATACTGCAACTAGAGACCATGAGTAACTATACCAGAAAGAATGCCCACGATTCATCCATAGGTGGCGCTATACTAACTGATTCAAATCTTTTTGTGAATAACTCAAAAAGTCCTTGACCAAAAATGCTCAAAATGTACATGCTGCAATTGAAGACCACAAGTAACTATGCCAGAAAGAACAACCATGATTCATCCATTAATGGCGTGATAGTAGCATATTTGGTCGCAGCTATTGCAAATTTGCACTTGTCTTCTCACAATTTGGTGTAGGCTACCCTGAAATATTATTCATTGATTCAGATTTAGATTCAGGCAACTTTATTGATCCCACGTGAGGCAATTAATTTGTAGCATACTCATCTCAAGCATCAACCACAACAACATACAATTTCCTATGTTATGCACAGTCCAATAAAACAGACCACTAGGTCATTGAAGGGCACATTGAATGGCCCAAGTTTAAAAAAACATATAAGTAACCTCTAAGTAAAAAATATTATTACATCCAATATTATAAGAATGTGTAGCCTATTATTTTTGTTTTTTGATTCGTTGAGAAAGTATTTTGAGTATTTTAAATACAAAATTACTCCACTCAAAAGTATTTTGTTACAAATTACATTTGCTTTTTATCGGCCTCAAATACAAATTACAAAATCGTCAAATGTAATTGAAATACATATTTTAAATACAAGTAATAGAAACACTGCCCATCCCTGAACGCGGTAATACTATTTTGGTTCTGTCCCACTGTTTTCAGCTCATTGCTCAGCACCAAATAATAGACAGATTAGCACTAGCCAGCTAGCAGCTTGAAAACCAGATACATCCTTCAGAAGTTGGTGGAGACGGAAACAGCTAAAATTAGAGTGAATGATGGACTCAAGAGGTTGTCTCAAACATGTTTGTATAAATAGGCAGCTGTTTGCTGATACATGACAACTTAATAAGGTAATAATATGCCTGTGTTTACAACTTGTTCTGTCCTTTACTTAATGAATGTTTAGAGAAAGCACTGGGGAGGGGGGGTGCTGCAAATAAAAATCTGATCATCACTAAATACAGGTGTCTCATCTCATGTTTGCAGACGCCAGTGTGAGTGCCAACACAACACCTGCGGTGAGTCATGTGACCGCTGCTGCCCAGGCTTCAACCAGAAGCCATGGCGTGCCGCAACTGTTGACAGCCCCAACGAGTGTCAACGTAAGTGTACATGTACAATGGTTCATTCATTGTGGAAACAAAACCACACTCTGCTACTCCCCACACTGCTGACTTCTTGAATTACGACCCCCAGAGAGGCCTGAAGTGTCCCCTTGCCTCTGTTATTTAAACCCTGTTGTGAATGCCCTGTTATGGTATTGTAGAGAGCCTCAGTGAGGAGTTGAGAGGACATTCCTCATACGGTATGTATGATGAACATCATACATCACGACTAGCTCCAGGATAACTGCTGTTTGTCATCCTAGCTAGCTAGTCAGCCGGCTAGCCAGGCCCCCCACCTAGTCCCCCATGCCAGCTTATCTGAGAGCCTGTGTCAGCTGGAATCTAATTGCTTTGGACTGTTGACAAATTTCCCCGTCATGAAAAATGACCTTGAAGCAGCCACAAATGAGAGAGAAAGATGAAGAAGACTCTAATTAGTGCACCCATGTGGTGGAAATGCACCCTAACCATTCATAAACATTAATGAGACCCATACAGGAAGAGGATGTGCTTTCTTTTTTAACTTGGATTTTATAGTTTCTCCTCATACTTAACAACCAGACTTAAAACTCCTTTTTGGAGAATGAGTGGCTTAAGGTTCTTAAATACAGACAGGGGAGTCTGGGGTAATTTGCTGAGGCATATAGAATAATTCTGTGTGTGTCTTGGGGGTTTCCTCCTCAGGCTGTCAGTGTTTCTCCCATGCCTTCGACTGTTATTACGACCCAGAGGTGGAAAAGAGGAGAGCAAGTTTAGACACCTTCGGCAGGTACGACGGAGGAGGAGTGTGCATCAACTGCCAGGTATGAAATGCATGTCAAGTCTAAACTGATTCCTGTGTGTGCATGTGTGTGGTTGTAGGGGAGGAGGAGGGTATCAAAAAAATGAGGAAAAATTCCATGTTGTCTGTGTCCTCCGTGGGGCATTTGATACCGCACCACTTACTCTGCAACCTGTGCAAACGGGTCTGTGAGGCCGCAACAAGCTTTTTACAATTAACCAAACTTTGCTGTTAGCACTCCAGGAAATCTGTGTCATCATGTTTTATCAAAATAAAGTTATATCAAGTGTTATTTATATGATATGCCTCTGGAAAATAGAAGCAGAGAGTGTATGAAACCATTGTGTCTCAACAAATGTGTCAGTGTGCATTTGAAATGAGAAATTCCACTTCACAGAGCAAAGAGGACTCTTGTGTTTATCATTCTGTTCTCCCTGATCAATCATGTAGGACTTATAGCTCCCACATTATTTGTTTGTTCTTCTTCAGCACAACACTGATGGAGTGAACTGTGAGCAATGCCTTGAGGGTTTCTACAGACCTTATGGAGTACCTCCGGAGTCCCCTTCTGGATGCATACGTGAGTTGCGTTTCTGTGTTTGTCCCCTTGATTTAAAGGGGAGATTGACCACCTTTTATGTCCAATCAGTGTTGATTGGAAATGTAGTTGATTGAAGCAATAAATTCTTGAGTGCGTGCTTTGTTGACTGAGAAGGCTGAGTTTGCAGCTGCAAAATCTGATGCTTCCTGCATCCAGGGCATTTGACATGACAGTGACGTAGTTGGAGGCAAGGTAGAACTACAGGCTGTATTACAGTTTGTATTGCAAACTATAGAAGCTAACCTTGAAAATGACATCCTAAAATGTGAGCTCAAAGGATGTTATAGATCAGGATACATTTTATAGCGTTTTGACTGATTCGGATATGCAGCAGTATTTATTTGAGCTGAAGCCCTGCAAGAGGATACGGCTGGTGGGGACCCTCCAGAACCTGAGCTGTGGAGAGCAAACACCAACTGGTGGTGTCGTTACACAGAGCGCCCTCCGATACCAACAGAAACTGAATTATTCTGCTGCAATGAATTTCAGCATGGCCAGTTTTAGTTGGACACTGTCACCGATGTCAGAAGAGCCCCGAAAGAGCTCATCTGTGCACTACTATGCAAAGTGTTACTCCTCACTAAGACAGAGATGCGCTGGTGACCTTTTTAAGGATCCCACAGATAAACACGAAAATAACCAAGACCAGCAGGGCCGAGAGGGCAGATGACCATTGAGCGAGTATTTTTGTCACCTAATGCTATTGTAAGCTATTTCATTTAGCTGCATCTTGGCAAAGTGCTCTGATTAATTTAAGTTGGGCTTTTATTGTGAAAGGTAAAAAACAGAACAAGTGCTGCTGTGGAAAATGTGAAAAAAAAGTTTTGCTGTCTAGATGCACGCTGGCTCAGGCTATGGAGCCTCCATGTTTTTATTTTTTACCTGCAGGAATATGAAGTATGAAACTCATAATTAGCTACATTGTGTTTTGGCCAATTAAATAATAGTTATAGGCGTCAGAAGCTTGTGCACAATGCATCCTGGTACATGTAGGCACAGAACAACTCAGCTTTCTTGGTCAATATTGAACACACTGAGGAATTTATTGCTTAGATCGACTACATTTACCATCAACACTGATTGGATGTCCATGTAAGCTGTGGCGAACTTTCACTTTTTGGACACTAATAATTGGACACTTCCTAAATAGTTGTTGCTGCTTGTTTATTTGCTCTGCATGGATTGAAATGGTCGTTGTTTGTGCGAGTGCTGCAATCTGTTTTCATTTTGTATTTCTAGACATATGGAAATAGGAATTATATTAAATAAATGAGAGTGGAAATGCCAATTCAGATACCATTTCAAATCAGTTTCTGCCACTACTTTAATGCAATTAAAAAAAAGAGAAAATGTTATTTGTGAGGGTTGAACTTTGCCATCTGTCAGATGTCCAGGACACAGCACTAGATGGGTTTTAGAACTAAATAGTGTCTCACCATGTAGGCATTTGACCTGCAGTTTATATGACAAACAAGTGAAGCCAAAACAGTCTTCTATTCAAAGAGAGGCATCAGCGTCTTGTTTGAGACAGACACAAATGGCACCACTGAACAAGCACCACCGGCACCACTGCTTGTATTATTGCTAAACTGGGCTCCGCTCTTGTTTACATTACTTTAATGGTCCGTGGCTGTTCCTCGCCATATAAATAGCTGCCAGTTGTGTTTGGACATTAGAGGGCAGTGGAATTAAACCGGTTGCCCTGAGCGCTTTGAAAAGTAATCATAAAATCCACAAACTCGTTTAGGTCTGTTTAGCAGAGGAAGGTGTTGGTTTTGGCAAAAATCAGAGTCAGTAAATGTTCAGTAATCATTATCTGCCCCTGAGATCTCTCATTTTGAGATGATGGATGGTTGAAAGCTTCCTGTGCTTGTTTCTGATATTTGACTCATACATGGTGAATTTCTTTCTGTCTTACAACCAACAATCCTCTGCTGTCTTTATGTGTATGGATATCCATGTTAGTCTGCATTAGTGTTGCTTTTAAAGGGATAGTTGGGATCATTTGAAGTGGGGTTGTATGAGGTTCTTATCCATAGTCAGGGTATTACATACAGTAGATGGCATGTTCCCAGTTTGGACAGCTAAGCAGGAGTACCAGTACAGGAGCTAAGCAATACACTGCTTTAAACAGGGGTCAGCAGCAAGATGTATTTTAGCCACCTAAAAAAGACCCTCAATAAAATGTCAACATCAGTAAAAATGACTGCTATATTTAGAATATTTTTATCACTTCTACATCACACAGCCATTTCCAACAGAGAACCAAAGCCATGATATTGATCTCCTCAAAGCCAGACACCATTGAGAGAAACAGAATTTTAACGCTGCTGAACACAAGAGCTGCTGGTGTACCTCTGCTTCTGTCAGTTGGTTTGTTTGTGCTATTAAATGACTTTGGCTTTTAAAGGGGTTAGTTGGGATTTGCCAAAGTCACACAATAGCACAAAAACTGATTGAGGCAGTTATTAACCTGTGTTCAGCGAGCTAAAAATACTGTTTTTGTGAATGGAGTCTGGTGGCTTTGAAGAGAGCAAAGACAAGGAACTGAAACTGTTAATGGCGTCCC
Source organism: Epinephelus moara (assembly GCF_006386435.1). Lineage (NCBI taxonomy): Eukaryota > Metazoa > Chordata > Actinopteri > Perciformes > Serranidae > Epinephelus > Epinephelus moara. Next base: position 7,808,451 of record NC_065526.1, on the reverse strand, counting down.
TGTTGGAAAGGGTTCTCTGATGGCTAGGTAACATTTTGAGAACATTCTAAATATGACAAACACTTACAGTTTTTTTTATGTGGTACTTTTTCGAGGTGGCTAAAATACGTTTTGCTGCTGCCCCACCCATGTTATGTCGGTACTCTTGCCTGCTTCTCCAGTCTGGGGGCGAGCTGACCAACATCCACTGTCTGCAAAAGAATGAACATGGATAAGTCCCTCATACAGCCTCACTTCAGAAGATCTGAACTATCCCTTTAAACCGTAATCCACTACAGATTATTGAATACATGCCCTAAAATGTGATTTTTAACATATTCCATTTACCCTAAATACTTAGGATTACTTTTTGAATACTTCAAAATCCTCTTGCTGAGCACATTTGTATGTTCTAGATTTCCACGCCAAAGACACATTCCTGACAGTGTCACTGATGTGTGTCGCCTCTGCCATCGCCATGTGGCAGGTGCACTGCACGTGCACGCATTGTTGCAATTTTTAAAAAAAAAAATCTGTTTATGAGAAATGTGTGCCTCATATGGCAGTGGTTCCCAACTGGTCCGGCCACGGGGTCCAGATTTCTCCTTAGTCATTAGTTCAAAGTCCACACAGTTGAATACATTCAGCATCATACTTGCATTTGGTCATGTTTTTGTCCAACTATTTTGCTGTCTGTCAAGTAGCTGTGGGTTAGTCACTCACTCTACAGCAGGAAACAGCACTTCAAAATAAAAGCTCTGTGCCAGAAATTCACTGTACTTCAAAATAAAGTCTGTTTTCACTTGTAGTCACTGGCAGTCCACTCAGAATGCAGTGGACTGAATCAGACCGTGACCCAACTGTTTTAGAGCAAACAAATCAAAACACATAAAGTAATCCAACTCTGGTCTACATCGATGCATCTGTTGGCATGTGTACATATTTGTCTGCAAATGTTAATTTAAAACAAACATGTGACCCCACCAGCCTGCAGGTGTGATGAAAGGACGACAGCCGGCTGTGAGATGGGGTCTGGAAGATGTATCTGCAAGCCACAATTTGCTGGAGAAAACTGTGATCGCTGTGCTGACGGATACTATTATTACCCTCAGTGCATTCGTAAGTTTTTTTCCCTTATCAAATCCTAGATACCCAATTCTCCCTCAGAATCATGCATAACAGAGAAAACATTATCATTTGATAAACTGATGTGTCTGTGTTTGGGAGCTCAGTGTGTCACAGTATACAGTATCATGTGAAACTGAATCCACTCTTTGATGTTTGGGATCAGTTTCATGTTCACCCTTTTTTAGCCTTGTGTGTTACAGTCTGTCAGTTTTCGCCCCGAGGAGAAAAATGCAACTATTTTGGACTTGTTATTATATGCTCAAAGAAATATGCCTTTAATGCTGCAGGGCTACACACAGGAGGATGTATGCACATGCTACAGGACTGACACATGCCAAACCTCCATCCAAACAAATAAACTCAAATATTAGACACACAAAGGAGGAATTCCCTCGTATCTCATTCTGATCTGGCTACAGACTCAGGAGTCTGCCAGGGCATGGAGATAAGCCAACCAGTCTTTCATCTTTTGGAGTTGTTTTTTTATTTTTTCTTCCAGTCTTTGACTGTCATAAATCCTTTTTCAGGTAGCCTATCTGGTTGAACTTGCTGCAGTGTTCGGATTCAGTGTTCTGACAGTCACTTGTTTTTTGTCTGATGGGGCATTTATGTTTTAAACTTTAACTTAATCTATTTTAACTAGTCCATAAAATGAGTCATAGAGGCATCATTGTAAACCTCTTTGATGAACCAGTGATATCATCCTTAAAGTTTTTACAGTAATAATAGAAGAAAAAGCAACAAATCTAATCTGTCCCGCTGGCGGATTGTTTCTTATGTCATATAACTTTAAATTAATTGCAGATTGCTAAATTCAGACTTGGCATTTTATGAGTGTAAGATAGATTTATTACTTGAAGTTATTATTAAACCTGGGTCTCTCATCTCCGGGCTGTTAGCACTGACAAACTAGTCTAAACATGCGGACACAGTATTTAAGAGGCTGTCTGGGTTTCAAGAGACTCTTCTCTGCTGTCTTGTGTCACTGTTTAAGATTTTTACGACTTGTGTTTGTGATACAGTAGATCAAAGTTGATTCAGTTTATTGCTGGCAGAAGGCTGTGATTCATAGGGGTCACAGTGTTAAAGGGATAGTTTGACATTTTGGGAAATACCCTTATTTACTCTCTTGCTAAAAGTGAGATGAGAGGATTGATATTGCTGTTCTGTCTGTATGTTAATGCTAGATGTGTAGCAGTTAGCTTAGCGTAAAGACTGGACACAGGTAAACAGCTTGTCTGGCTCTGTTCAAATTTACTGAATCAACCAAGAAAGTCAGTGAGCATATTTCCCAAAGTGTCAACTGTTCAATTAATCATTTATTTATCACGTGAATTTAAAAATAATTACTCTGTATCTCAAAATAATGACTTACTTATTTCAAAATACAATCAATCAAACAATTATTTATTTGTGACATGTACAAGGTACAACTCCAGTGAAATGTGATGCCATCAGCTCCCTTTAACTTGTGCACTGTAATTCAGTGCTTTTTTGTGTCCTCTTACATTTTAAGCTGCGACTAAGTATCACAATATTTCAGGGTATTTTTGCGATAACGATATTCTTGACGATATGACAAATTAGTAAAAAATAAATTATTAATTTCAGAAAATAGACTTGCAACAGAATTAGTGATATAGTTTTACAGTTTGCCTTCAAATATTCAGTAAAAACTAAAGAAAAATTATCTCATTTCTTTAGTTTGTGAACAACAACAGTAACTCAAAGTGAGATTCATATTCTGTATACAATATTAAAAGTTCAACAAAATAAAATCTACCACAAATTACACATTTAAACAGCTAAATACAGAAAATGTCCCCTGGGATCTATATATATAAATCAACAGGTGATTTCCTTCTTTTAGCAAAATCCCAAATGATGTTGTTTTTTTTCACCTGGACCTTTATGCTCTGCCATTTCTCCTCTAATCATCATGCTGTAACCTGTGACAGGCTGTTATGATACCACAACTATCATCATACATAATAAAGATTTATGACAAAATCACTTGATGGCACTGACTCATGTGCACACGGCAAGAGAGGAGAGGGAGAGACGCTGTGCTGCTGCCAGAGGAGCCGCTGACTGAGTTCCCTCTGAGCGGTAACTCGCTAAAAGAGTCCGGGGCTGTTCATAAAACATTCAGGACGCCACAGTTTATTCCACACTACTGAGGCTGCTGCTGTTTTTAGAACCATCGCAGAGTCTGAAATAATTTTGCTGTCAGCCATGTTTGTTGTTGCCATGGGTAACAGTATGATGTCAATGTGTCTACAAGTTGAAATATTGTGAGTATTACGATATGAATTTTTCATATTATGATGCTACAAAATTATAGCGGTATAATCGTGAATGATATGATATGGCACACCCCCATCGATGACATCATCATGGTTTGTTCACATATCTCGACCTCGAGATGGCCACATGGTCGCTCCTCCCAAACACGGGAAGTGACTCTGCTCTGGACTTCTCTGAACATCGTATATCAGTACGAGAGTGTTTATTCCCCTTGTGGCGCAGTGTGAGCAGGAACAGGACAGCACCTCAGATTCACACCACCTTTAATAATGTATGCCTCAAACTGCATAGCGGTTTGTTGTTTATGAGTTTGATGTAATTTTTCAAATCTTACATCAAAAGCAACCTCCCACTGCGATAAATAAAGCTGACACTTGAGGTTTTACGTGATCACAGTTTCCCATCAGTGGAGGTCTTAATTGCGTTGCTTTTCCTTTGCAATCAGGATATCCCGTATACGAGCCGACCACCAAATCACCTGCAGGACCTATTGTGGGTAAGTTCAAAAAACAAGCAATGTCTTGTACCACAATTTAGCTTGACAGATGTTTTTAAAACAAGCATTTAAAAATGCTATTACTGTTGATCCTCTTCTTTTTTTTTCTCCATTCTTTTTTCTTCCTCTCCATATAGGGCCCACTGCCTGCCCTCCGGGTTATTTCGGCTCACCCAGCTGTCAGCGTGAGTGTGATTACACCCGATATGTTGTGCTGCTATGGAGGTGTTTACAAGGCTGTGTTATGTTAACTGCTTTTATTGCTTCTTCTCATTTGCATCAACTGTATCTAAAGAAAAACAAAACAGCTGCAACTGTATCCTCTTTAAGAGCTTTTTTACAGCGCAGTCCTTGACATTTTTGTCACCTGAGTCACATTTACTCACAGTCCAGGTTGTTAAAAAGGGCTTTAGAGGACCATGTAAGGCACCACTGAGTCTGACTTTGTTTTCTGCAGAGTTAAATGTGATGAACTTGTGGCAGGGGTCGGTCAAGAAAAGGCGTAATGTATACATGTTTGACTAACGGTGAGATCATGTTTGTAGGCCTTATGAAAACAGAATTAGCTGTATGTTATGGTTGGATTTAATGGGGAAATACTTAAAAAATATATCATCAGGAAGAGTAAATCTGCTGCTCAGTGACAGCAGATCGCGTACAATTGTTGAGCAAAATCCTGCGATGGTCGTAAACTATTATGTCCGTCAGTAGGGATTTAAGCTCAAGTGGTCTCTGTCCTCTCCAGACTTCAGTAGTCAGTTGGGACAATTCAGTGAGAACTAACCAGTCTATTATTAGTGATGCTCCAAACTGTCCTTTCTGGTTCTCTCTAAGCTGGGAAGCCCATTATTAGTAATATGGCATTTCTATTTGAACAAAGACCTTTAGCCCTGTCTTATCATTTGTCAGAGAATGAAGGTAAAAAATAACTTTCCCTTAACTTGTTTGAATAACGTGTCTTTTATCCTGTGAGCTGACTGAAAAGGAATTTATTCAGCAGCCTTCGAAAAGCTGATTTTAATGTTTTGGAGCTGCTTAGGGACAAAAAAAAAACCCAAACTGTGGCAGTCTTTCTGTTTGCCATCCTGTCATATTGCCAAGTCTATTCACATACCAATACCAGGGGAGGCTTGGCAAGATGTAGGCACCAGTGTAGCCGTACCACTGTGTGCCACAATATAAGAACAGTTCCACTAGAGGAAGTGTTTGTCGTTCCCTGTTATTCAGCGGGACCGAAGAAAGAGCTCAGGCTCATTAATAAGCAGACTCCAGGGTTCAGCAGGGTTACTCATTTGAATTTCTTTTAGTTTGGATTTAATTTGATTACGTTTATTGTTGAAATATACATGTCCAATGTGTTTGTGCACAGCGTGCAGATGCGACTACAGAGGGACAGCATATGGGGTGTGCGACGCTTTCGGCCGCTGCCTGTGTCGTCAGGGTGTGGAGGGGGCGGGATGTGACCGCTGTCGACCTGGATACCACTCCTTCCCAAACTGCGAGGGTGAGAAAGCATCACCATGCCAATGAGTATTTACACCCCATAAAGACACAACATAATCAGTGTAACTTGTTTGAATGATTATGAAATGTGACCTTTATTTTGAAAGAGAGGCCGCAACATGCTATAATGTAGATGAAAACAAAGACAGCATGTCGTAAAAGGAACTTATTGCAAACAGTTTCACAGTGAGGGTTGGTGTGCTACGAAGTTGGCATTTTGTCCAGCAATCTTTTGCTTTATTGTTTTACGCAAAAGTGTCCCTTTGTCTTCATGAATGCTGATTGCACTAGTTTCTGAAGCAAGTAAACTTCAAGCAGGGCTTTGTTTTTGACCACTTTAAAGTCTAAATTTAAAGCTCCTCTCTGAGAATTTATTAAACCCCTTAAAACTAATGTCTGTTCATTAAATTGACATATTTGAAAGTTTTTTTTTCCATGAAGATTTTTTCTTACCATTTTTTAATTATCCCTTAAAAAGGCTAAGATGTAACTCTTTATGCACACAATTATAGATATGTAAGTTGGCCCCACCCAGTGGCGGTTCTAGCCTAAATGGCGCCCTGGGCGACACCCTCCTATAGCCAAAAATGACCCAAGTCTGACATAGTTTGTTACCTGACATTGTTATTGTTATGGACAGTGCGTAACACGCAGCTCACACAGCAGCGCAGCACAGCAGCGCAGCACAGCACTGAACACACAGTCAACTGGAGCGGAGCCTGTGTTGCGTTTAGGCGTTGTCACGTAAATTACAAATTCCAGCACTTGCCGCTCCTGCGCCCCCCCCACACGTCGTGACCAAGTGCCGCCCTGGGCAAACGCCCATCAGGTCCATATCAGGATCCGCCACTGGCCCCACCCCTCAAGCGTCACCTGCAGTTCAGGTGAACCTGCTCACCTTAAACTTTGCTCATCCATTCACAAACCTCTGCTTGTAAACACGACTGTTATCAAACAGCTTATAATGTGTTGCTAATCTTAGATAAACCTTGTTCATGATCGCCAGCTCTGACAAATTCATTCATTCAAACCTTATGTAAGACTCCAGAAATCAATGGAGGGAGACCTTCATTTTCAGTGATGCTGAGTATGAGCAAAGACATAAAAAACAATCAATCAGCAAACAAAGAACCATCAGGCATATCAATTAAAACACAAATGAAATCATACAAAACAGCAATAGCAATGAATGACAGGTAAAAGTAGAAATACAGGGTGGTAAACATGCTAAGGTGTGCCAAGTGCCAGGTCTGTGCAGATTATTCCATGTGTAAGGTGCACTTTAAGAGAAAGACATTCTGCCTAGTTCAGTTCTGATTAAGGGAATGTGAAGCGACAACCTGTTATGTGAGCAAATACCAAGATTATCTAAGGTCAGCATCTATATCAAAGTTTTATAAATTAACAAATACCAATGCTGCTCCTGCCTCACAGCCAGGATGTGGTCAGCCAACCTTCAGTAATAATCACCTGTTATGAACCGTAGGGCTGAGTGCTAGACAGTAAAAGTAAAAGTGAAACTTAGCTTGCAAAAAAAGTCTTCTCCTTTGACAACGCTTGTGTCGCTGTAGCTTTATGGGATTGGTTCTTTAGGTTTGTGATGTAACAAACTACCAAAGCCTCGATCTTTGTTTTTGAGAAGATCATTGGTAAACTGCAGATCCAAGGCAATGGCGTTGACTGCTTATTTCGTTTATGATATGTCTTCTAACATACAAAAAAACAACCCATTTACATGTTAACAAGATTAAAAACTTGATTTGATGAACCTGACTTCTGCCACTTGAACCTCCAGACTCCAAAATGACCTTCCTGAGAAGCCCAGACCAACAGAATCTATTTTATCTTATCATCATCATATGTTATAGATACAATGAATTTTGATTCTAATGAGGAATAATGAGTGTGTAACTGTGCAAAAGCAGCAGCTGACGACCCTCTTTCTCTTCCTCCAGCTTGTGTCTGTGATGGGGCTGGTGTGGCTGACAGTGTGTGCAGTCCAACTGGCCAGTGCATTTGCTTTCCCAACTATGCAGGGCAAGAGTGTGACGAATGTGCACCAGGCTACTATGGATACCCAGACTGTGCTGGTGAGTGGCTTTGATCCCTCCATGTCCACCAAGCGTAACTACGATAGATAAACCAATTGGGTGCATGGGACGTGAGCACTGGTGGAAAAAATGTTGCTGCTGGTTTCACTGGGCTTACTGTGGCCTCTTCTCATGACTCTGTGGAGCAAACATGCTCATTCTCCCACAGCATCCTGTAAAAGCCAGCGTTGTCTTCCGCATTTTTTATGAATGTATTATTCGTGACACAGCATTTCACACAGAGCTAGAGCATGAGAAATATATATATATAAACGTCTTCCTTCCAGGGAATTATATTCCCAAGAATAGACAACTGGGAATCACTGAAGGAAATCAGATTCTGGAAAAAAAACCCTCTTGATACCTCACCTAACTCTTACGCTGATATCACTCATGGCTTACAATTGAATTTCTTACATCAGCTTGTTTCCTGTCCACAGCCTGCCAGTGTTCACCGGACGGCTCATATGGCAGCATATGCAACACACTTTCGGGTCAGTGCCTGTGTCTCCCAGGGGTGGTGGGCCAACAGTGTGACCGCTGTGCCTCTGGACTCAGGTTCCCCCAGTGCTCAGGTAAACACATCAGGAGCCATCATACTCAAAATGAAGTTATTTTGGGACTGAGCAGGAGCAGCAGTTAGACCAGTGGTATTTAAAGGAATACTTCACACACCAGATGAGCATGTGTTTATCAGTTATTCTCCCTGTGTAATGTTGAATTCATGAAGGAAAAATTGTTGTTTTTGCACGTATCTGGTGAATGAAGAATCCAGAAATGGAGAAAATTCTTTATGAATTTAACTATCCTCTCTTCAAAGCCAGACTCCATTGACAAAAACAGTAATTTTACCTCACTGAACACGGGAGTTGCTGGTCTACTGCTGCCTCAATCTATTAGTTTCTTTGTGTTATTGTGTGACTTTGGTGAATTTGAACTGACCCCTTCAAACACAAAAGTCACACAATAACACAAACAAACTAACTGATCAAGGCAGGGGTAGACCAGCAGCTCCTGTGTTCAGCAAAGGTAAAATACCTGTTTTGCTGTTGTATACGCAGCCCCCTATGATAGATATTGACCGATAGTGGGATTTTAGTGGCTGATATGATAACGATAGTTTGGAGGAGGAAAAGCTGATAGCTGATTAATTGGCCGGTAACACCAGCCCCTGAATGCCACTAAAGCTTGCGGTAAAATCAGCTGTTCCCGGGACAAAGCCACATTCTGTATCGCCAGAAAAATGTCGAGTTAATTGCTTTCTGAGAAAGTTATATCTGATATACAGTGAAAAATGAGGTTGAAAGTTTGTTGTGCATTCATCGCTGGAGTGCACTGAGTGCAGGCCCCTCCCAATCTCGAAGTAATCATTAGTTAATCATCGATTAGATTATCAGAAATTAATTTCACACACATTGCTATTGCAAGGCTTGCTACTTAATTCTAGCTAAATTATACTGACCACGCTAGCTAGTAAAACACAGAAAGCACGTAATGCTATTCTATAACCAGCAACCTTATTATGTCCCTATTAAAAAAGTAAAGCTGTCCTTCATTAGTTGACTTTCATTTAAATCATACAAATGATCTAAAGCACACAACACCTTGTATTTGCATGTGAGGTACTCCGTGCAAAAGCCCCACGGCCGTACTCACGTGACAAATGGACGTTACAGCTATCAGCCACTATCGGAACCTTGTTCTGCCATTAAGGATAGTTTATATAAAGTCTTATCTGCACCGATCAATCGGCCGATCAATCTGTCGACCTCTACCCTATGATTTCATTTTATCAAGATTTTTCCCTGTTTTTGGATTCTGTTTATCAGAGGCATATGAGAAAAAAGTTTTCTGCACAAATTCAGTGTAACACAGGGCAAGTAGTTGAAATACAAATGGTCATTTGAGGGGTAGGGTTGAGCAATGTCATATAACTTAGGGATATGATTTGTTTAATATGTTTATATTCCACAGCAGACACTAAATATACACTTTACTGTGTGCTTCCAGCCCCGATCAGTGTGTGTAACCCCGTAGGAACCGAGGTAGCCGATCCTCAAACGGTATGCCACTCTCAATACACTTTAATTTTCTGTCTACCAAAGCCCAGCCTTGATCATGGTTTTATTAGCCTTGATAACAGAAGTGGTTTCAATCTAAATCCAGCACTGGGGTGTGGATTTACATTACCTCAAAGTTGCATAACTGATAACACAGCTGTGCCACTGCTGCTTAAAAGTTCTTCCAGCAGATTTCAAAAGGAAGTGTTTTTCCCTGAAATGTAAATGCAATTAAAATGAAGGAAAAGAGACTTCCTTCCGTTTTGAAGAGGAAGAAAAACAATAACGAGTTTCTGGAAGGTCATTTCCCCCCCTATTTTGGAACAGCGCCTGTGTTTGAAAGAAAGAAAAACTACAAATTTCCAGTCATTCAGAAAACTGTCACTGCAGCACAATACGCAGGCGCTCGCGGCTGATTTCAGTCAATTATATTCTAAACAAATATAAGTGGACTTTCAACAGTAGCTACCAGTCTCAACAATCCATAGATTCCTTATCTGTTGTTTCAGGGCTCCTGCCGCTGCCGAGCAAACGTGGAGGGAACCCTGTGTGACAGGTGTAAACCTCTCTACTGGAGTCTGGCTACGGACAACCCTCGTGGCTGTATAGGTGAGTGACCAGAAATCTGAAGAGAACGAAAAACTATCATTGACTTAATTTTGTAAAAGGTACAATTAAAAAATATTTAGTTGACCTCCTATCAGTCAAAGGTGCCCCTGTCTCATTTATTTTCTCTCCAGGAGTATTAGTTCTGATCACTGACCCCATTTTTTCCCACTGTATTAAATCACCAGTAGCAATCTGACAAGGCACTGATATGGGTCTTGGCCCTTCTTACCCAGAGGATATGTCAACACACCCCTGTCAACAAGGCTGGATCTGCCTTCCTGTCCCTCAGAGGGGAGCTGAGGAATAACTCACACAGGCAAATTCCTGTTAACCGCTTTGAACGCGGCGCGAGCAAGTGAACCTGCGAGATTTCATGCTGTGACTCTGCAGTAATGAGTACCCAGTGGCACATCAGAAACTCTGGACTTCTCCACCCCCACAAAATAACTCTGTCCTAATCCTCTGAAAAAACGTAATTTTGGGAATAATAGGGTGGGCTGCCATTATCCAGCCGATGAGGGAACAGCTTCGGGCTTTGTCCAGATACCTGTCTAATGTTACAGAACAAGAATGTTGTCACTACCGCACAGCCTGAAGACACAAGACGAGGGGGAAAAAAAGAGCTTTTAATATCCTAAGAATGCCTCTGGTTGACTGCGGCCGGACATTAAGGGGAAGCTTTTTCCACTGTGTTGAAAGTGAGCGGTGGCAGTAAAGTTCCTCTGGGCCTTTGATGTGCAGATCTCTGAAGATTATGGGGTTTTGTGTCGTTGTGTTTTCACCCATGAAAGTGACAAAATCCTGTAATCAGAGTCTATTCACTGTAGATCCCCCCTTTTATACTTTCATAACCTCTCCCCTCTCTGTGTGTGTCTCATACCAGAGTGTCAGTGTGATTTGAAAGGGACCTTGAGTGGTGTTGGAGAGTGTGAACAGGTGAGTATTTCAATATTACCTGCTGTGACTGATACACATCTATTAATCAAATCGTGATTCAGATGAGACCATTATCTTACAAAGCTTTGACTAAAAGGCTCAGCCATTATGTCGTATCATTTAATCTTTTTGTCTTATATTCTCCTGATGATCTGTTTGTTTAGAAAAACGGACAGTGTCACTGTAAGCCTTTTGCATGCGGACTTGCGTGTGAAACCTGCAAGGACGGATACTACCTGCTGCAGAAAAAGAAGTATTTTGGCTGTCAAGGTAAGACACCCTTCTTTGCCAAACTTTAAACACCTCTTTTACTCACATACTTTATACTATGTGCTGCTGACTATGTCGAGTAGCGATCTGATCGTATATTGACAATTGGTTTTTCCTACGCCAGTATTAAGGCGACTTTAACTAACTTGCTATTAGAGTTAAGACTGAATGAAAATAGGCTAATCTCTGGTATCTGCACCCTACTGTGCATTCAGAAATGTTACTGCTGGAGCATCGTGTCCGCCTGCTGAAGCCCGTTAATCAGAACGAGTGTTGAGTGAAATTTAAATCTTTAATTACAAACAGTTTGCCGTCTCTTTTCCATGGATCTGACATCCTGCATCTCCGTTCTACATATTCCTGCTCACCAAAACTTTGCTCTGCACTCCATGAGAAGAGTTAATGTCGTGGATATAATTTGATTGTGATATCAAGGATAAGATAATAATGTCAAACGGAACATGATGCTGTGATGTTGTTGCACACGGGAGTTTAAAAAAAGAGCCATTGTTTGAATAGAGGAGATACTGTATTAAATAGATTTTTTTTCATGTTTAAATATTTTAGATCAGGTGTACAGATTCTTTTATGAATCACCTCATAACCGTCCGTATTGTCTGACTTCCTTTAATTAATATTCATTGACATACAGAGGACCATCTCTTTGGAACAACCTACTTCCATCACTACAATAAACATCAACATTATTTTTAAATCAAAAAACATCTGAATGGGACTCTAATTTACAAAGACTCTTAACACTTCATTGATTCACACAAAACATTTTTTTTGTAATTTGCACATTTCTTGTAATTTGTAATACTGCTAGTCTTGAAACTTTGATCAATTATGCTATTGTTGATTATATATTTTTCTTTTTTTATGTGTCATTATTGCTATGTAAAAGTGGAGGTATCTTCATAAGCCATTTTTCTGACCTCACCTGCACAGTGTTTACACATTTTAAATACTTACTGTCTGTTTAAAATGTGTAAACACTGTGCAGGAGAGGTCAGAAGCCAAAAATGGCACATAAAAAAGAAAACGATATAAACAAAGATTGCATTGCTGATTGCTGCTCTCTTTGGTTCAAAGTTTGAAGTGTATTGCATCTGTGACCACGCCCAACAGTGATGTCACCATACAGTACTGACCACACCCTGAGCACACTTTATCTCTGCAACAAGATGAGAGGTTGAACCACTGGAGGTCAGCAAATACAAGACTTTAGGTTAGCCTGAAGTGTTGGGCAAAATCTATTTTCATATTGTTCAGTTGATGTTACTCAGGATCAATAGTTGGTGATCGGGTTGCCAGATTTAGTTTAGTTTAATGTATGTATTTGCACATACATGTGTATAGGCAAGACAGTAAGAGCAGGGAAATACGGCTTTTCAGTCTGGTCATAAAGGGCTGTTGCATGAACTACAGATTGTACATTTTTGTATGCCTGTTACTCCGTTGCCTATTTCTTGCCTCAAATGTTTTCAGAAACATACTTTAGTGCACTGTTTAACTGTAATTCAAAATTGCTTGTAAGAAACCGACCGCCATATTGTTTCCTGTGTCAAAACAGCCAAGCTCAAATTACATCACTCACCAGCAGGAGAGTTTATTTGCCTGATGCAGCACAGTGCATTCTGGTAGTTGTAGGTTTTCTCCTCTCGAAAAAAAGCAAATGCCACAGCCCTTTTTCTCCGTTTTCTCTCGTCATGTGGCACCACTTTCAAAAGTACTTACATCTTTCTTCTGCTGCATAGATAGCCCAGTTTTATTAAAAGACCATCTTTCCAACAGTGAAGTTACTCTTTAATAAAAAATACTGACTTTTACTCTCCCTGGCAGGTTGTCAGTGTGATGTAGGTGGTGCCATTGGCATGGCGTGCGATGAGATGTCGGGACAGTGTTGGTGTCGGAAGAATGTAGTTGGCCGTGAATGCACAGAGTAAGATGTGGTTTTCTTGAATGTCACACTTAGCATGACATATTTTCACTTTTGCAAATAAATTAAATTAAACTTTTTGTGCACCTTGTTAGGCCTGCACCAAACCACTATTTCCCCACCCTCCACCAACTGAAGTTTGAGGTTGAGGATGGCACCACGCCGAATGCCAGACCAGTGCGCTTTGGTTATGACCCCCAAGAGTTCCCAGATTTTAGCTGGAGAGGTTATGCTGTAATGTCTCCTGCACAGGTTAGTACAAACTCACATCAGTACCTTGATATATTTGATGTGGTTATTCTAATAAATTGCACTATGGCCAGTCTATTTTGGGGACTATCTGCTACTTCAATAAGCTATTAGCTTCCTTTTTCAGTCTATTCTGATGCCACCATGATTGTTTTGCTTTTACCTCTGCTCTGATATTCCTGCTTAAAGCACACAACCTTCTGTGATATCAGGGGTGATGTGGGACTGTGGACACCAGCTCTCTTAGAACTAACACTATCTCTCTTCAGCCGGAGGTGATCCTTACACTTACGCTTGGCTTTCCTGGCCCTTTCCATATTGTAATGCGCTACTCCACCCCTAAAAGAAAGGGGAGAGCACGAGTGAGAGCGAGGATCTTGGTGGTGGACGAAGCTGGCTCTCAGTCTTGCTGTGACTGTAAGTGAAGGGCCTGCCTTCCTTTGGCTGTATCTTCATCCCTCCGCCTCGCTTGCTGTCTGTTGATTAACCCGCTCTGTTTGCTCAAGTTCTCATGATTTTTTAACCTTTCCGGTAACATTATGTCGTCATCGTCTACTCAAACCTGTGCCATTACAGTCAGCCATGTGTCACTCTCGCCCCCGCAGAGTGAAGTCAGAGTAACAGTGCATGTTGACCCAAAAGATGAGAAGCAGCACTTATTCCGTGTGGTTCTGCGGTTCACTAACCCGAGCAGCACCAGTGTGACCGGTAGCATCAAGGCTACCAATAACAGAGGCACTGCAGGTGAGGCTGCCTCTTCCATTGTATCAGCTCTGACATTTCATGTACATTTCATATCATCAAGTCTAACCCATCGTTGAAGAAATACAATAAATAACTGATGTCCTTTTGCCATGTGTTTATGTAAGCTGGGGCGTGATGTGTCCCATGCTGATGATGTCCCACTCCCAGCTGTGAGTGTGTAAGATTACAGACCTTTCTTCCTGTTGCTCTTCAGGGTCAGATCAGAGTAAGGAAGTAATATTCCCCAGGAGTCCCTCCCCATCCTTTCTCACTGTCCCGGGAGAGGGCTTCGCTGAGCCCTTTGCGCTGACCCCTGGGAAATGGATCATTCACATAAAGGCAGAAGGGGTTCTGCTGGTGAGTTTGTACTGAAGACAAAATTGTAGGAATTGTCTTGTAAGATGTGAAAAGAACAAGAATTGAAGTCTTACTGTGTAATGTTGTACTGTGTTTATTCCTCTGTTCATTTGTTCATAGAAAGGCAAAGTCCCTCCCCTTCTCGTGAACAATAGTCAACGGCGAGAGGCAAATAATTTTTTGATCCTGCTTGAATTTTGCCATAAGTTACACAAATGATGTTTGTCAATTTAAAAGCACAAGAGACTCCGCCAGCCAGACCGTCTACTAACCCTGCTTACTTGAATAGGGATAAAATGACTTAATCGTGCACCTCTTCTAGACTTCCCAAATGTTATCCAAACAAATGGATCAAATCCTGATGGTAAAACAAGTTATTTTGTGGGGGTTGTAACACTAAAAAAAAAAAAAAAAAAAAAAAATTTGCTGATGAATAGGCGTCGCCTTCACAATGTAAATCTATGGAAAAGGGTCAAATGACATCACGTAACCGACCCAGAAGTTGTAATTCCACGTTTGGCCACTAGGAAAATTGGCTTCACACTCCACAAATGTGACTTTATCTTTCCTGATGCGTTTTATCCAGCTACTTATCAGCCAGGAAGCAAAACAACGAGCAAGACCTGTTGCTTGCGTGAGAATATCTGGGTTTCTTTGGTGAGAAAGAAAGTTATGACATGAGTTACACGACTTGTGTAGTCTTGCTAATTCTGTGTTTTCAGTCTTACACAGATTCACATCAAACTGCAATTGTCGTGTCTTTCAAAATTATCTTTTAAACTGACAAACATAATATGTGTTATTCCTGGCACGATTCAAACCGGGTAATAATCATTTGTCCCAAGCCATTAACTACCATACATATTTTTCATGAAATAAGGTCCCATGGTGGTCCACTGGAAGAGGAGGGACTTTACCTCTCTATAGGAGAAGAATAGCAAAAGACTGAATACTAAGTTCATATTGTCACTTTTACTTCTCAGGACTATTTAGTGCTGCTGCCGCAGGATTACTATGAGGCACCTCTGCTGCAGGAGAAGATCACAGAGCCCTGCACATACTTACCCACTGCACGCAGGGATACAAAGTAAATCTTTAACATTTCTCCTCAGTATATTCAAGGTCTATCATTATTTCATATTCACCACTTATGCATGAAATAGGTGGTTTGTTTTCATAGTCATCCATCCTTGCTTTATACCGTATACAGTTCCTGGTTCCAGTTTACTGGCTTGGTTTAACTAACTACAGAAGTCTGTTAGGATAAATATGTTTAAAGGGTGCAGGTGTTTTTTTATAGCTGAAATGAATCATAATATACAGATTGGTTGTTTTGTGCCAATGGGTAAAAAGAGAAGTCAGGAAAACAGGATGAACTTGTAATTATCTCTCATCATTTTTGCTGACTCTTACTCTTCTGTGTGTCTCTTTCCCAGCTGTTTGCTGTACAAGCATGTGGCCATGGACGGCTTCAGCTCTGCTCTGGGCTCACAAGGAGTACTCTCCAGCCGCAAGGGGCGCAAGAGGAGGCAGGCTCGTGTGCATCGTCCCACCCCAGATCACCCCGAGATGGCTGCTCTCAATGGCAGACAGGTAGAAGGCCTGAATACAGTCACATACCTTTTCCTTTCACTTTCCTTTTTCTTCACAGCAGCTGCCCATATAAACTACATACTGTCACATGCAGTATCCACACAATATGGACATGCTACTTCCTCATAACATTGCACCCTGACCCCCCATATATATCCATTGCCTCGGATGTAAAACATTTACCGAGCTATCCAGAGACAGAGGTCAATCCGCAGAGCTCAGCTGTTGTTACTTTGCAATAACTGCATACATAGTAGATTCTAACACAATATATTTACAACAGTAAAATTACATATGCATTCCTTGTCGTTGGTAATCTTTATGATTATTTTTTTTCACTTTAACAATTCATATTCCTGTTAATACTATTCGACTGGTCATCGGTTACTTGAATGCTCCGTCATCCATCATTGTGGACTCTGACAGCTGTCAAAGAGCTGTCGAACTGTCATCTGTCTGGTGCTCAGTCGATGTGAGGAATCTTCCGCTGTGCAGAAATGCTGCAAAATGTGACTGAATACCAACCATCCTGGTATTTTTGGCATATTAGATTTGACATACTATGTATTGGGACATACTAAATCTTTTTCTGGCATCCTAAATAGTACGGTAGTGTGGATATTGGAACGCACAGAGAGTTTGTTTTTATTATTGTAGGGATCACCTTTGAAGCATGAAAAGGTTAAGCACAAAGCTATAAAAAAGACTGAGGTCATTCCAGAGGTTCTTATCAGCTGTTTCAGAGTCCAGAATAAAAAACAGATGATTGGGTTTTTGGCATTGAGACTGTGGAACTTCTGCCCAGTTGGCTAGTCAGTAGTTGGTCATGCTTTAATAATTTTTCACTTATTGCTTATTAACCTCCCTTAGATTGTTTTTCCTTTTATTGGAGTTCATTAACATAAAATGACTGTATGATCTGTGTCCTGTAGTCGCAGCTCCAACTCCGTCTACGTGTGCCCCGTCCCGGCCCGTACGCCCTCATCCTGGAGTACGCCAGCGAGGTGGACGCTGTCCAGAATGTCAACATACTCATCAGTGGCCAAACAGATTTCGAGATTCCAGCCAGGGCCAACATTTACAGTTGTGCCTACAGGTGAGTCTGTATTTGTATCTCTTACTTCAGCTGTCCAAACACTTCTTATATTAGTGTTTTGTTGATTTATGTCTTTATAATCTGTAACAACAGTAATGTTCTGGAGCTGGAAAGTTGGAGAACACGTGTGTTTTTCAGCTGTTTTTTGTCTTTAACCCCTGCAGCTTTTTGTGCCGGAGTGTGGCCGTTGACAGCAGCAACCAGGTGACATTTTTGCAGCTAGATCACAAGACGGAGATTCTTCTGCAAACTTCCACAACATCATTCCTGCTGGTGAGAGAAATGTCTCCACAAAACATTTCTAATAGCTCAATATCTAGATGTTCAATTTAAAAAACATTTTTTCTGTCTCTAGTATAAAGTGTATGCAGTTCCTGCAGAAGAGTTCTCCATTGACTATGTAGAACCCAAGGTGCTGTGTGTCTCCACTCATGGCCGCTTCACTGAGGACACGTAAGTCACCTTGAATAAACTCAATTGCATGCTTTTAATAGCATTAATCATGCAGCCCTGTAAATGTAAGCTGCAATTTAGGAGATGATGCTATAAGACTAGTCACTCGTCTTGTCTTGTTGTTTCGGAGTGCAGAGACACACACCTGTTTTCCAGGTGCGATTGCAGGCGTCCCTCCAGCTGTGTAAGATAATATACCTGAGGATGAACTTAGGGTCAAACTCCTTCTTTCTCATTCTGACACACTAAATTTACTCTCACCCTGAACCTAAAGACCAGGTTAGATGTTACAGTTAAGCATGTGTTTACAGCTGTCAGTGTGCAGTCCTGTCCTTTACTGTAATTCAATTCTGAGCAGTGTAAAAAATGCCTCCACAAAAGGGAAAATATGACAAAAAAAAGAGATGGAATTGATTTAAGAGAGCCTCCATTTTTACAGAAAGTTAAAGATCTTCTTAAGCGTAGGAAACAGTTTTAACAGGACTTTTTCACATGATTGTGTACTGGTTTAGTTTCTAAATCTGGAAAGAAAAGCACACATTTGACCAAGAGGGAAATGCAGGGATAATTTGAAGTAAGTCTGACAAAGCATTGGCGTGAAATGGAGAGGTAGAATCAGGAAGGAGGGCGTACAACCTGAGGGCAAAGTGTTATCCTGCAAAACAAAGGCTTTCCTTAGAAGTGTATATATATAGTGTGTGATGTCAGAATTTCTACACATTGATGAGACAGTGTGATAACTAGAGGATTTCAAGATTTAAAAAAGGATTATTGGAGATTCGTGTTGTTTTATTAGTTGTAACCTCTGACTATCCCCTGACGCCTCTCCTAAGTCACATTGTTCTGCTACAATAGCATTTGGCAAACACCCTCAACAGGCTTTAAGTAACAACATCTTGTTGCTGTTTACTTTTCTAGTCGACACTGCGTTCCGAGGCAATTCGACAAGCCAACCTCAGCCTGGATTTTGTATGCTGCCCGTGATGGACAGCTCTCTGCAGCACCGGCTGTCTCTCCCCAGCGAGAGGAGAACGAGGATTGGAGACGGAGGCGACAGACCGGCGTGTTCCCTATCCGTGAACCTCAGAGTGATGGGGTTCTGCTTAAATACCCTCAGGTAAAAACTTTGTTGAATAATCTGAGCTTTGCTAGACTTCCCCCTGCTGCTGGGAGACATTCATCGAGCAACTGCTGCCCTGACAATCATTTTCAATTCCAGCACAACTTTTAAACGCTTAAGCTTCCTCCTTTTATTTTTTATTTCTCCAGACGGAGATCACTTTCACTCCGAAGGTGCCCCTCCCAGGCACATATGTGGTTGTGGTCCATTATCACCAGCCTGAACATACTTCCTTCCCCGTAGAGGTCCGAGTGGATGCAGGGCGTGAGTGGAAGGGTAAGTGTGTAGGAGGGAGCGGTAGGCTGACTCCTGTGAAATAAAATAGAATTATAGCGTTTATCAGCTTCCACTGAAGCACATATAAGTGCGGTTACTCGGGCAGTGAGCCCTCTCAGTGAGGGGGTGATTCCTCCTTAAGAGCAGATTAAGTCCCTGGGCTCATGACAAGATGATCAAAGGCTTTGGACACACTTCCCTATATGGCTTTAGTGGAGGGACGGATTATTGTGCAGCATGCAAAAGTCTCTCCCTCTTTGTCTACTCAACTTTAACTCTGCTCTTTTCTTACAGGTTCAGTAAATGCATCCTACTGCCCTGCGGTCTCAGGCTGCAGGGGGGTTGTGATCGCTGATGGGCGCATCACCCTTGACTTTGAGGAGAATACTTGGCAGCCGCCCACCATCTCTGTGATCGTGCCACCTAAGAAGACACTTATTCTGGTCGGTGCTCAAGTCAAACTCTGTCCAAATGATGTTTAACCAACAAAATGAAAGTGGTAGAAATATGGGAAAAAATAGTAAGACACTTCTGTGTTCATTTAGTGTGTGTTTTGTACTGGAGAGGTTGGCATGCTGAGGTCCTCTTTCCTTAGTGTTATGCCATATTCCCAACAACAACAATGAAGGGACTGTATTCTACCTGGCAGCCCCACACAGCTTTCTAAAAGCTAAGCCTCCAACCTCAGTAGCACGGGGGCAGGTCGGGCTTTGCTTTCCTGTTGTTCCCTTACATTTACATTCTGTTCTTCAGATAAAATCAAGCAGAAAAATGTGGATAAAACACTTAAAATCCTCAGTTTATCTGCTTATCAGTCTCTGCGTCGTACTGATAAATATGATTTAAGCACAAAACAAAACAAACTGAAAGTTTCTGGTGAGATTGTGTGTTTTAATCAGTTGTTATGCTTTGTGTCTTTTGTGTAGGATTATATCATGTTGGTTCCTGATAGCAGCTACACTCCAGATCTCCTGAAAGAAAAGCCGCAGGATAAATCTACAGATTTCATACAGCAGTGTAGAGGAGAGAGTTTCTACATTGAGTAAGTATCCACCAAATCCATTTGAAATGGTGTTTTAAAGATCAGCTGTTTAATAATTTTGTTATAAGCTCTTTTATCTTGTAATCTGTGAGATACTGATGCCTTGTTTGATTTTCCTACTGTAATGTTCCCTTACCTCCCCCTTGCAGCAGTTTTAAAACAATAAACACAGTGGAAGTTTTTGGAAACAGTGCCCTCTAGCTGTGATGATGGAGTACAAAACCACATCTGTATTTGAAAGAACTCCTTTTATTTTTCTGTCTCCTCAGCCCGAGAAATTCTCCCCAGTTCTGCAGAGACTCTGCCCGCTCTCTTGTAGCAGCGTATAATAACGGAGCTCTGCCTTGTGACTGTGACAAGTCCGGCTCCACGGGGAGCACCTGTGATCCAGTTGGAGGACAGTGTCCCTGCAGGCAGCATGTCATCGGTCGACAGTGCACAAAGTGTGCCACGGGATATTACAGCTTCCCCTACTGCAGACGTGAGTGAACGGTTACTTCACTGAATGTGACAGTTTCCCACTCTTTAATCTCTAAAATCCCCTCTCTCTCTTCTGCAGCGTGTGAGTGTGGCCGTCGACTGTGTGACGAGGTGACAGGAAGCTGTATCTGCCCACCTCAGACAGTCAAACCAGCCTGCGATGTGTGTCAGAATCAGACTTTCAGCTATCACCCGTTACTGGGCTGCGAGGGCTGTGACTGCTCTCCTAATGGCATCAGAGCCAACGCAGGGCCTGACTGTGACCGCGTCACCGGACAGTGCAGGTAAGTGAAAATCTAAAACCTACGGCAATATGGAATAAACATCAAATATCACAATATTTTTCACCAAATACAAGATCAGTATTCACTATTGGTGCTTTTACAAAATATTTACACAAGATTTTTGTTTAATACTCACCAGTAATGTGGATGTAATTGACCAAGTGGGTAAAGGCAGATAATAGAACAGCTAGAGCAGTCTGGTGAGTTCAGTAAATTACATTAATTTACTGTAATGCAGCCTTTAAAACCAGGGAAAGGAAACACTTTCAATATTACGATATCCAAAATCTAAAACAACATGTAGTCTCATGTCACAATATTGATATAATATCAATTTATGGCCCAGACGTACTACAAGGTCTACACACATAAAATTGGAGGTTGAGGTTTATTTGTGAGATAAGTAAATTAAACAGTGCTCTGTACCGTATGTTTTTTTTTCTGTTTCCTGTGTATTAAACTAACAATAAAGGATGGAAAAAACGTGTTGCCATGTTACAGAAATTTTATGTGACTGAAAGCAAAAAAGTTCTTGACACAAAAACAAAAACTCACTTAAAGCATAAGATTCAAATTAGACGAGAGAGTATTATTTAAAAAAAAAAATAAAAAAATCTCAATTTAAAATGACAAAGGATGAAAAGACCGGCCTGTACGATTTTTTTTCTCCACATTTCGTAAGAGCAAATACTTAAAAAAATAGAATAAAATAAAAGAATAAATAATAATATGGGTATTAAATCCTAATCTCTATAAAACTCAATAATAAATTGCAATATTTCTGTTTGCTATTTGTGTTTATTTGATGTCAGCCATAGATTTGCTGAAGTCTACCACACAGTTGAGTTGGCACCTTATTTTTTTGTTTTTATTGAGTTTCAAAAAAAATATTTAGATGAAAGTTTATTACACATTTTTTAGCTTTCTCTGCCCACCCCACCCCATGGCACAGCCACGTTCAAAAATATAAATAAATCAATAAAATGAAATGAAATAAAATGGGAAGAAAACAAAATGAACAGAAAAATGGGTTTCGAAAAGTTGACATTTTGATAGTGGGGAAGTTGTGCCATACCACAAAACAATTTGCATTGGAAAGCAAATTGCCATATGTGGCAAATGGTGAAATGGACTGCACTTTCTAGTCTTAGACCACTCAAAGTGCTGTAACACCACATGTCACATTCACACACTGGTGGCTGAGGCAACCATACAAGGTGCCACTTGCTACTCTGTAACCATTAACACGCTCTCACACACTGATGGAACAGCCATCTGGAGCAGTTTGGGGTTCAGTGTCTTGCCCAAGGATACTTTGACATGCCGACTGGAGGAGCCGGGGATCGAACTGCCAATCCCCCAATTAGTGGGCAACAGATAACAAGCACATTATAATCACCCAGTAGTCCCTGGAGCTGCCCCTCTTGCCATAAATATATATGTGGTTGCCGTATTTAAAAAAATATAGATTTAATCTGTGGGATGTAGCTTGACATTTCATTTAACTAATGTAAAACTGAAGCAGGGTGATCAGATTTCCAGTGGACTGTAATGCACTTCCTTGCTGCGATCAAAGACAGTTTGACCAAAGGTCCATATTGTGTGTGCCAAGAAAACACAAGTGAGGTGATTTTGTGACATTTCATAGTTTTCAGGTAGGTAACAAATTCTGTGTAAAATGTCAGCTGCACAAATAATGACTGTCCCATGCTGCCAATACATTCTCTCTTTCATGCACTTATTTTTGAGTGATGAGGAAGTTGGAATGTGAGACCTGCAGCCTCGTACAGTGAAAGTAAAACATGACACCAAAATTCTTGAAGTGATTAATGAGGGGTTTAGTTCATGGTCCGGTCATGTCAGTCGTCTTTTCTATCACATATGTATTAAGTCTCAAAAGCAGCTTGGTTAATCCGTTAATAAGGAAACAATGGAATGCATAAACGCATGGCGGCATAAAGCCACATACTGTTCAATGCATAAAATCTGATTACATGTATTTTGCTCTTCACAAAAATCTGTTAATATCTGACTTTATAAATATATAAACCTCATATGATTGTTTTGAATGTTAAGACAATGTCCTTGTGTATTTTTATGTAGCTGCAAGCCAAGGATTGGAGGCCGGCAGTGTGATCGCTGTGCCGCAGGGTATTATGGCTTCCCTCAGTGTTTACCTTGTAGCTGTAAGAAAGGTGGCGTCACACCCGACATCTGCCACCCAGAAACTGGAAGGTGTCTCTGCAAGGTGAGTTCATTTCATCAGAATGCTGATTTATTCCCTCCTTCTGGCTCATTTTGGTGTACATGTCTTTTCTTGCTCTGACTTTCTCTCTATTATTGCCGCCGTGTTTGTAGAGAAATGTTGCTGGCATCAAGTGCGATACCTGTCGGGAAGGTTCCTTCTATTTTGACCCCTCGAATCCTCGCGGCTGTACCAGCTGCTTCTGCTTCGGAGCGACTGACCGGTGTCAGAGCTCCAGCAAGCGCAGGGGGAAGGTGTGTTTGCTTTTCGTGCCCCTGCATGTCTATGAATGCCTTTGGAAATTTTATGCCTGCAGAGCTTTCTGGCTGATAGCAGCTCTTTGGTGAACAATGTAATTTGTTTAATGAAAGCTGCACATGCTGTACAGGTGCTCAGGAGAATGATCTGCAATTGCATGGTGGTGATTTCATTGGAATTTGGGTATAATGTGATTCGCATTCATCTCTTGCTTATATGCATGGTTAAGTACAAGCCCGTGGAGTTGGTTATCACTTGTGAAATGTGAATACATTTCAGCATTAGGGTGGATTTTTCACTTTAACCCCCACATGCTTCCTGTTATTAGTTTGTTGAGATGCGGGTCTGGCGTTTGGAAAGCCCTGACCAGGAGGAGGTTACCTCTGTGCTGAACACAGCCAGTAACACAGTGGTGGCAGACATCCAGGAGCTTCCTCCCACGATTCAAACTCTACACTGGGTGGCACCATCGGCCTACCTGGGAGACAGGGTGAGTTGATAAACGGAGACAACATGCTGACAATAAGATTGTCAATAAATGTTTACTAATAATTGGGTGTGAAACAGATGCAGTGTGTCCTGATTAATAGCTTCATAGTTATTTTATTACAAAATCAAGCCAAATAAAAGGTGATATTACAAGAAACATCTGTGTTTGTTGGGTCTTATTTTCATATTTTCATAGCCGTGTCCTTGTTCCCCGTTGCACTCACTAACATATGCAATCTAGTTGTGTTTCTATTTCAAACAGGTTATATAAATGACTCATGACTTCACGTACCACCCCAGTCAAAAACACATTTTGCTGTAGAGATGTCTGCCTTTACTCGAATATATTGGAACTAGATGGCTCTCAGCTTGTGGTGATCACAGCGCCTAAAAGTACATTTAAAAACCCAACAGGAATGTCTCTTTCCATAAATCATGACCTGGTTATTCAAGATAGTACACAGACCCTGCAAGCAATTTGATGTAGGAACTACTTTCTTTCTAGTGAGCTACACCCACCAACATATTACCATGCTAAGCTAGCTGACATTACAGCTCAGCAGAGTTCACTGTCATGAGCACAACTCTCTTGTCCATGAGTAGATGCACATTTCCTTTGGTGGGTGCAGTTTGGTAGCAAGAAAATAGTTCCTACATGAAGCTGCTCACACCAAGGTCTGTGGATTATCTTAAGTAACTAGGTCATGTTTTTTAGAAAGAGACATTGCTGTTGAGTTTTTAAAATGTATCTTCGGCACTTTAAGCACATGAAGCAGAGTGACATGAAGATCCATCATGTTTAAGAGAAGGCAGACATCTCTAATCTGCAGCTCACACCAAACTGATGAACATATGTGTTTTAGATTTTGGGCTGAACTGTCTCTTTACCTTTCTGATTACCCTCCTATCAGACCTTTCAGTTGTGTTTTAACTGAACTCAGATAATTAAGTTTATCAGTTTTTTTTTTTATTGCCCTCATCTTCTTAAGTATTTTGCTTTTATTGAGTCTGTTTCAGAAAGGCTACAATGCCCATAAAATCTTAGTAATTAGATTAATAAAGATAAAGTAACTACTAGAAATGATGGTCTCAACTGTTACTTCCTAGTTGTGAAAACAGACCCAGCATCCCTTAATACATTTCTGTATACCAGTGGTTTCTGCAGTCCTTTCAAATAAGCTGATGGATATTTGTTTTTCTTTTTCTCTCCTTTCTTTTAGGTTTCATCATATGGTGGTTTCCTCACCTACCAGTCCAAATCCTTTGGGATTCCCAGTGAGGGGATGACACTCATGGAGAGAAGACCTGATGTTGTGCTGACTGTACGTAGTGCTTCTACTTTCTTCAGTCTAAGACCTCTCATTTTTATCAGTGGCAGATACACATTTCATTCATCCATCTTGTTATTTCCCCCTAGGGTCATAATATGACCCTGGTCCACATGGCTCCACAAGCACCACTTCCAGACAAGCTGTATCAGGGCAGAGTCCAACTCTTGGAGGTAAAGTGCAAGCCAGTTCCTCTGTTTGACAATCTAAAGCACCACTAGGCTTTGAATCAACCTCATGGAAGGAGATGAACAACAAACTGACGATTTTTGTATTCTTTGAGACTTGAGGTCATTCAAACCGATAAGCGTAAGCGTGAATGTCTAGAATGTAAAGTTGTCATCTTCTGGGGAGTGTAAAAGAGCCCTTTTATCCCGATAATGATGCCAGAGATAAGGTCAGAGATATTTTATATGACGTCTAATGAAATATGATTTTTGAACATAGCGCCCCCCGCCCTCTTCAGATTTCTCATCTTAAATGACTGATATGTTGTCTGCAGGGAAACTTTCGCCACGCTATCACCAACAGGCCTGTCTCCAGAGAGGAACTGATGATGGTCCTCGCTGGTCTGGTTGGCCTGAGGATCCGAGCTTTGTACTTTACTCAGACTCAGCGTCTCAGCTTAGGAGAGGTGGGCCTGGAGGGGACAACTGACATGGGGACCGGTGGTCCTGGAAACACAGTGGAAGACTGTTCCTGCCCCCCTGAGTACACTGGAGACTCCTGTGAGGTGAGGAGCTCAAAGGCTGTTAAATATTCCTCAATACTGCTTTGACTTTATTTTCCCTGAATAAAAAGGTGTATAAGTGTGTAGATAAGCGTTATGAGATTTTATGATTATTTAAAGGGGACCTATATTATGCTCATTGTCAGGTTTATACCTGTCTGTGCTGGAACACCTGAACACCCTCTGTCTGAAACGCTACATTCAGTGCCTGTCTCTTTAAGCTTCCCTCCTGAAAAAGCCCAGTCTGCTCTGATTGGTCAGCATTTCCAGGTCTTCTGCACTTGGGTCTCTGCACTAGCGGAAATGACTGTAACAGAGTATAGTGTCACTTTCTACTGTGAAAACCACCCAAAAACTTTCTAAACCACAATCTTCACAACCAGACATGTTCCAGCAGGAATATGATACGAAACTGGCTAAAAATTATTCATAAAGGCAACTAAGATTACATGTTTTCCTGAAGTTAGCTTGTAGCTACATGTAGCAGTGTACTTTGCAGCTAGGGAATGACTGTAATGGAGTGTAGCGACACTTTATGCCAAGAAAAATCACCAGTTAAAGCTTCTTAATCAAAATCTTCACAACTGGAGAGTAATATGTTCCGAAATTGGGTAGAAATTATGTTAGCATGTGGCTACAAGTAGCAGTGTACTTGCAGCCAGGGAATAATTTTAAGGGTGTATAGCTGCACATTCTACTGTGAAAAATCACCAATAAAATCCTTTAAAACAAAATCTTCACAACCAGACATGTTCCAGCAGGAATATGATACGAAACTAGCTAAAAATTATTAACAAGGGCAACTAAGATTACATGTTTTCCTGATGTTAGCTTGTAGCTACATGTAGCAGTGTACTTTGCAGCTAGGGAATGACTGTAATGGAGTATAGCGACACTTTATGCCAAGAAAAATCACCAGTTAAAGCTTCTTAATCAAAATCTTCACAACTGGAGAGTAATATGTTCCAAAATTGGGTAGAAATTACGTTAGCTTGTAGCTACATGTAGCAGTGTACGTGCAGCCAGGGAATGATTGTAAGGGCTTATAGCTGCACTTTCTACTGTTAAAAAGACACAAATAAAATCCTTTAAACCAAAATCTTCATAAACACACATGTTCCAACAAGAATATGATCTGGAATCGGGATGATATTAGCAACATCCGCAACCAAAATTACATGTTTTGTGCCTGATTTAGCCATACAGGCTAATTTTCATCTGCAGTCACTGGCAGGTTGATGGTTTGTGGGTTTATAAGAAAAAGACATTACATACATAAAGCGGATTGATGGCATGTCCATAGAAGGGCACATAAATGTTTCCCTGATGTTAGCATGTAGCTACATGTAGCAGTGTAGGCTACATAATGTAAACACTTGCAGTAGTGTGCCTGGAGCAGATGACCACATAAAGAAAGTCTTCACGAGCTGATGTCAACTTGTCTTGAAAGTCGTAAAAACTGTTGGAGACAGAGTATTCAGAATGGTGTGAAGCCTGAGGTATTTGGAAACAGGGATTACTTTTACATATGTGTACCTCGTTACTTGAAACGTTGGCCACATTCAGTATGAACATCTGACACTGTAATATTATATACATGACATGAAAATAAGGAAAATAATAATATGTCTCCTTAAAAACAACAAACAAGTGTAGCATTGTCTGAAGCTTAGCATGTTACATCCTGTCTTGGGTCTACTTGGCGTGAATCCAGCCTTATTGACTCTTTCATACTGAACAAAAACTTCCAAAGTCTTTACTATACCTGAGACAGGGTGGGGGGATTCGGATCATTTCATAAGGTCTGAGAAACAGTGGAAAAAACAAGCAGGGTGGGGCAAGGTGTTGATTGATATGGCATCTTGTCATCTTTGAGGAACTGGACCTCCTCCTCATACTTTAAGGGTGTCCTGACACGCCTGAGCGAAGTACCACACCCTTTTTCTAGAGGAAAAATTCATCAGAAGGGGAGCTTTGGATGGAATGTACTGGAAAATACCATCCAGGGAGCTTCGCAGCCAAACTTCGTAGCCTCGGGGCTGGGATACGATGCACAATCACGCAGACGTTATATTAGTGATTATCCTGCTGTAATCACTGGCATGGTTACAGCTCACAGCAACGTAGTGCAAACAACCGTGATGTCGTTGCTTAGGAAAAGGCTTTACTTGAATTCCTTTTATCCTGGGAATGGTGTTGACGACTGAGTGTGTTTGTGCTTCTCAAATCTGATTTGTATATACATGATTGCAGAAGTTTTGCCCACAGAGGCCAATTAAAAATGAGAATAAAACAACCACTAATTAAAAGGGAGTTGTTTTAGGTAACAGAGAGTGTTTATTGGTGGATAGAAAGAATGTAAGTTTCCTGTGTTTGTTGGAGTGCCATTGCCATAGATGTGGTTACCTTCCTGTGTGTATGTGAGCAATCGTCTGATCGGGAGTGTTTAAAGGAAGTTGATTATATGTGCCCCGAGGTAGTATGACAAGACGGCACGCTTGACACACGGGGTGTGGCAGTTGGCAACACATTGTTACTCATAAACCTGAGTGCATTCGCCTGAGTGCGCCCGTGGTTTGTGCGTGTGTCTGTGAGTACACCCGGCACACCTAGTTGTGTCTGTTGTGTGTTTGAGGAGCGTGATTCAGGTGTGAGTTTGTTGTCTGTGTTGTCTGAAGACGTCTGACTTTCCTCTCAGTCACATATGCTTGCACAAACACTGATATAAACCACACAAACACACACACACACATAATTTTACAGAATATGTTTTTCTTGCTTTTTCATGCCGTGGCTTTATCGCCACACCCTTACAGCTTTAAGTAAACACAACAGCATTTATAATATTGTCATTTTCCTTTTTTCTATTCAGAAATGCTAAAAGTGGATTTCCTGTGTGTGCATGCTCGCGTGTACACCCTGTCTGAATATGTCTAAGCTATTTTCTGTGTGTGTGTGTGTGTGTGTGTGTGTGTGTGTGTGTGTGTGTGTGTGTGTGTGTGTGTGTGTGTGTGTGTGAGTGAGGCAAAGAGGGAGAGAAAAGAGAGGGAGAGTACTTGCATGTGTGTGCTTGTGCGCCTGCATACAGTCATGCTGATCTGCAAGGCTGACTCAGGTAGGAGATGGGGCGTGTCCTCTTCATGTACGTGTGCGTGTGTGTTTAAGAGGCTGAGGCAGGGGAGAGTGGAGCATTATTTCACACAGACTAAACGTTCGGAATGTCAATTACGTGTATGGATAGACGACGGCGTACGGGACTTTTGCTCCAGACCCTGCTATGTTGGGCTTTGATTGGTCTTTGCTGCGCTGGCCACAGGCCCCGAGAGAGAGGGGAGCGAACCCGCCACACCAGGCATCGTGACAGATTGTCTCAGAGGATACACTACCTGCAACTTAATGACCAGGGAACACAGAAGATAGAGTATCCATCACTGAATGATCAGGCTATCAGGTGGATACGCGTGCCCTGGCTGTTTGGCAGAGGACAGGCAACTCGCCCTCCTGCTGTTAATGACAGTGCTGCCAGTTCTCAGATTCAGGTAAAAATCTGTGAAGATGTAATGCGTCTTCTTGTTGGAGTGATATTGTTTTGCACTGCTCAGCGTCTCAGGTGTGGGTTGTTGGTGACTTGAAGACTGTTATCATTGAAAGCAAAGTTCATGCTTTGGTTCCTCAGCGTTAACTGTTAATGACACTTAACCTTAGGTCAAGTTTATTGCTGTGTGCTTTGCAAATTCTCAAACCTCATGATAGATCAAAGACAGTTGTCGTCTCGGAGAGTCATTTTTAATACTCGTAGTTTTAGGCCAAATAAAACAGAGGCTGGTTCCACAGTTTATATGTTTAGTCTCTCTACTGAACAGCAGTAATAACATTTTGTGTATCATTCAAGGTTGTGCAATATGATAGTATATAACCAAAGAAGATAAAAATGTGTATACGTACATATACTGTAAATAATTATAGTTACAAACTATGACACAAATCAGGAAGCGGAATGCTTTCTTTTTTTCTTTTCTTTTCTGTTCTTTTATTTAATTAAATTTTTTATTTTATTTTATCTTATTTATTTACGAGTGTTGAATTTGGGGTTTTGACATCAATTTGATAAATGACAGATTTTTCCGTATTTAATTCACTGGATTAGCCAAAAACAGACACTTCTGGCTGGTTATTTAATCTTTAAAAAATCTGTTAAATAACAACAACAACAAAACACTTCCACAAAAATATACTCTATTATGATATTCTAGATTTTATCCACAAATATATTGTCTGCCCATAGTATCATTATTGATCCAATGACACACTTTGGTATATGAGTAGTTGTATATACTTGTAAATAAGAGGTAACTTCAGGTTTGGTGATCATGTCTTTACTTGTGTGTGTGTGTTTTTTTCCAGAAATGTGCCCCTGGTTTCTACAGAGATGACAGTGGATCCTTCCTGGGCCGCTGTGTGCCCTGTGACTGTAACGGTCTGGCTGATGAGTGTGAGGACAAAACAGGGAGATGCCTGGTAAGAAACGCACTCAACCCTTATCAGTGACTTCAGGTATACCATAGACGCCCACACATACCTTAAAACCAAGGGCGATTACTTCACCCCAGCTGACTCCAGTGTGAGCCACAGTTTAGTCAGAGTCTAGACATCGAACCTTCAGGGTACATCTGTGGGCCACATCAGAAACACTGTTTGATAGGGCTTCCTGATTTCCAGACATCAGGTTATCGTGTTCATTATTCTCTCTGATGGAAAGATGAGCCTTTACGCATTTCCAAATCTCAGTCGACTCTGTTGTGTTACTGTTATGTAAGACACTCAAGACCGGGCCTGTTTTTGCAATGCAGACATGGATCCACACCCTAGCAGCTCAAAGCCAAATGGACACAAGCAGCTGAATACACACCATGCGTCAAACACACTCTAAGAATGATTTGATTGGAAATGTGTTTTTTCTTTGCCCCTAGACATTTGCATTCCTGCGTCAGTGTAATAAAACACCCGATGTCTGTGTGTAAAATGCGAGCTGCAGGGCACACACAGCACTTAGATTTTGTTTTTTATACATTGTCCATCTATAATCTTGCTTCTTGACACCCTTAATGCTTCTCATTTAGGTTGCAAGTGGTTTATTAAATACATTTTGTCATTTTCAGAACTGCAAGTACAACACAGCAGGGGACCGATGTGAACGCTGCAAAGAAGGTTACTATGGAAACGCAGCTCAGAGAACATGCAGAGTTTGCCCGTGCCCATTCAGCTTTGCTGGAAACAGGTGGGTAATAAAAACAAAACACCTCCAAACACTTGTACAGTAACTAAATGGAAATGTTTTAAGAACTAAATCACAATCTCTCTGTCAATCTGCAGTTTTGCAATCGGTTGCAAGGAGTTCTTTGGAGACATCAAGTGTGTATGCAGAACAGGCTACACTGGAGACAAGTGTGAGAGGTGAGTGGCTGTAATGGCAGATATATGGGCAGTTTAAAGGCCCAGAGACAATGGCCAATTAGCATGTACTTTGTCCACCTGTGTGAGAGGAAATAACTCTCCATACTAACAGGCGGCGGTAGTCCGTATTGATTATTAAAAAAGGGAAACTGAAAGACCGACAGGACAAATTTAGGAAAGCAAGTTAGCCAGTTAGCACATTAACAACACAAGCCAATGCTGAAAGAACAGAGGATGACAATAACACATCCAATTACGAACTGCCTCTGCTAAAGAGCTCAATTGCTAGAAAATAATCTTACTTCATGTAACAAGTTTATTTTGAACTCACACCCTCTTGACTTTAGTCGTTTGCTTTTCTTACTTGTGTTTCTCTTCTCGTGCACGGAGCT
Source organism: Epinephelus moara (assembly GCF_006386435.1). NCBI lineage: Eukaryota > Metazoa > Chordata > Actinopteri > Perciformes > Serranidae > Epinephelus > Epinephelus moara. The sequence goes on along the minus strand of NC_065526.1, from coordinate 7,776,541 downwards.
GACCTGCCAGTCAGTGTGATTTCATTCAGCGATAGACTGCACTGTCTCTGTCTCTAATTCAACATGCTGAATTTGCTGAAAAAAAGCCAACAAGTGACTAGCTGACTAGTGCCAACAGTGCAGGAAGCACTGCACAAACTAGGGTGACAAATGCTCACTAACTGCCCGATACTGACCAACAGCTGGCCGGCAGCTTGCTCTGTCAGGGCCCGAGCATGCCATGCAATGATGTCATATTCCTGTGCAGATACTGTGTGTTTTAGAATAATTTAGATTTACTTATTTCTTCATCATACTTGTTTCTCTTTCCCATAGATGTGCTCCTGGTTACTATGGCGATCCACTGACGCCAGGAGGAAGTTGTCGGCCCTGTAAATGCAATGGCAATAGCAACAACTGTGACCCCAAGACTGGAGGTTAGATTGTGGACTCCCATTATGAAACAATGCATTAATCCACTATTTAATTATGCTACATCGTAGTTCAGTTCAGTCATACTGCTATACCTATACATCATCAAACATTTTCTTATGTTTCTCCAGTTTGCAAGAACACCCTTGAGCCGGGAGACACAAACACAGATGAGCACTGCCAAGGTAAATTAACAAGAGGAACTGAGGTTGGATGCTGTGACATGCAGTTTACAATGAATTGAGTATGATCCCTTTTTAATCCGATCTTCATTTGTATTCCAGACTGTGATAATTGTGCCCAGACTTTACTAAATGATCTTGAGAAGCTGGACGAAGAGCTGGGAAGGATCAAGACTCAACTGGACAACGCTACTGCCAGTGCCTCCTCTCAGGACAGGCTGAAGAAGCTGGAGAAGGCTGTGGCTGACACCAAGGTAACTTCAAAAGAGCAGTTAAAGACATTTAAAACAGTCACAGATCATGCCAAACCCTGGTGCCAAATGCACGGTTACAAGCACAATGAGATCCTTTGTTTGTTTTTGCACTTTGCACATGTCCGTTTCTTACAAATACATACACACAAATACACACTCACACACACACAAACCGTGTGGCACAGGATGGGTGTGCTTGTTCAAACATTAGAGATTCCTGCTGATAAGCAATCTCAGTGAATTTTGTCCCACAGCCTGTGTGTCAACACGAGTTAGAGACCACACCACTGGATGCCAGTGCTTGTCTTGCCGCCTTGTCATTCCTCATTCCCTCATAATCTCATTGTTACGTCCACTTCATTTGAGTGCGCATCCTTTGTGCATTCACGAGACACAAGTGAATAAGCACAGCACAGTTCAAAAACAGCCTGTATCAGCCTCAGGCTGCAGCACACCACCTACAGCGTTTGAAGTTTCTTTTATGCAGCTACATTTACATTTCTGCTGCTGTGCTTTCTGCAGATACTTGTAAACAAATTCAGCTCTGCCGTCAACACCCAAAAGTCCAGAGTCAACCAGCTGGATAACGACATGGACAATCTCTCAGATGACATCCAGGCTCTCAAAGACAAGGTAGAGCGATGGAGACAAGGCTTACTGTAACATTTTATAAAAAAATATCAGCATAATGTGTAAAAAGAATGTGTATGAGTATGTATTGTCACTATATATTTTTTTATTCAGGCAGATGAGAGGGCTTCTGATGCTGAGAAGGCAGTGATGGAAGTTGGGAAAACCCACAAGAGGGCTGAAGTTCTGGACTCAGAGATTGAAAACATGCTCAAAAAAATCCAAGGTAAAGGGAACTTAAATTCAGCAGCAAAATTCTGTCTGTACTTTATTAGTGTCTTCATTTCTTGTTTTCGACTCTCTTTTCACGTCTTACTTTCTTGTGTTTCTGCATTTATACTTGGTTCATCAGTATATATAGTTTGTCTTCACAGGCAGTTTAATAGTCTTTATTACATTTCAATGGCATTGCTTGTCAAATATCCCAAATATTTGCTTGACTGAGTGTGTTGTTTGTGCGTTTGCAGCTCTGCTGGACCAACTGAAGGATGCAGGTGCCAGTGGTGAGACGGTGCCAAATGAAAACCTGGCGAACATGCTAGAGGATGCTAAGCGCATGGTGAAGGAGATGCAGGATAGGAACTTCACCCCTCAGAAGACAGCTGCTGAGAAAGAAAGAGATGAGGCCAAAAAACGTACGATACTTAGTCTATACATAGTCAGTAGAAACTTCAGATCGTATCCACAAGTATATAAGTATTTTTGAACATGGGATTTTTCCTTCTGTGTTAAAAAAAAAATCTCATCCACATTTTAAAATTTTAAAACAATCGCTGTATAAATACAAACACAAAAACATGAATGAAGCGACGTCAAGAGCATGCCAAACCAGCAGGTGGCGATAAAATCCTAACCCTAAAGCCACGCAGAGAAAAAGAATGATGATGTTGGCCAGGCAGAAGCCTGACAAACAGCTATTATCGAGGGGCTGCCTGGCTGCAAGGACGCATCCAAGGAGGTTAAAAAGAGGAGACGTCACAGCGTCATATGACGTCATGTCCTTGTAGTACAACACATGCACAGTAAGGTCTGGTCTGCAGCTGCCAAAAGGCTCAGTAGGCGGAGCACTGTCATAGGAAGAGGGGAATCGTATGTGACTTTCTGATGGCTCTGTTTCTCAAAGTAGTTGAAGAGTAACTGTACATTTATGTGTAAACATGTAAAAAGTCCTGTTAGCACGGTTAGAACCAGCGCGATTTCGGCCATGTCCACCATTACACAAAATGTCGCCTTATTTATGACGCCTCACAATCAAGCCAAAAATTGAGTTTTCCCTGTCTACATGTCAAAAGTGAAAACAGAGTTTCTGACAATCTTCACCCTGGAAGGAGCTTTACAAAATGTCAGACCTAAAATGCAGTTAAAGGCTGAAACACATAGAAAAAGCTTTGTTTGAAAAAATACCAGTATTTTGTGGACTAGGCATAAATAAATCCCTTTAATCCCCCTTCAGAATTTCATATCAAAGCACTGATGTGGTTGTTGGAAAATTTAAACACCACTGCAGACTGGTCAATAAGATGTCCATCAACATATTCTATTTTATTTTCCAGTGCTGGACTACATCCAGGCCAATGTGAGTAAGCAGACTGAGCAGAACGAGAAAGCAGCAGAGAAGCTTCGGGGCCTTCTGAAGGGTTACGAGGCAAAGCTGAAGGATCTGGACAAGGCCCTGAAGGAGGCAGTGGACTTGGTGAAAAAAGCCAACGCCCAGAACGGGCTTAATGCTCAGGCAATGGGAGATCTGCAGGTAATAAGTCATAATCGAGTAGTTAATCAGTCAAGACAAAAGTGTGGGTGTGTTGGTTAATGGTTAGTGAGGAAAGAAATTGGAATGGGGCCATATGTAGGATTGTGAATTGGTTGATGACCAATGATGTCTGGGGACTGTTTAGTGGCTTATAACATAAAAGTGCAGTTAAACATTAAGATTATAGGAAACGTGTTAGTAGAATGTCCTGCAGGTTATTAATGTTATTTATGTTAACTCCTCAGTTGTACTCTTAATTGACTCATGTGCTCCCTACAGAAACGTATCAAAGACTTACAAAAGGAGAAGGCGACTGTTACGGACCAAATGGACATGGCGGAACAAGAGCTGCAGAAAACAGAGGACATGGTGAAAAAGCTATCTGACAGCAAAAAGGTACGTTTGGCAAACTGTAGCCTGCATGTCCCTTTCCCGAAATATTCTCTGTACTCAGAGTCATACACTCAGATATCTTGTATTCTGTTGCTTCTTGGCATGAGCCTAAACATATTTGACACGCTGTAGCTACAGTATGTTATAATAAAAAGTCCCATCTCTGATTCACACGAGCGACCTGCCAGGTCCCAACATGCAGTCCACTCAGATAATGATCAGTGCTTTTGCTCGCTGTGCTCTGAGGCAAGCCAAATGGTATTTCCTGCTGTTATGAATAACCTGCACCCACTCACCTGTCTTGCTCATCTGTAGGAATATGAACAGCTGGCAGCACAGATGGATGGTGCCAAGACTGACTTGATCAAGAAGGTGAATGAGATTGCCAAGGCTGCAGCCAAGGAGGACCTTGTGAGATCTGCAGAAGATCATGCTAAAAACCTCGACAAGCTGGCAAAGGATCTTGAAAAGTAAGTATTTTGTGCACACAATGAAGACACACATTATGACCTGAGTAGCAAACCACTGTCTGTTGTTTATACTATGGAAGATCTCCTCAGTGCTATTCAAGCATACAGTAGTCTGCTTAGTTTTTCGAGATGGATGTCATTTGCATCCGTTCTCCATGTTTCTTGTTTATTGTTTTTCACTTGTTATCCTGTATGACAGTACTGTGAAGGAAGCAAGTGGACGTCCTGAGGTGCGTAACGCCAAAGACGCTATTGACGCCTACAAGAACATCACAGATGCAATAAATGCTGCCGAGGCTGCTGCCAATGAGGCCAAAGATGCTGCCGACAAAGCCTTGAATGTAAGCCATAGATGTGATACCTGTGTGTAGGATTTAGTGGCATGTAGCGGTGAGGATTACAGATTGCAACCAGCTGAAACTTCTCCAGTGTGCCAAGTATGAACGCCTGGTTTGGATTCCTTTAATGTTCATTGTTCAGGAGCCAAATTATCTGTAGAGGTCCTCTCCAAAACAAACGGACGCAATGATTTGGATAAAGCAGTTTCACATTACAAATCAGTGTTTCTCCTCATTGCAGACGGGCCGCTAGCCTAGCACCTGCTAATGCGCGCTCATCGCTTTTCTCTGATAGCCTCCAGATGTTCAGGAGGTTTTTATCAGGAGACAGATTATCCACAGAGGTTTCTTCCTCTCCAAAACAAACAGACCCTGTGATTTAAACTGGTAAAAACTCTGAATGAAGAAGTTCCATGCTAAAAAACAGGGTTTTGCAATGCTGTCGTCACAGAGGGCCTGTGAACTACGGAAGCCTTATGCAGAAACATGAACGGCCCTATCTAGAGTCAGTGTTTGGTTTGTCCGCTCCGGGCTATTGTAGAAACATAGTGGTGGACGAGGACCCTATCAGCTCATTCTTAGGTATCAAAAACACAATGATTCAGGTGATCATACACTAAAGAAAACATACTGACATTCCATTACTGCCAATAAATTCCCATAAATCCTACAAACTGGACCTTTAAAGAAGTAATTGTACACACTTCCTGGATTGATACAAAATGCATCAAGTATCAGATATATTTTAATAACCTTTTTCACTTTAACAAATATGTTTGTTTTTTTCTTTCCACTATTAGAACGTGAATAACCAGAAGCTCACAGAGAGAGCAAGAGAGCTATTAGGGGAGAGTGATGACCAGCTGAAGAATGCAAATGATGCAAAAGCAGACCTTCAAGGTATTCAGCCCTACTATGAAATTATTGTTTTTAAAAGAACCGAAAGCTCAGTCACTAATTCTGCTTTTTTTTTTTTTTTTTAAATAGATACTAAAAATGACATTGCTGACGTGAAGAAGCGCCTACAAGATGCTGACCAGAAAAAGAAAGCTCTTCAAAAAGACCTGCTTGATACACAGAACCAGTTAAAAGGCATCAATCGAGGTAAAACAAGTCAAGGCGTTATAGCATTAGCATGAGTATTTAACTGATTGTGTCCAAATTTATTTTTCACTTTCCCTAACCACTCATTTCTTCACATCAGATGACATCGCTAATATGATTAATGAAGCCAAGAATAAGGCAACTGCAGCCAATGACACAGTCAGCAATACTATGGACAAACTGAACGCCATCAAAGATGAAATGAAAAAGATCAATGTCAGTCCCGTAGACCCCAACCTGGGCAATGTATTGGATGATGTGGACAAGTCAGGTGAGAATTCTAAATGATGTCTTTAGACACATTAGACACGTTGTTCTTTTTGTGTACTGTAAGGTACGGAATAACCACTTTTTACATTATGAATCTTTTGGATTCAAAGTATAGATCCTGCATTTTTACAATTTGTTGTCCCTCTCTCATCTTCTACTAACAGTGAAGGACCTGCTGAATACCATCCCATCTCTGAATGATAAGATCTCAGAGGTGGAGAATCTGACCTCCCAGTTCGCACCCATTAGCAACATATCTGAGAATATTAAGAAGATCAAAGACCTCATTGAACAAGCCCGGGACGCAGCTAACAGGGTGAGGTCCCACTCTGTAAAAGCATCCATAACCAAGCACAAAGTCAAAGCAAACAGTCCCCTATTTTGCCTCCATAGATCTAATTTCCCTTTTTTTCATGTCTCTTTTCCAGATTGTGATCCCGATGAAGTTCACAGGTGAAGGCCACGTGGAAATGCGTACGCCAAAGAATCTGGATGATCTGAAGGCCTACACGTCTCTGTCTCTGAAGCTGCAGAGACCTCCTGGCAGGGGTGATGGACGTCGCAGACGCAGACAGGCAGCAGGCGAAGGAAACATGTTTGTCTTGTACCTTGGCAATAGAGATGTAAGTGACTCCAAATCCATATCCATAGTTTAACATAAAGATTAAGTTTGAGATTTGACACTGGGCACTAACAAACTGCGTCTTACAGCCTTCAAAGAATTACATCGGTATGTTTCTGAGGGACGGCGTGCTTTACGGTGTGTACAAGCTCAACGGAGTCCAGAATGAGATGAAAACGGGTCCCATCACCATGTCTGGATCCGAGCCGGCCAAGTTTGATAGAGTGGACCTACGCAGGTAAACTGACAACATAATTCTGTTGTAATTCACCTGTTTTCAGTGTTTTATGGTGAAGTGCACGCTCTTATCCTCTGTGACTTAAAGTGAAAAAGACCAAGGATATTTGTGAATGTTGTAAATGTGTTGTGGTTTTAGGATTTACCAAGATGCAGTTATGACCCTCACCAAAGATGTCACCTCGACCACCCCCGGTCAGCAATACAAGGCCAGTGCCCAAGGCAATGCGAACAAGAACCTCCTGGACATCAGTCCCAGTGATGTTGTTTTCTATGTTGGAGGCTACCCCAACGACTTCACTGTAAGCAGCAAGGACATAAAAACAGCAATACTGTTCATTTCTTTTTTATTTTTGACAAGCATGTGTTAAGAAATCTCTGTTTTGCTTCTCCTCAGCCGCCACCTCCTCTCAACTTCCCCAAGTACAAGGGCTGCATTGAGTTCTCCTCTTTTAACGACAAAGTCGTCAGTCTCTACAATTTCCAAAAGGCAGTGGGGATCAATTTGGAGACTGCATGCAAGAGGTGGGTCCTGGTATAATTAGTGTTGTGTAGTATTTTATACACCGAAAACATACCAACCAAGTAAATGCGGTCTGCAGCAAGCTGCCATGCAATGTCTATGCATTAGCCCTTTCTATGAGGTGCTCATATGCTCTACCTGTTTTTTGTTTTTGTGGATTTCGTGTAGTGGTCTGTTTCCTCAAATAGACATGTAGGTCAGGTTGTTTATAGCCTTTTACTCAGTGTTTGTCAGCGTATTAGCCCAGTGGATGCTTTAGTTGGCTCCATCCCCACTGTGATCCTGAGTGCATGAGTTTGATAAGCAAAATTTCTTTAAAGATTGTTGGAGTGACAGATGAGCAGAGGTTATCGTTCTCTAACATAAAGGAATACTTCACCTACTACTATTTTTAAATCAGTAAGTCATGCAGTGTTACCTTGAATTCATGAGGAAAACATTGTCTTGTTTAACAACAGCCAAACTATATCAAAAGTCTCACACAACTCCTGCAGTATTATCCAAGCGTATGCTCAATATGTTCCAAACACATGCATTTCATTAAAACCTTACTATTTAAAGGAACAGTGTGTAAGTTTTAGTAAGATTTAGTGGCATCTAGCGGTGAGGATTGCAGATAGCAACCAGCTGAAACTTCTCCCAGTTAGGATTCCTTCAGTGTTCATTGTTTAGGAGGGTTTTTTTTCCAGGAGCCGAATTATCCACAGAGGTTTCTTAGGGTGCTTTCAGACCTAGAGTTCACTTGCCTAGAGTTGGTTCATGTTCTCGCGGCAGCATTTACAAGTGGACCAGATAAAATGCCTTGTGCGAGAAAGCTGCTCTTGATTGGTCAGAATTTCCATGTGGGAAAAATCCAGGAAGTAAAATGTTACACAATAAATGTGACACTTTCTAATGTCACAATGGAGGGACAGCTACGCAGGTTGATTTTAGCGCTGCTCATCGTGGACTATATTGCTGTCATTGTTCATTTTAGTCAAACCATACAGTTTGAAAACGAGGCGCGGCTCCAACTAGAAAACAATGTTTTGATGCATTGGATGTGCTGAATGTGCATATTAAGGCAGTACAGGAGGAGGTGCACATTAATAATCCTCCAGGACATGTAGCTCTTGGTCTGGTGACAAACAAACTCTCTTGTTTTGAACGAACTGCACTTAGGGGACAAACAAACTTGAGCTCAATTGAACCGAACCAGACAGGGCAGGTGTGAAAGTACCCGTACTCTCAAAAACAAATGGACCAGGTGATTAAAACCGGCTTGACTAATTTATATACAAATGGTCATTTTGTGGATGAAGTTTTCTATTAAGACTATCTTTTCAGGATTGGATTTTTAAAATATAATTCTCTGACCTTTTCTCCCCTCTATCCAGATATGTACCGCCAGAGGATTCTGACTACTATGAAGGCACTGGTTATGGAAAAGTGAACATAGACAGACCAAATGCCTTCCTCGTCATCAGTATGAATCTGCTCACTCATTCAGAAAACGGTCTGCTCTTATACGTAGGAAGTGAGGTAAATTGTTGTTCACATGGTAACTTAATAAATCTTGTTTTGATGAAGTTTTGTTCGAATTATATGTTCTATTTGCAAGAATTTGATTATTCTATTTCTCCTGCAACACAGGACAATTACTTTACCTTGGAGATGGAGAAGGGCTTCTTTGTCATACGTAGTAATTTGCTGCCAGCACCAATTAAAGCGAAAGAGAAATCATTCCCGGTAAGAAGCTTTTCTTGGTTTTGTTTTCTGCAGTCAGGTTCTTCCCTGACAATTCAATCATAAAACACTGGTGTGCTCCTCCTTTTAAATTGATGTTACTCAACGAGATAACATTTGTAAATCAAGAATCATTCATTCAACCACACCTTGCTTCTCTAACCTTTCTTCAGACACAGGACTGGACAGAATTCCGCATCATTAGTACAAATAAAGGAGAAATTAAAATCCAGTCTGGCAATGTAGAGAGAGTCCAAGCCCAAGTCACATTTGACAACAGCAAAATAAAAGAATTCTACGTTGGTGGTGCCCCACAAGACTTGAGGGAAAGGTACGTGGTTATCAGTTTTCCTCTTATTTTGTGTTGTGAGTTAGGTGGTCAACGTTTTCCCCCTTTACTGAAAATAACTTGATTTTCTGTTCCCCTTCACAGACATAACATCACCATACAGCCATACAGAGGATGCTTGAGGAACCTGAAGCTGAGGTCGAACTTTCAACCTGTTGACGAGCAAGTGGGCATCAGCAAAGGTTGTCCCAAGGACTCCTTGGTAGGAAGTTATCCTCTGCTCCCCAAACCAGTTACCAACTTCCCAAATCACACGAAGGCTTATGTGTCAACTAATTAACTAATGCATCGTGTCCATGTACTTGTCTAGGTTTCCCGTAAAGCAGAGTTCAGCCTGGCGAGCTCTCTGTTAGCTGACCTTTCAGACTTTAGTCTGGCCAATGACGTTACTGTGTCCCTCGGATTCAAGAGCACAGAGAATCAGGGTCTCATTCTGCGAAACAAAGATCAGGTCAGTCCTGACATTTATTTTGAAATGTGATATTTTAATTGTGACTTTATGAGATTGAGATGAGATGAGTTTTGTGTGAGACAACAGGTAGAACTTGATTTGGTTTTAAGACCATGTAATTTTTTATGTTTTCCAGGCTAATGGGATTAATCTTGCGTTGGAAAACGGCCACGTGATTCTCAGTTTCAACAACAAACTCTGGAAGTCAAACAAGAAATATAACGATGGCCAGTGGCATTATTTGACTGCAATGAGAAAAAGTGGAAGGTATGAAGGAGACAATGATCTTACATTCAGACATACAATGAATAATGTTGACATCCATACAGATTTAATATTGTTTTAACAACTATGTACAGTAGTCTGTGGTTTTGTGTGATTTTAATTTTACAAGCAGATATGTGGGCTAAGAAATTAACACGGACAGTGACACCTGTTACGTAACAGTTAATGATGATTTTCCAAACAGGACTGAGCTGCTCATTGATGATGAAGTCAGCGGTCAGGAGCAGAGTGGCACTGCTTCCATACCTAACACAGGTGGCTCCACAGTCCTTGGAAAGGACACGTTCAAAGGCTGCGTTTCCAACCTCTACACAAGACGGTAATATTTCCTCCCTTTGCGTTGCATGGCTGCATCATTTAGAAATACCTCCAGATTCATGCACAGCTTTTATTATTGAGGTTACACATCAATTGTTTGCACACTGAATGTCTAGACACTTTGATGTGGGGTGTTTATAGTGTATCTGTCATCTGTTCTGTTTGCAGGCCATCCCACTTATACAAGGCCGAGGACCTCAGCAAGTTTAAGGCTTCTGGAGATGTCTTGCTGGATGTGTGTACTGCTGACAGTCTTCCTCAACTGATGCTTGACCGCGCCTCTAAGAAGGTGAGGGTTTGTTTGTTGTGATTGTAAACAACTGACAAAAATACCGAAGCCCTGAGTGGCAAGTGAGAAAAAAATGCATGTTGTAAGTCTGATCTAAATTGCTTTCTCTCCTGTGTTCATGACTTTAGAACAGGTGCAAAAAAGAGTCTGCCTCGATACCCTTTCTCACCACTTGTTTCATAGATGAAAAAAAATTAAGTAACGGACAAAGATTATCCCGGCAAAACCTTCACTTGTTCTTAAGTCATAAACACTAAAGAGAAAACCATTTAGACTAAGAACATGGATCACCAGAAAATGCTTTTCCCACTTGCCGCTCAGGAGCCTCCACTGACATTTGATTGAAATAATTAAAACTTCTTTTCAAAGCAAATCAACTAAGTGACATTATTGTTTAACAACTAGAGCGATCCATCTTATTTAAAGGTATAACTGTCAAAACTAGCATGTTCATTAAGAGCATGGTGACTTGATGGTTGTTTCCATTCACTAGCAGTAAGTCATACCTATTTGTATCTTTACCTTTTGTAACTCTCACACATTTGCAGAGTGAAACCACTGCATGATATTATTGTTGAGGGCGAATTGATAATCGCACATTGCTTGTCTCATGTTGACATTGCTTACATGATATTCTGCTGCCTTGTTTCCAGAGATGAAGAAGGAGGAGCCCTATGACCTGCCGATGCTGACAAGAATCTAATATTGACATGAAAAACTGGCACCTTGCACCACAATGTTCTGTTGCTTGTGCACAATCTTATTCATCTGCAGTGTACTTAAATAAAAAAAGTTGCATGAACATTCACAATAATCACAAGAATTACTACATGTATTGTATCACTGTCTGTTCTATTTAAAAAAAAACATTAATTACAAACAAAAACTTGTGAATAACAAGCTTGAAATCACCTCATGTCTCTTTTCTTTCTTTCATGTAACATTAATGAACCACTAACAGTCATTCACAAGCACGTGCACTCTAACTCACTGTTGTCAGACACTCATGCCTGATTATGAAATGATATAAACTGTAATTTCATTATCAAATAAAATTACTAATCATTACAGCTAATATCCAACACAACAAGGTCTGCATTTGAGTTTCTCATCATTCTCTGACCCCTGTTTTACCCGACAGACTTCATGTGAATATTTTTATATTCTACTTTTAAGGACACAGGTGGACACAAATTAAACATTTTAAACCTGTTAAATTATTTTAAATTAAAATGCATATTAAATGGAAACCCTTGCTGTTGCGGGCCACTGAAGCCCTGTGAGATTTTGTTACATTAATAAACTTGTCTTGACTTAACAACCACATCTAAATTTATCAGTCTTCCATCTCTAACAACTCTGACTGGGCTCTCAGCATTAAGGCTGAGAAACACTGCTGTGCAGCATTTCCTGCGATGAACTGTCGGTATTTCACAGATAAGCAGTGAAATATGTGAGGGCCTAGCAGAGCTTACCGTGTTCAGACACATTATCAAAGCATGGTTACATCATCTCTGCACATCAATGTGGATCTCGCATGCCCGTCATAATTTACTAAGCTCTGTGCATTTGATTCGGAGCATGTGATTAACGCGGGCCGTATCACCACCACAATCTCCGACAACCCCTGACCCCCACAGCAGATTGCCTGAATAATGAATTCTCAGCTGCTGCATGAGTTCACACAAGTGCAATAATCATTTGACGCTACAGTCTAGACTTGAAGAAAGAAATATAACCAGAGGAGTCACAGAAAGACAAAACACAGATGAGACTGTGCACATCATATCACACATGACACCTTTTCTTGGTTCCCTGTCCTTTATTGGTGTTCTCTATAATATCAGGACCACATGAGCCATTTAGAAAAAGTCTTTGAGTGTGTTTAAAGTTTAGAAACACTACAACTCCATTTAAAGTATTTATCCTTGAGTGTATGACAATCTGAAATCACTAAAATCACATATCAGAGCAACTACATTCCCGAACAAGAACAAAATGTTGAAACCAAACACCTCTCTGACTGAACAGGAAGTTTACCGGAGGTTGTGCTGCTTCAAGAAACTCAATGTTACAGTAAAACCCTCCATGTAACCAAAATAAAACATTCAATGTGTGATTTTGTAGTTTTAGCTACAAGATACTAATGATTACATACTAATTTCATGAGTGATTCAATCATAACTACCAGATTATAGTTTGCTATTTATGAAATTGGTGACGTCTTTGGAAGACATCGACTGTTTTTCTACACTGCATGATGGTGTTTGTGGATCAACTGAGCAGCAAATCGACTGAAAATGTGCCTGCAACAATTCTGATAATTGTTTTAAATAAATAATGCCAAAAAATCACTAATTCTAGTTTCACAATTGAGAATGTTTGCTGCTTTCTTTAGTCGTCTATGATAGTAAACTGTATATGTTTGGGTTTTAGACTGTTGGATGATTGCTTTCTGACATTTTATTGACCAAACGATTAGTCGATTACTCTACAGAATAATTTGCAGATGAATCAGCAATGAAAATAATGAAATCCTACATTTATTTATTCAGTGTACATCACGTCCTGAATGATCTTGTCTGTGGGTAAAACTAAAAAGAGAATATAAAGACATTTTGGATGTAAACTAGGATTATTCTCATTCTCACCACTATACATTGCCATCTTTATTTATCGACAGATTGGAGCCGCTTTGGAGATGATGAGATGAGTGAGGAAACCGTGATGTGAGGGCCAACTTTGTCCCCTGTGCTGAGTGTCTTGTCTTTATGCTTGTGCTGTTTTCAGGATGTTGTGATGCAGCCCATAAACGAGAGTCCATCAGCATGTGCATTACCCACCCTGGTTCAAAATGCCTATCGAATGGGCGGCCCTGTCAGCAGCCTCACCTACAGCCTTCCCCTACAGGTCCTGCAGCCCAGGTGAGTCCCGTCGTACCCCGCTGAACTGCCATTTCACAACTCATGCAAGCACACACATGAAATGTTCAGTGGTTTTCCAAATGAGAAGCGTGCTTGAGAACAGTTGCTGCAGTTCTGTCAGAGCCAACACACACAAACACTGAAGACTGTTCTTTCTTCACCCTCCCCAGGCCTCACTTTTCTCTGGATGTGAGGACTCGAGGACCTGAGGGCCTGCTGTTCTTTGCTGCTACCAGAGGAGGGCGCTCTCATCTCGCCTTGTACATATCCAAAGGCAGGATCAGACTGTCTGTAGGCAAACAGAAGGAGATCTTCAACAGGGAGAAGTACAATGATGGGAAGTGGCACACGGTCAGTGGACTCATATCATACCTGTACTTCAAGATGTATCCAAACTTATGTACAATCTCAAACATCACTTAATCCACATTACAGAGCAAAGCTTTATCAGTCTGTACGTGTGTGGTGAATCCTGCAGGTCATATTCAGTTTGGAGAGGAAGAAATTTCGATTGGTTGTGGATGGGATCAGAGCCCAGGATGGTCAGCTGACAAATGCCGAGTTGACGTCCATGCAGCAGTTTGTGTCACCTGTGTACCTGGGCAGCGCCCCAGAGTCCCTTCACAAAGAGCTGAAGGTAAAAGAAACCCCACACACTGACACAATTCATTCACAAATGTCATTATATACTGTTATATATACCAGTGGTCCCCAACTGGTCCAGATTTCTCTTTAGTCATTAGCTCAAGGGCCACACAGTTCAATAAATCCAGCGCCATACTTGTGTTTGGCCATATCATCAAGCTAGTTTGCTGTCTCTGTTAAGAATCTGTCCATTATACACTCACTCTGCAGCTCATCACAATAAAAACTCTGTGCCAGAAATTCTTTATACTTAAGAATAAAGTTTGTTTGTGAGTCACTTGCGGTCCATTTAGAATGGACCCGCGACCCACTTTTGGAGCACGACCCAGCAGTTGGGAACCACTGATACACACTGTTTCTTCTTTATTCATTTTTTTTTTTCTAAATATATACTTTCAGTTGAAGGCCCTTCCAAAGCAGAGCGTCTCCGGCTGTATCCGCAATTTTAAAATGAACGGAGCACCGATGTTAAATCCAACCTCAAACCACGGTGCTGGCCCCTGCTTCGAGGGACAGACACAGAGAGGGGCCTATTTCTCAGGGAATGGAGCACATGTCATGATCAGTGAGTACACACCTCTGATAACAATCATATAACACTGCAGATGTATTTCTAACACCATAATGAACTCTATCAGCCTAGGAATTTTAATCGTATCCACATAATCTGACGACTTCTGAACAAGTCAGTGACAAAAAATGCTAATAAATAAAGACATATCCAAAAGTGCCAGTGTCACTGGACATAAGTTTGGTTTCCCTTATTTTGTTTTTCCTAAAGAAAAGAGAAGATGGATGTAAGTGATCTTTTTAAGGGTTATTGATTATTATTTGAGTAAAAATCTGAATTTCTCAGAAATAGTCGACAGATTATACAAAAATATGGAAAGCTATATTATTTTACAGGTCTAGTGAATTCTTAATCTTAAACTTCCTAGTTAATATCCTGACCAGGACTGTGTCTTTATATCTGATAATTATATCTAATACTAATGTATTAAATAGACTGTGCAATTATTCAACTGTGCACTTTTTTCTCATTATGACTGTATCATGCACATAACTGTACATATGTCACGTGTTTACTCTTATTTTATTCTTGTTTTATTCTATTGATGTATATATTGTAGTTAATTTTCACACTTACAGCCTCAGCACATTGACAATATATATTTTATTTTTGACATTTTTAATATCTTAAGTACTGGTATAATGTTTTTATTTTTATTTTTGATTTACTTTTTTATTTCTATTTTTTATTTTATTTTATTTTGTTTTATTTAATTTAATTTAATTTTTATTTTGTTTTATTTAATTTTATTTTATTGCTTTATGTTGACATACTTCTATTTCATACTCTTACTCTTACTTCGTATAATTCTCTATTCTTTATATCGGAGTGACTGTAACAAATCAAAGTGCCCCCTCGAGGATCAATTAAGTATTTCTGATTCGCATTCTGATATTTATTTAACTGAATGTGGATAAAATACCCCAAAAAATAGAGTTACATAAAAAGGGGGGGTGTTATAAGCAGAAATTTCCTTGAAAAAACTGCTAAACTTTAACAACTAACAGAGTCCAAGTGATGTATTTTTCAAATATTAATTGTATTTATTTGTTACCTTCCCTGTATGCTAGTAATATACAACAACACAGAAATTTCATATTTCATCATGTTTCACTTACCTGCTGTGCACTGAGTGAAACTCTCTCTATGTCACACACTAGATATTAACTGGAATTGATTAATTAAAGAACCCCGTCTCCCTGTTCTCTATAATTAGATCCAAATTAGATAGTCCTTTCTAACACACTTCTCAGGAAATTAGTTACATGTCAGTTACTTCAAAGAAACCAGGAGACCCGTAAGAGTCTCCATGATATGTTCATTTCACAGCTGTGTCCTCATTATTTTAATACTTAGAGTGTAAATTATGATGTCTATAATAATGTCAGTGTTGACAGGCGTGATGATATCTGGTTTCTGTGTTTCAGATGACTCCTTTGTCGTGGGCTCCAGCTTTGAGCTGCTGTTTAATATTCGTCCGCGGAGTCTGAACGGACTCCTGCTACATGTCGGTGATTCCAGCAGGAACCAATATCTCACTGTCTACATGCTCAGAGGAGAGGTGAGGCTGGACTGTGATGATGCTGCATCAGCTGCTTTTACCTGGCTCCTAACCCAAGTTGAACTGAGTCTGGATTGTGTGTCATGTTTTGCATGCTTAAACATCACAGAACAGATCCTACCTTTAAGCCTAGGCTGAAAAATTGTATCAACCTAAAGTGTGTTTCCTGCACATGTGATTAAAAGCACTTTCTTTGCTCTCATCTCCAGGTGGTGGCACAAGCCGACAATGGCAAAGGAAAATTCATGGTGTCGGTGAAGCCGAAAGCTTCTTTATGTGATGGGATGTTTCATAAAATTTCAGGTACATTTCACTTCATGAAAGACAAATTAAAACTGCTTTTAGAACCTATTTGGACTCTGCTATAAATTGTGTTCTGCATTAACACCCTGGTCTTGTGTCTTCTAGTGATCAAGAGGAAAAATGTTGTGCAGCTGCACGTGGACACAGTGGACAATTACAAGATTGGACCACCATCTTCCACCACAACTTTGACCAAAAACTCCTTGTATGTGGGCGGCATTCCTGGTGAGTATTAACCTGTTCATCTGAGAGCTAATATACTTAGTGTCATTTTAGTTAATGGAACAATTCACCCCAAAATCAAAAACACATACCTCTTACCTGTAGTGCTGAGTGTTGAAAATATCAACTGCAGAGATGTCTGGCTCCTCTCAAATATAATGGAACTAGATGGCACTCAGCTTGTGGTGCTCAAAGTGCCAAGAAATATATTTGAAAAACTCAACAGCAATGTCTCTTTCCATAAATCATGACCCAGATACTCAAGATAATCCACAGACCTTGTTGTGAGCAGTTTCATACAGGAACTATTTTTCTGTCTACTGAACTACACCCACCAACCATATCACTGTGCAGAAGGAAGCATGCATCTACTCACAGATGAGAGGCTCATGCTTGTGACAGCACGAGATGTAAATATTATGGAGTCCTCTTTCACATAGCTGAGTGAGCTAATGCCCCTTTTCGATAGTCATGGGCTGGCTTGGCTTGGCTTGCTATGGGCCGTCAGCCTAGCACAGCAGGGATTTGCATTTCCATTACAACAGGGCTACCTTCTTGAAGGTGTGTCTTTGGTCCCGTTTATACCACAACGGTTTCAACTGAAAACGGTAAACTTTAGTTGCGTTTTGGCCGATCATTTTGAAAACGGGTTCCAGAGTGCAATTTTTTGGAAACGGCACCGTCTCCATTGTCACGTAAACTTGCAATATGCAGTTCCTCTGAAAATGGAGACTTTTCCCACATGCGCATTACGCTTCCAGTCACTAGGCATGCGCGAGAAAGTCGACCATCACAACAACAATGGCGTACTCCCGAACTCTGCTTGTGCTGCTCACCCTATTGAGTTTATCAATGCTTCCCCGTCAAAGTGTAGATTTACTGTAGCAACTCCACCTCATCAACCGTCCAGACAAACGTTCGTGCGGTTGCCATTTTGTTTGTTTAAACATCGCTGCTCTGTAGAAGGAAGGGTATGTGTCCAGGTGTGTTTCATTGCAAAGTCACACCGCCAACTACTGGCCTGGCATGAATACTACAGTGTTTTTGGTCATTTTTGTGGATCCGTGTGATTGTTATCAAAACGTTGTCGTCTGAGAAACGATTCTGTTTTCAGTGGATCGTTTTCGTGTAAACATGGCCTTAAACTGATGATGGCTTGTCTTGAGTGATGACATTTAAAAGCTGTTATTTTTGCTGCATGTGTTTTCCCACAGCAGGGCAGGTGAAAGAATTTTACCTGTTGGAGGTGAGCTGTTTGCAGAGGTGCAGTAAGAGCCTGCTGTCTGCAGCTCTTCATCAACATCTCACTGTGGCTGTTTCTGCTTTGACTCTTCCTTCCTGCCGTATTGTTAGACTTGCCTTTCTTGGAGAGAAGCTGCATTTAATATCCTATAGATTCCTCTCAAAGAGCCACATTATTTTGTCATGTATAACCTTTTATTGTGAAACAGCAAAATAAGGAAATGTTGCGTTTTTGAGCAGCAACTTCACATGACTTCTTACGTGGTGGATAGTGAACATGAGACAGTAAAATAAATCAGATATCTAAAGTAAAAACAGGAGAAAAACTAAACTCCAAACCAGAGATTCAGTCAGAAGCTGCAAAAGTACTGAAAGCTGAACACAGCGACTTTTAAAAACACCTTTCTCTCTGGTCTCCTGCAGACAGAGGAGAGTGGAGTCATGCAACAGACACTTGTTTGAGGGGTAGAAGGGGGGTCGTCAAGGGTTGGCTGCGGTCGGTGAGACGTCACCGCTATAGGGCGGGAGGCCTGGCTTTTAGGGGAAGGTCCATCTCTGGCGTGACAACGGAAACACATGGCTTTACTCGACGTGGCCAAGAGTGACAATGGGAAAAGGGTCTAACATTAGCTAGCTCAGTGATGCTAGGTGAGCTAGTAGTAGATGCATGCTTGCTTCTGCGTGTCGATACGGTTGGTGGGTGTAGTTCGCTGGAAACAAAATAGTTGCGACATGAAACTGCTCACAAGGTCTGAGGATTATCTTGCGTAATTGGCTCGTGATTTTTGGAAAGAGACATTGCTGAGGAGTTGATCTAATGTATTACTTTTGCGCTTTGAGCATCACAAGCTGAGTGCCTTCTAGTTCCATCATACCGAAGAGAAGTCAAACATCTCTATGGTGTCCACTCTGAACTGTCCCTTTAACTTTTTCCACACACATCTCATGTTCACCACATCTGATTTCCTCCTGCAGAGATGTTGAGGCATCAGATGCTCCCTGTCACATCATCCTTTGTGGGATGCATCCAGGACATGAAGATCAACGGCGACCCTGTCTCTTTGGAAAGGCTGTCCGGTGCATTCGGTCCGGTCAACGTCAAAGAGTGTCCAGGCTGAACGTCTCACTGCGTCATCATGAAACAAACCTTGGGACCACGTCCGCTGCCACCCATGTGCAATCTGTTGCCAAGACAGAGAATGTGTTAGTGTGTAAAAATGTATATATCATGAGGAGTGTGTTTCAGTGTGAGCGAGTGTGTGTGAGTGTGTGTGTGTGTGGGAAGGTCTGTGTGTAAAATAGAGATATGAACAGCAGCTTACAGGTTCATAATATTTGCTGCTTGGTTAAACATTTCTGTATTTATTATGTGATAAAATCGTGCATACCAGCTCACATGCTCTAACAGTTGTTTTACAGTCTGACGTGTCGCTCCATTTATTTTCTGTCGACAATCAAATGCTACTGAATATGCTTGTGATCAGTCGGGCTGCAGTAGGAGCATCCCAGCACTTTACGAAAACAAATGATGCCTTTTGTGATGGTGCTTTTATGATGATCTTTATTTTTTTGTTTGTTTGTTGGAAAGTTTATACCAGAATAATTACGTTTACACCCACGGTGCTCAGTTTAGTGACATTTCAGGGGCTGCCTCGCTGTTTTATATTCATATCCACATGCCAGCATGGCTTAATAGACACTGAGTCTTCACACAGGCCATGAAATCATTTTGTTCCTACACTGTATTACTGTTGCTCTGAATTCATTTTCCATTTTGCATTCCTTTTTTCATGCATGAGGGCTTTCTGTGTGGCTGTCACACAAGAAAACAGCATGAACTGAAGTTTGTGGAGCATCGAGGTGCAGTTAGCTTCTAATAAGTCTCACAAGTCATGTTTGGGACCATGTAGCCCATATTATAAAGTGATATAACAAAAAACAACATGTATCTGATGTGTTTAAGACTCCCCTGCAAATGTTTACTTACCTGCTTTGTACATAATGTGATATGAGAAACAATATGCATGATGATTGGACATGATGGTTTGTACATGCATTCCTGTCTTGTGACCACTGATTTGTAAGCCATTTTGTAATTAATGTTCTTTATAAATACTCCTCAGTGCCATAATGAGGTCTTGACTCAGTTATATGTACTAAAACATGCATCTTTTTTTGCAGACAAGCGGGATTAATATTGAATTATACTCAGCAACATGTGGATACTTGTAATTGTACGATCAGATAAATATAATTTGGTCTCATGTGTTGGAATACAGTACATAATGTTGATTTATCTCCATGTGCCTACATTTTGGGAGTGGTTCGGCTTGAACTGAGATAAGGCGGTGTTCAGTAATTACACCTCCGAGCAGGTTTTTCCTCTTTGTTAACACATCCTTTAAGGCCCTCCAAGAATAATAATGTTCCTATAATTTGACTAAGAGCAGGGCAGTTGTTATAAGGACACTGGAGTCACACCCTCGGTATTGTTTCTGGGAATATGAGGATTTCAACGACCTGAGGAAACACATACATCCTGCAAGATGACTGTACTCATTTTTAAAGGGTGTTATCTTTAAAATTTGACGACCGTAAAACTTTAGTGACTAGCCCGCGGTATTATTTGCTGAAATCACTCAAATCAACAAGCCTATATTTGGGACAGGCCTATACAGGACTGGGCATTTAATTGAAGTTTTAGGGTATATTTTGCTTAAAAACAATAGGGGTTATAAAAGACCAATAATAGTAATAATAATAATGAGAAGAAGAAGAAGAATACAAAGGAATTTAGCATCTCTCCACAGGAATTATTCTCTTGTGTGGAGAAGGCTTTGACACAGTATTTACACCATCATCATGATATCATTTAATTTACAAAAAATATTTTTGATCTTTTTTTTCTTTAACTTATTCCATGTGGATTCCTCACATCTGTATTTCTAATATTACACCAGCAGCTCTGACAGGGAGAGACATCCTGGACCACAGCTGCCTCTCAAACCTGCTCTTCACATCTTTGGCTGCATCTCAATCACAAACCACCATGCCCACTCTGATGCTGCCTTCAGGGCCTTTGTGAAGTCACGAGTAAAAGCTGCAGAGTCGTGCAAACAGGTGCTGCACCAAATGATGTGACTCACCAGCTTCTGTGACCAGAGGTATTTTAGCTATGTGCCAGAGCAAATGTTTTTGTACAGCTTTGTCACATACAGGGGCGAAAGAAGTACTCACATCTTTTACTGAAGTAAATGTCGCAGTACTGTAATTTAGAAATATTCTGTTACAAGTAAAAGTCATGCATGTAGTTTTTTCCTTTTCAAAACCTACTTATAATACCAAAAGTAAAACTACTCGTTATGCAGAATTGCCTATTTCAGAATTATATTATTGTACGAATATTTGTCCTTGAGCCTCCCTGAGTGACGAGGGGAAATGCATGACCCTCCTTCCTCCATAAATAACCGTATTTAACAGTTTAAGGTTGACAAACAGTGTGATTTTGGTGATTTTTAAAGAAAACATGCTTTTCAAATCCACTTGTGAGTTTTGGGGTTCTGAAGGTGTTTAAATTGCATACAAAATATAGCAATTTAAGATTGAATGTCCCTCTCTTAAACCAAACGTAACTCCCTCCTGGTGCTTAAAAACAATACTTGAAGAGCCTCTTGCAACAGCCATTTTGCATCACCCCCTCTCCTCTCTTAAGTAATGGACAGTCCCTTATTAGGAATAATACAGTATGGATGACAAATGAAGCCTATGTATTTTACTGCAGATTTTATTGCCAAAATGACACCATTGATCTCAGCCAGAAACTGTAGAAACAGAAATTATCCTTGGATTTTCAACTTTCCAACAGTCTTTGGACACATCATGTGCAACTCTTCCAAAATAAATAAATAAATACAAATAAAAGAAATGAAATTAAAATAGTGATTTTTCATCAAAATCACTTTATTCTATGTCTCACTGTAAAAATGGCCAAAAATAAACTGTTTGCACTAACTAACCAGCATGCACGACAACAGTAAAAAAAAACGAGGCTGTTTTTCAACTCCAGGAGTTCGTCTTCAACTTTTGACTTTTAACTTTAAAACATCAGAAGGAGAAATGACTTCACATGCACCCACACAGAAATATCTGTAACCTGTTTTCAGGACCCTAATGGTGTCTAGTTAAGAGTATTTATTGTTGCTAAGGTCAACTCATGGCCCACGGGTTTCATTTGGCGGCCATCTTGAATTGATGTCCACACTAATTGCCAAAAACTGTTTTCACAACTCCTGAACCAGACAACAGACAAAGACAAATGAACCCACTTATTCATATAATTTAGACACCAGGGATCAAATGGAAAGATCATCAACACGCTACAACCACTCTTTATTGGTAAAAAACAACAAAGCTTAGTTTTCACCTTAGTTTCCTGTGATAGCCAGATGTAGCTACTTTATTATTTTACATCAGTCTCAAGGTACTCCAGATAATGCCTGCTGCAGATGTACTCCACAGGTGAGCAGATAAACTGTTGTCTGGGAAGCTTGACGGCTTCCGCGTGAACATCAATTCAAGATGGCTGCCAAATGAACATTATCTGGAGTAACTTGAGACTGGCTATTGCAGGAAACAAAGGTGAGACAAAATAACATAAGTTATATTGTTATGAGCCTAAAATGTGTCATTTGCCTGTTTTTTTTTTTACCATAAAGAGTGGCTGTAGCATGTCGACAACCTTTCCATTTGATTCCTGGTGTCCAAATTATATGAACAAGTGGGTTAATTTGTCTTTGTCTGTTGTCTGGTTCAGTTGTGAAAACATTTTTTGAATTCAAGATGGCTGCCAAATGAGTTGACCTTGGCAACAAGAAATATTTTGACTAGACGCCATTAGGGTCCAAAAAAACAGATAAAAAAATGTCATCGAGTGCATGGGAAGCTATTTCTCCTGCTAGACTAACTAATTTATTGTCAATGGAGGGAGGGTCGTGCATTTTCCGCCAGTCGCTCAGGGACGGTCAAGGAAAAATATATAATAAAAAATGAAATGACACCCCAGCCATACCCTCCTTCATGGGTGCAGATCTGATGACAAGTTTGGGGGGGGACACAATCAGTTGTGATTTTTTTTTAATTGCACACGTGCAAATCATGCCCACAGAGCGCTTGAGATTGCCAGCATATTTCATGATTTCATAGAGGCTCATCACCATCACCAAGTCATTCAAAAAGCACTACAAAGAGAATCATATGCTTACCTTTACTGTTTATTTCTCTTAAACAGCCAGTAGTACATGGAACCAGCCATCACCCTCCTTTTCACTGCTTCGCTGTTAGTTAATGCTACTTCTAGTTTCAGGGTCTCAGGCATGTTATGTCCACTCACGTTCTCATCTCTCGCCTTTCACGGATTCCCATTTCTCCTCATCATCTTCCCTTTCTCCCAGTATATGGGACTACTGTATACATTTGTTCAATTTCAATCATTTAAGCTATTTAGAATTGGGGGGGGGGGAATTTGTGTTTTTCAGAATTTGGGGACATGTCCCCCCCATCCCCCCCGGGATCTGCACCCATACCCTCCTCTGATAAATACCCAACCCCAAACATGTTTTTTTTTTCTAAAAGCAATACCTTAGTGATTATTGCTTCGTCTGGTGTCTGATTGAAAATTCACTTTTTTTTTATTTTTTAATTGTGGTCCTTGTTTTGGATCTTGATGTTTTGCTCCAGTTGGTCAAATTTTGTATGCCTATTATTTTAATTCACTAACTTATTTGTTTTATTATTCTTATCTAATTATATATAATTCTAGTCTATTTTATTTTCTTCATTTAATTTTCCTCACCTTCGTTGAGGTTGACTTTTATTTTGCTCTGTATTTGTACAGAATTCACATCCTCTACGAGATGTTTATGTTTTTTATGTTATCCAAATGTTCAATTTAAGTGTTTGCTCTTAAAGCTAATAATTCCGACAGCACCCAAACGCAGCACATTTCCTGTCTGCACAGGAACACACGAGCCACCGGTCAGGCGGCGGCAGAATACGGAACAGCGACACAACCGCTGGCTGAACGGCGCACACACACATTCCCTGACACACACACACACACGCATGTAGTCAGCGGTTAGTTACCTGAACCTGTCCGCTTATTAGTCTCGAACATGACTGCGTTTGCTCCAAACTGCGCCACCGGCTGAGACTAGCTACTCTGCCTGGAAGTAAACTACCGAGACAAACCGCCGCACCTCCCCTCCCTCCATCTCCTCCTCCGCGGCCGCGTTCAGCTCCTCACCTCCGGTATAGGGTGTCTCAATGGCGGACCCGACGGAACCAGCCCCGAGGAGCATGGAGGATGAGAAGACAGAGACTATCAACGACGCAGAGCTGGCGCTGAAGGGGATCAATATGCTCCTCAACAATGGATTCAAGGAGAGCGACGAGCTCTTCAGATTGTACAGGTCTGTGAGAGTCCATGTCTCACATATGAAACAATATTTCTGTCTGTTTTAACGTCCTGCTGAACATCTCTGTGATTAACTACTCTCTACAGGGGGTCAGTGAATGTTGCAAAGTAGCCATTGTGTCCAAACTACTGTGGTCAACCAGCACGAGACATGTTAATTCATTTCAGCTCTGTCTCTGTCTTTGCTCAGCTTGCAAAACATAACCCAACATCCTTGTCACACTTGTCTACTGTACTGCCATATGATCAGGTCACAAGCAGGATGAGTGTTGTGTAAATACCCAGGGCAAATATCCACACCCACAGTGTAACTTGTGATGCTCAAACAGCCTCAACACTTAAATATTATAATAATAATAATTCTCTTATTGTGAGGCGACAGGCTGGTGTTACTGTAAGTGTTGTGACCATCAGACAGTGTAAATACACAAATGTTGTCAAAGAAGAAACAACAGGTTCTTATTCCTGTTGTGCAAGTAACTGTCTTTTAGTTTCTTTAAACAGGTTTGTGGTGAATTTCTCATCCTGGCCCAGGTAGTTTGTTAGTTGTTGGATGGTTGCACCTGTGCAGGCTTGTTTTTACCAAGTAATTTAAATGTAAAGATTGGTCATCTAACCCAGTGCATCCCAACCTTTTCTTTAAGGGACCCCTGTTCTAACACGGAGTTAACTGACGACCCCTAAGTGACATAAGTTATGGATATTTCATAGTCACAGACTCATTCAAGGAGAAAAGAGAAGAATAAATTATTAACAATATTAAAACAGATAGTTGCTATGTTAAAAAGATATGTTTTGAGTCGTCGTAAAACTGTCCACTGAGCCAGCAAGTCTGATATTTAAAGGCAGGGTGTTTTGTATTTTTGGGGCGTAGTAGCCCAGAGGTTTTTGTACTGACATTAGGAACAGATAAAAGAGCAGCTGCGGAGGATCTCAGGGTTCATGGAGGGACATAAGGTGATTGGGAATCTATCGTACAGGAGGGGCTGATGGCATTAAGAGCCTTAAAAACCAAAAGAAGGATTTTAAAATCAATTCTAAAAGATACTAGGAGTTATGCGGTCTCTGTTTTTTGTTTTTGTTAAAAAACCTGGCAGCAGCAGCGTTCTGAATGCTCTGTAGTTTTGCAATAGGCCAGTGTATAGGGTGTTACAGTAGTCAAGACGACTGGAAACAAAAGCATGAACAAGCTTCTCAGCATCTTGCTGGCTCAGTCGAGGTCATACCTTAGCTGTATTGCACAAAAATGCAGTTTTTGTTAACAAATTAAAATGAGCTTTAAAACTGAGATCACGATCAAAACTTACACCGAGGTTTCTTACTAGAGGTCGTGTCTGTGTGGCCAGACAATAACGATACAGAACAGCTGATGAACTGTAGACTTAACCCAAATAGCAAACACAGTAGCTGCAGGAATTTTTTTTTTTGTTTGTTTGTATATTTTATTTTAGATTTTTAAAAGCACACAGTCACAAATTGACAGTACACAAACACCTATTTTACATTACGAACATTTCAAAAATATATCAACAGACAATGAAATAAATCGGCACATAACAATGCAAATAAAAATGTAACTAATGAAATTAAATACACTACAAAAATGGGAGGTGGGGGTGTGAGAGTTAGGGTAGTCTGGTGGTTGTATGGAGGTGGACGGCAGTGCCTACAACTCCTTTCTGATCACCTACTTCAAAATGCATGGATTTTTTAATAGCTTTCCCTTGTGTGAACACTTGAATTTAACTCTTCCTCAATTGCATAGTCTCTGTTTTTTTAAAGAATATATTTATTGCAATTTTTTTTTACATAAGACACAGAACAGAACAGCTCAGACATAAGACGGAGAATAAAAGGAGTAGTTGAAAATAAGAAAATTAGGGAGCAGTCATCACCTCCTACAACCTTATAAAGGCAGCAACAAACAGACTAACAATTGGGCCATATAGACAAATAACAAGGTTGCGAGAGGGCTAATTTACAGAGAGAGACTGGCTAAGCCAATTTAGGAAACCCCCATAAAATAGAACATGACAGCGATGGTCCAATGTACTTTAAGTAAGGGTCTCAAACTGTATGAAAGGCCTCTGAGGAGTGAAGCATACAAGAGATATATTCACTGGGAACACACTGCATTATAAGAGTGTGGCACGGCTTTTGTTGTCGGAGCAGCGTCCTTGGTCCAGAGGAGAAGAATATTCTTCCTGGCAGCAAAAGTCAAAAGATTGAAATGTCTCTTGTGTTTGTCATATTTGTAATATGACCATCCTGGAGTCATAGTAGGAGGCACATAGAGTCCAATAGCTTTGTAGCTTCACACAAAGCCAAATACAGTGACTGTAGCTTCCAGACTCAGAGTTACACTTCCATATAATTAATTAAAGGTTGCCATATTTTATAGAAAGAGTGCATCTTCTTCTTTAGTGAGTGAGTTATTTTCTCTAGAGGTATGCAGCTGGTCACTTTTGAGAGTCACAATCCAACAGGTCATGGGAGATCTGACTTCCACCTTGTTGCAATACTTTTTTTGGCCAACAGGATTTCTGTAAGCTGAGTGGAATGGCTATGTCTGATATTAGAATTAAAGAGGCTGCCCAAAAGGCATACTTCTGAATCCATTGGGAAAGTGACTCAAGGATTGTGGATAGGGCGTCACAGATCCCCTGCCAGGTGGAATAAAGGGAAAGTGCCCTCAGCTAGAGCACACTTTCAGGAAGTTTGAGAGATTTGGATGAATTTTAAACAGATTATTACAAGTTTTCCTGATAGCTTTAGGATTTTTTTTTTACTAGTTCTCTGTCTTTATTGTGTTTTTTAACAATTGCACATACTTAATAGGCTTCCTTTTGACAAATTCAGTGTTTTATTTTCTCCCTGATGCTTTTCATAAGTGCTATATCATAGGCAGCTGGACTCACTTGAGTTTCTTGAAGACGTTTCACCTCTCATCCAAGAGGCTTCTTTAGTTCAACTCAAGAAGCACCAAAAATACACTTGGAAAAGCTCAACAGCAGTGTCTCTTTCCAGAAATCATGACCCGGTTACTTAAGATAATCCAAAGACCTTGTTGTGAGCAGTTTCATGGAGGAACTATTTTCTTTCAATGGAATCTCCCTGCAGAAGGAGGTGATTGCAGTAGATGCACACGTCTTTCTGTAAAGTGATTCAGTTGGTAGAGTAATGCATTTTTTTGTGGGGCTTTCTCCTGAAAGTCGGAGATTCAAATCATCTGTCGGAGACCCCTCAGTCAAGTCCTCAAGGTTTTTTTTTAGTTCAGCTAAACTGAAGAAGCCTCTTGGATGAGAGTTGAAACGTCCAGTTGCCTGTGATACAGCACTTAAGATCACCATGACCTGGATGACTGAGAATCTTCACCAACAGACTCCTGATGCTTGGCAGTTTGTTTTACCCACGTATTTTTCTAGTGCAGGACGAGGCTGTTTAACAGAGAGTGAAGGCTCTGTGAATATAGCTTGTGTTAAAGCCCTTATCCTGTTTTAAAAGTTTATATCTTGAATAATAATCTGAACTTTAAAATAACAAGTTAATTTAGTTGTCTTTACAGAAATTAATTAAATACTGAGGCCTACTGTATATAAAGTTTTCTTACACCCCTTAAAATCAAGAAGGCCTTGTGACCACCTTGTACAGTTTTTATGACCCCAAGTGAGAGTCAGGACCCCCAGGTTGGGAACCAATGCCCTAATACAGTGGTTCCAGTCCTGCGAGGTCATCCTGAGGGTTTACAAGACATTTTACAACACAGGAAAGATGGATTAAACATTTATGTTATGCTAAATAATATTTTTCCACATGTAACTCTTATTTTTTCCCTTTTTTGTGTGAATAACTGTATAATTTTTTTAATGTTTGGATACCAATACACTGGTTTGGTTGACGACATTACTTGGTTTAAGGCTCACAAGCTAAAAAGGTTGGGAACCTCTGGTTGGGAAGTACCCTTCCTGGTCACAGGATTTTATATACATTCATTTATGCTGTGTAGTTTCTAAGGGCTGATTATCTCTAGGAAAGGTTTGCTTTCAACTTGCATGCTGATGCCACAGCAGGGCAAACCCTATGTGTCCTGACCCGTGGTGAAACCTTAAATGTCACCTCTTCCACTAATTGCATTAAACACTAGGTGTCATCCTGTTTGGATTGCATCAGCAGAAAAGATTGAGAGAAGTGAAAGATGCATAACACAGCAACATAAAACCAACTTGTGACTGTATTAACCAGTTCCTCCATGGCTCTGTTAGGGTGGTGTGTGTTGCATTATGGGTTCAGTGATGCTGTATAGAGACAGATCACCTCCAAATCAAATATATACATATTTTTCCTCTTACCTGCAGTGCTGTTTATCATTCTAGATTGTTTTGGTGTGAGTTGCAGAGTGTTGGAGATATCAGCTGTAGAGATGTCTGCCTTCTCTTGGATATAATGGAACTAGATGACACTTGGGTTGTGGTGCTCAAAGCGCCCAAAAATTAGGGCTGTACCAGTTATGTCAGTCTAATCAGATTTGGCTGTTTAAACAAGATGCTAACGACCGGTCGGAGATGTGCTACAACATTTTTTTGCCGACACTAGATATCAAACAAAAGCCAGAGACTGTAACATATAAAGTGTCTGTGAACTCTAAATTCACCACCTCCAAACAGAAGAGAGACGATAAAGTTGTCTTAGAGCCTTACAATGCAAACCCTCTCTTTCTCTGTGCCGCTGCCTGCTTGTCGGCAGTGCCCTGCAACAAAGAGTAGGGTGAAAGTCAAGAATGCTAACTCCGCAGCAAAGGCGGGGGACATTAACATCCCCAGAAGTACCCTGCACAGCACACTGAAAAAAAAGACTGCTTGAATTGAAGCAATCTCAGTCGACTGAGGGGTCTCTGACTGATGATTCGAATCTCCGACTTTCAGGGGGCAGCCCTATAGAAAATAAATTTTAAACTTAACAGTAGTGTGTCTTTTCATAAATCATGACCTGATTACTCAAGATAATCCACAGACCTTGTTGTGAGCAGTTTCATGTAGGAACTATTTTCTTTCCAACAAACTACACCCACCAACCGTATCACTACGCAGAAGGAAGTGTGCACCTATTGCTAGCTCACCTAGCGCCGCTGAGTTACAGCTCAGCCTAGGAGGACGCCATTACCGTTTACGTCTCGCGCTGTCATGAGCCTCTCGTCCATGAGTAGATGCATGCTTCCTTCTGAGTGGTGATTCAATTGAAAGGAAATGGTTCCTACTAGAGATGTACTGATACCACTTTATCCTTCCCGATACCGATTCCGATCCCTGAACCTTAGGTATCTGCCGATATCGAGTACCGATCGGATACCAGCGCGTAAAATAAAAATGTATGGGAATATGAATTGTTGTATGTCTCCACTCCTAAAACTCTATGTAAAATATTAAGAAATAAATACATAATAGCAGAAGGAATGCCATAAAACTTTTTTTAAATTATTATTATCCAGTGTTGACACAGATCAAGACACAGGTTAAAGTGCAACCACACAATTTGGTGAAAAAGACATTTTAAAGGCTACAGTAGAATGCTTTTTAAACTCCGCTCCATTTCCATTTCGTTTGCCTGTAGCGTGCGTATGCGTAATGACGTAAGGCATTACGTGGTATCGGATTGGTCATAGGCTGTACTCGCCAATACCCGATATTTTAGGCTATTTTAGGTTTCGGTATCGGTACAACTCTAGTTCCTACATGAAACTGCTGACAAGGTGTGTGGATTACCCCAAGTATCTAGGTCATGATTTCTGGAAAGAGACATTGCTGTTGAGTTTTCAAATGTATTTTTTGGTGCTTTGAACACCACAAGCTGAGCGCCATCTAGTCCTTTATATCTGAGAGAAGGCCGATATCTCCAATACTTGGCACCTCACACCAAAACAGTCTAGACTGATGGATAGCGCCACAGCTAAGAGGAAAAAAAAATGCCCTTTTGATTTTGGGGTGAACTGTCCCTTTAAATCACCACCAGTGCTATGGACGGATATCTGAAATAACCACATCCCCTTTGAATCAAGTTGCTCTTGTCTGACTGTCACCTTGTGCCTCAACTTGTTCATGTCGTCACAGTCAATCAATCTAGTGCTTCATGCATGAAACCGGCTCAACACATTTTTGTCGCTCCACCCATGGACGTCTTACGGCCTCTAGATCTGTTATCAGCTCAAACACGTCAGTCACTTTCAAGTCATGCATCTGTTCTCTATCCTCTGTTTCAGGAACCACAGTCCTCTGATGAGTTTCGGGGCCAGTTTTGTGAGTTTTCTGGTGAGTTAAGATGCAGCACCGTACTGTTTTACTTTGTGGTCCAAATGCCGACACAAAAATGACTGTAAATTCCAGTTAAAAAGCGCTTCAGTTTCATAATGAGGTTAAAGGAATCTCCCTTGTGTTGCTGCTGGGCTCAGAGCCAGACTTCGTATTTTTTCTGGCACAAAAACAGAAGTGTGACTGACTGAAGTAATGCCTTTTCAGAAGGTGGATTCAAACACAATAGGAACAAGAGGAAGATGTCATAAAACATGAAAATGGTAATGCAGCTCTTACCCTACCAAATAGACAACTTGGAGTTGTATGGGGGACTCATCCATAGTCGGTGCAGGACTTACAGATGTCTGCGAAAGCAAAGTAATGTCCTGCTGTGGACGGGGGCCGCAGCAAAACGTATTTTAGCCACCAAAACAGTCCAGCTGAAAAAAATCTACAACAGTTTAATTGTACCCTATATTGAGAGTTCTTTATTACATCTTATTTTTGCCAAGGAGGCTGTAAATGGCTTCAGTTTGCCATCTATCAAAGCCACCAGACCCCATTGACAAAAACAGTCATTTTGGCTCAGTGAACACAGGAGCTGCTGGTCTACCTCTGCCTCAGTTAGTTAGTTTGTTTGTGTTTTTGTGTGACTTTGGTGAATCCGAACTAACCCTTTTAAATGCCAAAAGTCACAGGATAACACAAAGAAACTGACTGATCGAGGCAGCAGTAGACCAGCAGCTCCTGCGTTCAGCAATGGTAAATCACTGTTTTTCTCAATGGAGTCTGGCTTTGAGGAGAGCGATATAACAGCTCCATTTTCCCGCTGGAAACTGCTATCTGTTGGGAAGGTAAAGCAGTGAAAATATTCTCAGTATAGTGTACACTTGTTTTATTTGACAGGACTGACAAGCGTGAAGGGGGGAGAGAGAGAGGGAGTGACATGCAGCAAAGGGCCACAGGCTGGAGTTGAACCCGGGCCGCTGTGGCAACAGCCTTGTACATGGGGCGCCTGCTCTACCACTAAGCCACCGACGCCCCAGTATAGTGTACACTTAAACTGATATTGATTTTTTTAGGTGGCTGAAATAGGTTTTGTTGCTGCCCCCTCCACAGCAGGGCATTGTTTAGCTTTCGTCTAAGACTTTAGCCTGCTTCTACAAACTGGGGACGCTCGAAAAGACATCTACTGTAGGTTATATACTGACTTAGGATAAGTACCTTATACAAGCCCACTTCAAAACTATCCCTTTAAAGCATGTTTAGGGATTATGGTGCAAGTTAAAAATAAAATAACAGTTGAAACAGTTGATCCTGTATTGTTAACGCTAGAAACAGGAATTGACAAAACAGTGTTTACTCACTTACCTGTCTCCTCTTGACTTAAATGTGGTGCCAGTTGATGTGACCATGTGCCGTACTCTACACTGTTGATGGTGATATCTAGCAGTCATTTAACAAACCAACCTTTATTGACTTCAGTTACTTGCTGGTACCTTCAGTTTTAGAGTGAGATGTTTGATCGTCTCCTTAGGGGCAAATGAAGCATTGAAGAATGACTGACACGCAAGGGATTGTTTTGTGATTGTTTATCATATTCTTCTTCATTTATTTGTATAGTGCAATTTGCAAAACACATTACAAGACTACATAACTTGTTTGAGTTAGCCAAGGCCACCACATACCTCAGACCTCAGCACATGCAAAGAGAGAAGGAAAGCGTAGTAACTGATACATAAAATAAGCCTGGAGTGTGCCACCAGAATAATTACAACCACCTAATAACGTACGGAGCCTCTAAGGAGACACTAGGGAGAAAAAATAGATGGGTGAACAAAAGATAAACATTTTTGTGTTCCCTTGCAAAACCTTTGCGTTCTCCTGAGAAATACTGAGTCTCCATGTTCACCTCCTGCAGCAGCACAACATGCACAGGGCTGGTGAAGGTGAATATAGCCTCAATCAGTGTTTGTTATGATTATTAAAAACCCTCAGCCTGTCACATTACTGGTCTCATAGCTTTGAAACAGCTGCGTCACCGCTAAACATGATAAGTGATAAGTTCTGCAAACCAAAAGCTTTACCTCAGGAAGTGTCGGGCTGGTTCAGAGCGTCACGACATGAACACACGTCACCACAAATCTGCACTTAAAGACAGATGAGCTATGATTGCAATAATTCTAACGCATCTCACGCTGTACATGGTCGCATAGTTTGGTAATAATTATTACACAACAGCATTTGCACTGCAGTGTGTTTGAAGGATTAGAGTTATAATCTCCTGTCTGATGTGTGAGGAGGAGGCCAAGCTGAAGTGTTCCTGGGTGTGTGCAGGTGGCTTCATGTTGTCTTCAGAGGGTTTTGATAAACTGATCTTAAAGACACTCACCAGCCACTTTATTAGGTACACTTGTTCAACTGCATGTTAACGCAAATAGCTTATCAGCCAATCCTGTGGCAGCAACTCAATGCATTTAGGCATGTACCACATTGTACCCATCTTCTGATGGCTACTTCCAGCAGGATAACGCACCATGTCACAAAGCTCAAATCATCTCAAACTGGTTTCTTGAACCTGACAATGAGTTCACTGTACTGCAACAGCCTCAACAGATCTCAATCCAATAGAGCACCTTTGGGATGTGGTGGAACGGGAGATTCTCATTGTGGATGTGCAGCCGACAGATCTGCAGCAACTGTGTGATGTCATCATGTCAGTATGGACCAAAATCTCTGAGGAATGTTTCCAGCACCTTGATGAATCTATGACACCAAGAATTAAAAAGGGGGTCCAACCTGGTACTAGCAAGGTGTACCTAATAAAGTGGCCAGTGAGTGTATATAGAAGAGAAATACAGGACTCCTGACTGCTTAAGTTTGTTCGTATGAAATCTGAAAACTAAGAAGATTACAGTTTGGTTTTGTTTCCCTGCTTTCTGGACTCCAGGGTTCAATCCAGGATTAGACATGTTGCCTTACTTATAAGTGCTGTGGCTCACCAGCTTTCATTTAGTACGTAACATGGTTATTTGTCTTTCTACCGCTCTTTCAGAACGCCATGATGACATTTGAGGAGGAGAAAATGCAGATGGCCTTTGAGGACCTCAAAGCTACAGAGAGACTGTGTGAGAGTGAAAACACTGGAGTCATTGAGACCATTAAAAACAAGATCAAGAGGAGTGTGAGTAACCTCTGCAACATTTAATTGAATGTATGTGATATGTATAGAATAAATGTAATTAGTCTGAAAAGGAGCATTTTATGTTTGCTGTTTGTTAGCTTGCATGTCACATGAGTTTATGTGTGAGGTGTTTGTGTGGGCAGATGGACTCCCAGAGGTCGGGGGTGGCCGCAGTGGACCGACTCCAGAGGCAGATCATCATCGCAGACTGCCAGGTTTACCTTGCAGTGCTGTCTTTCATCAAACAAGAGCTGTCGTGTAAGAGAACCTTTAGTAGACTGCACATTTATTGATGTGGAATGAAAATACAGATCGTAGCAGTTCTGAATATTTAGTTTTAATATTAACAGATGCATATTTGTTTTTTTTAAATACCAGTAGTCCAGTGCAGAGGATAGCATGATTCATTGACCTCCACTTTAATCTCCTAACAGCGTACATCAAAGGAGGCTGGATCCTCCGCAAAGCCTGGAAGATGTACAACAAATGCTACAGCGACATCACACACCTGCAGGAGGGCAGCAGAAGACGAGCCTCCGAACAGCAAGCACTGCCGCCTCCGTCTCTGTCCTCTGACAAGTCCGAGCACAGCCGCTCCTCTTCGCCCGGGCCGAGCCCATCCCTGAGACTAGACGGTATCAACCCCGAGGCGCTGGATCGACTAAAAGGTTCAGTCAGCTTCGGTTACGGCCTCTTCCACCTCTGCATCTCCATGGTGCCGCCGCACCTCCTGAAGATCGTCAACCTGCTGGGCTTCCCTGGCGACCGCCTTCAGGGCCTGTCAGCGCTCACATACGCCAGTGAAAGTAAGGACATGAAGGCCCCCTTAGCTACGTGAGTATGTGAGTGAGTATGTGTGTCTGTACTCTGGCCGATACTGAAACATGATCTAACTCAGTCAGTTGGAAAAAATACGATGATAGTAATGGAGGCATCATTTGTAAAGGAAAGAAAAGAAATGTCATCTCCTGAGATGAATTACTGTCTTGTGTTGGTGGCTACAATGAATCATAGCAATAATTTAATTTACTGCATGGACCAAATATATAATAAAAACAGAATCAATGACATGCAGAACATAAAAACCTTCCTGTGAACAGCTTTAATAACAGACTGATGGCAGGCCCTGCAGCAAAAGTTGTCCCATCATGCTTAAATAATGAATCATTTTAAACTCTGTTTTATTCCTAGAATATGCAGGCAGTTATGGCCCTCATTCACCAGCCATTGAGATTTTTCTTTTCCTAAAACCCACCCGCAGTTTCCACAAAAATTCTGACATGCACCGATGTTTCTTATTCCGGATTTAGTCTTAGATAATTGCATGATCTACTGTAAGCACACTCAAGAGCACGCTTACTTACAATTTTGTGCTGAGGCTGAAAGAAAAACAAAAGTTCATCATAAAATAAATGCAGCATTGGTGACAAAAATGATATTTAGCTTAGCATTTGTAGACATACGCAAAATTTCGAGGGGTGTAAATCACAAGTTTCATTAAAATACATTGATTTTATTTAGACATCACTGTGCTCATACTACAGTGTTTGCCATCAGTAATTTATCTACATTCCCAGTATGTTTTCACATTAAATAATTGTCACCCTATTCATATAACAGTAAGAGACAATGCTGAATGTAGGAGGAACAAAAAGAGTGCTACTGATGTTTGTTAGATCCTTCCAGTGCCCACGCTCGATGTAGAGAACACCATCTCACGCCAGTGTGTGGCGTCCGACTTTCACAGAAAAGAACAGCTGTGTCAGCCGGCGTCCTGCCAGGAACCCCGAGTTGTGCAGAGGTGCGAGGGCCCGATCATCGCTGCTTTCAGCTTTAATTGGTTATTGTGTTTTCCTCAATTCAACCGTAGTATATAATGTAGGATTTAAATTACAATAATATTTTAATAATTTCAAATATTTTAAGTAGTAATTTTGATTATTTTACAAAAAGGATTTTGGCATAAAATAAGTGATTGATCATTGTAGAAACTACACAGGTGGTTCATGCGGCCGGGACAAAACGTGACAAAGCAGCGTCCTGAGTTATTAATTAAACTTTCAGAAACATCATGTGAAATACTCCACCTTCTCTCCATCTCTCTCTGTGTCCCTCAAACACACACACACACCTTGGAGAGCTCCGTGTTGCTTGTGTCTGTCCTCAGTCCTGACAGTTGTGCTATTAAAGTGCATAAAATTGGCGGCTGCGGGACGGGTCGGGTTCGGGTGGTTGATTAGGGTCTATTTTTAGTATCCCATGGATTTTCTTATCCACTCATTGTGTAACTAAATATGACATACGTTTGGTGTTCACTCCCTGCAGAACTATTGAATTTTTTTCCCATGTTTTTAGTCCAGTGCTAAACTTTTCTTTTTCTTCTTATTGGTCCTCCTCTTCTTTAATTTCTGTGTGCACACGGCCCTGCAGTCTCAGGCCCTTTTAATGGGGTTTTGCAGGCGTATACAGTTTCAATTCAATTGTATTAATAAAGCCCAATATCACAAATCACAATTTGCCTCACAGGGCTCTACAGCACATGACATCCCTCTGTCCTTAGGACCCTCACAGCGGATAAGGAAAAACTCCCCAAAAAACATTTAATGGGGGAAAAAATGGTGGAAACCTCAGGAAGATCAACATAACAATATTAGTCATCCATATGACAAAGTGATACATAAAGAGAGGGAGGGACAGAGAGAGACCAAAAAATAAATAAATCACACAACAATAAACTTTTAGAAAAGCTACATGCAGCCTATATATATAATATATATTGACATAGTTTTGTTTTTACTTTGATGTGGCACTGCAGTGCAGTTATGAAGCCTCTTGCTTTCAGATGAACCTAAAATGGAGGAAAACCTTAGTGTTCCTGTGCTGTAGACTGTTGCCATTTGATTTATTCTACGTTCCACATCTGGAGACATGCAGTGTCTTCTGTGGACCAAACTACTCCTCATCCTGCGTACTTGCAAGCTTTACAGGCCGACGTGTTTTCCTTTGATTTTTCAAGTGTCCCAGTGCAACAGCATGTGATCTATAAGGCTAAATACAACGTCCATTTAGAGGGCTGAAAAGGACCACATGTGAAAACACTCTAAAAGAACACAGGTGCGGTTTAAGAACACGTCAAGAATCTCACCTAGACTTTTCTTTGGACCTTTCTCAACAACAAATGTGAGAAAATACTTGAGAAGATAATAGTAAATGAAGCCCCATGTCTGTACTTAACCCTGTTTTAAAATGATTAGTGATAATTTAGCTTTGTCTACAGAGTTATCTAAATGTTGATTAATATTTGTCTAAAATGTTAAAGCTGCTGTTCAGCATGTTTAATCAGCATTTGTTAAACGTGGTTAATCTCACTTCATCAGGCAGCTAAATAAAAATCATTACAAATTGTTTTAATTTCATACCAGATGGTGTCATCTTTACTCTCTGACTCATTACAGTCTGTGTGCTCCCCTCACAGCCTGGCCCTCCTGTGGTACCACACAGTAGTGCAGCCCTTCTTTGCTCTGGACGGCACAGACACACAGGCAGGCCTGATGGAAGCCAAGTCCATCCTACAACAAAGGGAGGCCATCTATCCCAACTCCTCCCTCTTCATGTTTTTCAAAGGCAGAGTCCAACGCCTCGAGGTAAATACGCGTTAAGCATAAACCTTATTATCTGCTGCTCTGTGGCCTGTTCTCCAGCCTCGGTTGGGAAAGCTCAGTATTGTCTCAGCCTGTAACTCACACCACAAAGTTCCCCTTTCTAGTGCCAGATCAGTAATGCCTTGACGTCCTTCCGTGATGCCTTAGATCTGGCCTCTGACCAGAGGGAGATTCAGCACGTGTGTTTATATGAAATAGGTACTATTTTCCCTCTCAGTTTTCAAACCACCTTGCTCAGCGCTAGTCTGCATCATAATTTCTGATTGTTGAACATTTTAGGTTGGTGCAGCATGATCGAACTGAACTACACAGAAGCCTACAGGGCCTTTGAGCGACTGAAGACAGAGTCTCGCTGGTCCCAGTGCTACTACGCCTATTTAACTGGAGGTGGTAACACTACAAACGAATAAGGCTTCAAGGGCATTTTTCGTGAGTTTTTTTTTTATCAGCTCCTAATCCATATTATATTTTTATATGTTGTGCAGTGTGCCAAGGAGCCACAGGTGATCTGGAGGGAGCTGTCAGGGTTTTTAAGGATGTTGAAAGGCTTTTCAAACGCAAAAATAATCAGATCGAGTTGTTCTCCATGAAGAGGGTGAGTGTGCATCCAGCTGGTTTTCTGTTGGGAATGTTTGGAGCAAAATACAGTGACAATAATAATGTATGTGCTCATGTTATCAGGCTGAGAAGCTAAGGACCACCAGCCTGTCCAGAGAACTCTGCATCCTGTCTGTGATTGAGATTCTTTACCTGTGGAAAGCTCTGCCCAACTGCTCCACCGCCAAGCTGCAGACGATGACACAAGGTACTGGACTATAGACTGTTTGAACTAGTTTGTGTTTGCTGTTGTCGTCATTGGGCGTAGCTGACTTGTGTTCTTGTCGTTGTAGTCCTGCAGGGGATTGACGATGCCTCATGTGCAGGCCTGAAAAACCTGCTTCTCGGTGCCATTAACAGATGTCTTCATAATACCAAAGATGCCATCCAGGTACTCTTGTGTCACATTAATAATACAATCATTGTATAAGGTGTGGAGATATGAATCACTCATCAGCTGTAGCTGTAGGATTGTTGTAAACAGTGTACTCATCACACAACAGTCAGCACTGTAGTGATAATATCTATAACTGATTAAATGTGTCATATCTGATTTTTTTTCTTTTTTCTTCAGTATTTCCATCTGGCTGCGAGGGATGAGGTCGGTCGTCTGAGCAACTCTTACGTGCAGCCCTACTCCTGCTATGAGCTGGGCTGTGTGCTGCTCAACGCCCCAGAGGTAAGTTTATGAGTGTGTGTGACACAAAGAGAGACTGTTTCCCTGATCTGAGAATGGCGGAAAAGTCACAGTCTAAATATTTCATTGTATTTTTTTCCAGTCTGCAGGGAAGGGCAGAATGCTGATGCTTCAGGCTAAGGTACAGGAAGTTTCCTTTTATTAGGAGAGTGTTTGGGATTTGTCTTGTTTCCACCCTCAGTCAGTTTTTGATCAAAGTTGTGTTAACTTTTTAGGATGTGCACACTCTGACGGATCAGTACACTCACTACTTGATCAGGTGATAGCCTATCCAACAAAGGTGTCGCAAGCCCAATGCTTGGCTCCCCTTAAAGTCAGTCAGCTAAGTACAGTGGGTCGCGGCAGGACACTGAACTGTAGTTACAGGGAGCTGATGGTGACATACCGGCTGGAAAAATAGCAGCCAACAAACTCTACAGGCCCTGCATGTAGACTGGGTATGTGTGATCTGAAAAGCTGCCTGAAGAGAGGCTTGTCTTCCCCTGCTCAGCCACCAGATCATGAGGCCAAGTAAAGAACACTCCCTGAGAAGGATGTGTTCAGTAGAGATGTGTGCGATTACTTGACTAGTCAGTTAAACTCTCCCTAGTTGGTTAAACATATTTTTTTTTAAAAAAGAAGAAAAAAATGTGGTTAACATTTTTAAGTGGCTCTTACTCGCAGTATTTATATATACAAGTAGTAGAGTAAATTGTGCTCAATTTTATGAGTGTTTTCTTGCATTTAGACTAGTTGACTAGTCCAAGTATAAACTTAACAGTTTAAATGTCACAGAAATTAGTTGTTGGGGAAAATCCCTAGTGTTCAGCAGCCCTGAGAGTGTGTTAACATGCCTACCTTAAAGTTGGTAACTTTTATAAAAATAGCTTTGCTGAAACTTTCGCTATATTCTGAAAGAAGGACATGAGACCGTCTGTAAGGAATCATGTCTCTTCTCCTTTTCTGACTGCTTCTAATGGCATTCGCTAAAATCTATTGCGGCGCAGCAAAACAACCAATCAGAGCCGAGGAGTCTCTAACACAGCTGTCATTCATGTCGATCATGGCTCCAGACTGCAGCCACACTCGGCAGTGCTGATCAGAAAAGAATCAGATTTCTGTTGCCTCAAATATTTTCAGAAACATTTTTTATGTGTTGAGTGTGTCTTGTAAACATACAGACTTGATTTTATTTTTATTTTTCTATTTTATTTTTCTCTTACATGTTTCTGCACAGATGCAACTAAATTTAAGGATTACATTCTCTTTGCTTACATTTTTTTTGGTGTGATGTCGTCTTCAAAATGGCCTCTCATTGTAACCCATAGCAGTCACCCACCTGCATTCACTTATTAATCAGGAATGGGTGACACCCCCTACCAAGCTTATAAATGTTTCACTCGACTCTTGTCCACCCTTTTGCACCCTGATGAAGACTTTAGGGTTGAAACTGGTCGGTGTTTTAATGTAAGTAGCTGTGTTTTTTGAATTTGTAACCTAACTCAAATGCATTTGTCCTGCTCCACTCCATTTCTTCCCATATTTTAGTGTGTGTTTAGCTGTCAAATGAAAAAAGTTTGCAACCTGGCCGCCATGTTGGAAAAAGTTGACCAAAGTACCGAGCATTGCCCAGTGGCTGGACCAAGTTTCTCATTTTACAGTTAAACAGTGAACTAAAATATGTTTCTGAAAACATTTCAGGTGAGAAATGTCCATTTCAGTAAGAGAATCTTTACTGATATTTGATCAGAGCTGCTGAGTTTGACAGTTTGACTGCAGTTCACAAGCAGTGATTGACATGAGTGACAGCTGCGTTAGAGTCCTCAGTTTGATTGGCAATAGTCGGTAGAGGAATCAGATTTTAAAATCAGTATCAGTAATCAGTAAAAGTAACTACAGCTTTAACGAGGGGACAAGCCAGGTGACGTTCATTTGTAGGGACGAGCACAGGTGATACTCATTCTCCTCGGAAACAATGAGTGTCTGGCTGAAGCTATGCCAGGTTCTGTCACTATGTCTGTGTGCAGCAGCCAGGTAATTGGACTTCCGCTGGT
Organism: Epinephelus moara; assembly: GCF_006386435.1. Classification (NCBI taxonomy): domain Eukaryota; kingdom Metazoa; phylum Chordata; class Actinopteri; order Perciformes; family Serranidae; genus Epinephelus; species Epinephelus moara. The sequence goes on along the minus strand of NC_065526.1, from coordinate 7,735,543 downwards.
ACGCTGCCCTATGTTGAGGACACCTGAAATGTTCTGCGCCTTCAGGGAGAGGCAGACCTCATACTGCCCTGTTGGTTTAGCTAAGGTATATTTGCATTGTCTGACTTCAGCATGAAGTCATGACACAGTGAATTAGGCCACATCCCACTCACACTGAGCTGAGAGTGGCCTGCACCCAGAATATCAGCACAGTAAATAGTATCTGCATTGTCTGTGGGGCGCTGGGTGCAGCCTCACCCACCTGAATTGTGTGGATTTTTGATGCAACAGCATTGACGTTGTTAGTGGACGGGCAGCTGACATTGACAGAGCACCGGTTTCACACTCTCTGCTGTTGCTGTAACAGCCGACTCTGCATGCCTGAGCAGATGCAGCGCTGTCTGACAGGAGCTCAGGAGGAGCCGAGCAGTGGGCTCCCTGCTTCTTTAATGGGCATGCTGCTACATGATTGGGCAGCGAGTGCATTGATCAGTCTGAGTGTGCTGGCTGGAGAGACTGTTAGAGGGCAGAGCACGGACAAAATATCATTTTTATTTGATTCACTGTTGTGTGTTTTTCCACGGACTGTGCAGGAGGACTACGCCGGCTATGACTTTGAGAACAGGCTCCATGTTCGCATTCATTCAGCTCTGGCCTCTATGAGAGCTGCTGCAGCACAGCCTTGACATTTCATCTGCACCTCAGAAAGAACTGGAAGAAATGTCTTTTTAAAAAGCCACAAAACCATTCAAGTCATCACTGTTATATTGTTTTAATTTATTTTCATATTCTGAGCCAGTGCATCATTTTAAAATGTGTGCAATAAACAGCAGCTGTTTTAAGGGAGAATAGTTACAGAAGGTATTTTATGTTACTGTATTTTACAATAAATTAACTAATCAGGTTTTTATTGTTTACATGGCTAATCTCAAAACTAGATTCTAGTCAAATCTATACATTAATTTTGAAAAGGGTTAGTGAAATCGCTTCAACAGAGAGTTTTTCCTCTGAGTCAGGTCAAGTTATGGCACATAAACTATTAACTGACAAAGCAGTTAAAATTAACGACTCAGCCATCTCAGTGTTGGTTGTAAAGGCTTTGCTAATCCATAGGCATGAGTACCAAACAGTGATTGTTTTTTAGTGCAGCCCCCTTTTTTAAGCAGACTTGTTTTTATCTGTGTAAATATGTCTTGCACACAGGTTTTAATAGATGTGCCAACATCATGTTGAGTGGCCCTAGATACACAGTGCTACTCTTGGCTGTAAACTGGTTCTCATTTATATTGTTTGTTTTAAGATAATAAAATGGGCACTGTAAAATTGTTGTTTCCAGTATACTTTGTTAGGTGTGTGATATATGCACGTACTGCGAATGATCTTATTACAGCTAACAAATGCTAATGCTAACCCTCTTAGTCATTCCAACAGTGTAAAGGAAAAGTTCACAAAACAAAAGTACATATTTTTTCTCTTATCTATGTGCCATTTATCAGTCTAGATTGTTTTTTTGAGTTGCTGAGTGTTGGAGATATTGGCTGTAGAGATGTCTGCCTTCTCTCCAACACAATGGAACTAAATGGCACTCAGCTTGTGGTGCTCCAAGTGCCAAAAAAAACCTTCAACAGCAAAGTCTCTTTCCAGAAATTGTGACTGGGTTACTCAAGATAATCCACAGACCTTGTTGTGAGCAGTTTCATGTTGGAACTTTCTTTCTACCAAACTACAGCCTCCAACTGTGAGAAACTTCTGAGTGCCTTCTGAAAAGAGACACTGCTGTTGAGTTTTGACACTTTAAGCACCACAAGCGTGTGACATCTAGTCCCATTATATTTGAGAGAAGGCAGACATCTCTACAGCTGATATCTCCAACACTACATCTCACACCAAAACAATCTAGACTGAGAAATTGCACTAAAGGTAAGAGGAAATATGTTTTTGACTTACGGGTGAACTGTCTCTTATAACAGTGGTTCCCAGCTGGTCCAGGCACGGGGTCCAGGTCCCACACTTAAATGCACTCAGCGTCATACTTGCATTTGGCCATATTGTTGAGCTAGTTTGCATCCCTGTCAAGTAGCTGTCGGTTAGTCGCTCACTCTACAGCAGGAAACGGCATTTCTTAATTAAAAATGTGCTGGAAATTTACTGCACTTAAAATAATGCACACACAAACAAACACACAGTTACTCTTATGATCAGCAGGGAATATCTATGGAATGTAATAAGTCTACCCACCATTAAATAAATTAGATGGACAAAATATTAGAAACACCTCTTAAAATGAAGACATGAAAGAAACAAGTCTTGAGCATGTCTAATTACTGCCAGGACCTGGATTTTCCTGATCCCCAGGGATCCATAGATGAATTCTGAAATAGGAGTCTGCGTAATTTGTTGGAAAATCACCAAAATATGAAGGCCAAGACAAATTTTATGATCTGTCGCTCAGGGCGTGATAAGTAGGTCATGGCCCAGGGTAGACCAGGCAGCATTTCTAATGCCACTTGTCTTGTAACACCTTAAAGGGATAGTGCACCCAAAAATTAAAATTCAGCCATTATCTACTCACCCATATGCCGAGGAAGACTCAGGTGAAGTTTTAGAGTCCTCACATCCCTTGCGGAGATCCAAGGGGAGAGGAACACAACTCCACCTAATGCAGGCTGACGGCGCCCCAGATTCAAACGTCCAAAAACACATAATTGAAACCACAAAATATCTCCATACTGCTCGTCCGTAGTGATCCAAGTGTCCTGAAGCCCCGACATAAAAAGTTGTTTGGGAAAAACGTCATTTGAACTCTGTTTTTAGCCTCACTGTAGCCTGTAGCTCTGACTGCCTCTCTGTGCACCGCGCTCACATGTGTGCGAGACCAGCAAAAGCACGTGAGCACACATGAACGTGGTGCCCATGTCTCACGGTCTCGCGCAAGCGCACACGTGAGCGCGGTGTACAGAGAGGCAGTTAGAGCTACAGGACTTTTTATGTCGGGGCTTCAGGACACTTGATCACTACGGACGAGCAGTATGGAGATATTTTGTGGTTTCAATTATGTGTTTTTGGACGTTTGAATCTGGGGCGCTGTCAGCCTCCATTAGGTGGAGTTGTGTTGCTACCCCCTCTCCCCTTGGATCTCCGCAAGGGATGTGAGGACTCTAAAACTTCACCTGAGCCTCCCTCGGCATATGGGTGAGTAGATAATGGCTGAATTTTCATTTTTGGGTGCACTATCCCTTTAATCAGACAGATACCCACCTTGTGTAAACGTGTTTTCTTAAAACAAAACCAACAAAGTTCAATCAACATTAAGCTTTTATTTAGCAACAATAGAAATTCCGTTTTGATACCCAAACGAGTGATAACAGAAAAACTAAACCCTATAGCAGCTATCTGCAACATTAAAGGAGTATTCAGTGCTTGATTGTGAAGGAGGTAAGGCTTGCATAGTTATAGTGATGCACATGCAATAACTGTATAATAGTTGTATTTCAAATAGATCAGGAATATATAATCAGACTCAACTATGGCAAGACTTTTTACACACACAAATCTATAAGTGCAGAGCCAGAGTCCCTGCTTCAGTACAGTTAGAAAAAAGTGCTACTGTGTCCACAGAGTCAGGTAGACTTATGTGCAACGCTGTTAGTTTCTATACACATCTATACAGTACATAGTTTAGGGCTTAATGATGTTTTAATAATATTTAAAAGTTTTATTGTGGTGCTGGCCACAATTCTTGAGTGACATTTTACTTGCCAACTGTGCAGAGAAACAGCCAGACAGATTTACAGTGGATTGAAGCAGAATCTGCAAACTAGCATAATATAATCAAATACTGCACTGCATTATAGTATGCATGTTCAGGTAGAGTCAGTTTCAGAGCTAAATAAACATGTAACACATGCTCAGGATGCATCACACACTGTTTTTGTAGTGGTGTAGCTTAGTGTTTCTCTGCACTGAAGGAGAATTATGGACAAACTACCAACAACAAAACCACTGTTTCTGTTTAAACACTCCATCTATATATATATATATATATATATATATAAATATTTCTAAAATACATTCTAGTTTATCCAAGACATGCCTATACCATACTTAAGTGGTCAAAAACCACAATAAATAAGCAAAAGAGAGTTTGTGCTTCATTGTTCACACACATCTATTAAGAATATATATGCCTCTGGGTTTGACTGATTTAAGACTTTTTTTTTTTTAGCGTGTTCTCAACCCTACCTGCTGCTGTGTACCGACTCCATGACACTGTTGCATGTGTTAGGGAGCCCTTGCAAAACGCCCCAGTACAGCAGATAAAGTCCAAAGGTGGTGAAAGTAGATATCCATGTGTTTGTTACGTGTGTGTGTGTCTACTTATTAGTAGATGTCAGGCAGGTGAGTGTAGTTCCTGTCCCAGTAGCCTTTCAAGCAGAGCCAGTCCTGAGCTTTGTTGTGAGGGTTGGGTCCTTGCTGAAACCACCTGCAGAGTTTTAACAATAGAAAGAGCTGTTTAATACGAGTACACAGAGATATTAAAGAATCACAGACAACAATCAACACACATTTAAAAGTATATAATATTCATGGCAAAAATGGGACTAGTTTTTCTTGTTCAAACTAAATAGTTTGTTGTAGTTGTGCATTTTGTCCTGAGGAGGGCGGTGTAGTGCAGCACTTCACACCAGAGCACACAATAAGTAAGCAAAGCTCTGAACCAAACCTTGGGCCAAGTGCAGCATTCCTTCTCAATTATAATAAAGCAGGCAGCATAGTTGATGACAAGACAACAGGGAGGCGATTACCACAATGAATTAGCAATGGAGCAAAGACATTACATCATAGTACACGGTGACTAACCTTGTTTTCCATTCATCGCTTGCTTTGCTGCGATTTTTCCGTGCCGTCCTCTGTTTTTCTTCAAGTCTCTTCTTCTCTGCACTTGCCAAATCTATTAAAAGATGTGGATATAAAAATCTAAGTACCACAACAGATGGTGTAAAGGTGGTGTAACAGGGACTCAAATCCAGGTCATACACTGTACCTATATCTCCATTCTCCATGGCGCGGATGTCAGGTCTGAGGCGACAGTCTGTGGGGGGTATAACTCCCTCCATGCTCTTCTCTAGCTCATTTAGGTGCATGGCGAATGTGGAGAATGCATAGAACTGAGAGAGAGAATTAAATTACCACAAATGTCATCTGTGACAGATGACAAGAAGCAAAGCAGTAACGCAACACCTCATTTTAAGCTACTGTGCCTTGTCAACTAAAGTTTACAACTCGTTCTCCTTCCACCCTGCCTGTCTTTTCCTACCTTGGCTGAGTTATCTGGTCGCGGCGTTATCTTCCAGATGAGCTCGCTGCCGGGGATGACCTGCACTGTCTCAGCATCAGGTGGAGGCATCTCCTCTGGCTCCTCATCCACACTGTTCTGCAGCCACAGATACACACACGTTAAGTTTAACTTGAACCGAATGGAGGCCGACCACAGATGACTTTGAAAGCAATAATGTAACACCTATTAACCTTCTTTTCCTCTGAATTCTTCTTGTCGGTCTTTTTGTGGGCGTCAAAGGCAGCAGGGTCGACTGTGTACAGGCATTCAGTCCATTTGCCATATATTGCACAGAGCTTCTTTTTGCTGCAAACGGAGGAACAAATGTGAATCTTTAGATTTAAGATTTAGATATTTGATACATCATGACTGAGTGGTACTGTTCTGACAATACTGATGAGTAAAATATGTCGGGTTTCGGTCCAAATGTGGCTCAAATTTTAGCAGAATTTTAAGAAAATCAGCGAAAGAAAATGCAAGTTTTCCATCCACTGCTGTTCTGCGAATATTGAGACAGTAGACGGCGCAAATTCTCAGGTCAGGTCAGGTGCCACTGCAGAAGAGGGTACAATGACATGACGTAATTGAGTCAAATCTCAAACGAAGGAAAACAATGTTATATAATAATGGAGAGCACGCTGAACAATGGAAACAGAGTTGTGAACAGTGATTGTCACAGCTATACACTGTTGGAAGAGATGTAACAGCGCTGTGTGCATGAGCGCATTAAAAGACATTCACAGACAGAGAGAGAGCCTGCAGTGGTCTATGCAAAGACTGTATGTCACCATTTATTTGCTGAATCTGTTTCCATTACACTCAGTCGCATTAACCTTTTATTGATACATTAACTTTTCCACCTCCTCTAGATGTACTTCTTTTATTGTTAATATTTTAGCTTTTTTTTAAAAAAAAAAAAAAGTATTTCCAAGTTGTATTATTGTTGGAGCTGCTGTTGCAAAGACAAATGGATCGCTTTATGTTTTCCTCAGAGCCTAGCAACTACCAACAACACAGGATAAACAGCACTCTGGTTGTTCGACTGTCCACCATTTCTGCTACTGGGGATAGTAACTGCAAATAACTTACATTGATAGTCTTTGGCAACTGGGGATGAGGTCAGAGGGAAAACAAATGCACTATATTCTTCCTGTTTTTGGTAGCACAATGGTTGACGCACTTCCTTTGCGCTGTAAATCACACTTTCATTTTCCTGCGAGATCGTATGCAGTGGCAGACAGAGTTGCGTAGTGAAAACAAGGCTTAAAGGGAACCGATCTAAATGTTGATCATTACTCTACAGCAGGGATACACACCTTGCATTGCCCAGGAGCCATTTTTGCAAAATGCCAGGAGGCCATGGGCAGTGTTGGGTAAGGGTTACTTTAAAAGTAATCAAAGTATGTTACTGCATTACTTTTTAAAAAAGTAACCAGTTACTTTACTGCGTTACTCCCTGAGTAAAGTAACTCAAGCACTTTTAAAGTACTTTTGAGTATTCTACATTTCCTATTGGGCAATGGACCACAGGGCGCTAAGCCTACATTTTTTAGTTATGGACCACTTGCCCTTCACTGAGATCCAATTCTCCCATCACAGCCGTCACTTTGACCAGTAGAAACACAGAACAATCTGCTGCCATAGACAGCATTTTTAATATTTCCTCTAGGGATGTTACCACACAGAGTAAAAGGGGGAAATGATGGTGTGAAACAGCAGAGGCACTTTGTCAACCCGCTGAGTTAATGTTACTGTCATTAGCATCAAGCTAGCAAACAATGGTACATCCTCACGGTCGGACATAAAGTAATAACATTAACAAATAGCGGCGGGGCTTTTACTCACCACAACTGCAGAGGCTCCCAGCTTCATTTGAAACAAACTACATTATAGACGGTCCGTTATTTATTAATCCCTCTGTGTGTTTATATATTTACTTTTTATCCGCTCCGTTGTCTTTGTAAAGTTAACATATCGCACCGTCATTTCAAACTCAACACTTGTTTCAAATTAAAAGCCCCTTATAACCTCGGCTGAGAGAATCCCTCCATTTTCTAAATAGGCTTTTATTCTGAAACATTTGTCAGAACTTCCTGTGGAAGATACAGTAGCTTGATAGTTTACGTATGGCGCTTCAAATGTAGCTCCTGCCATCTGCTGACGCTTTTAGGTGACTACAACAACATGTCGGCTGGCACATGAACAGACACAGTGACTCAAATAATAGTGAAAGTAATAAAAATAGGACAAGAATAACCCGATGACATCACACACGCCGTGAAAGACGACCGGGGATAATTGGTGAGTACCAGCGTGTAGCGTGTACCAGGCATAATGCAAGTCCTGAGTCTGAAATATGTCTGTCAGCGAGTCCTACTCCACCTATATAGACTCCACCGTAGACAACGGCAGCATTTCTCCGACCACGTAGCGAGCCACAAGCTCCGTGGCTTCTTTCAGACTGATAGGTTTAACGTTATCTCCGTTATTAGAACCAAACGACAGCCATTGCTGTTTCGGAACTGAAGGACCAAGTAACGGAAGTAACTGATGTCTTGTTTGAAAATGTACTTAAGTATTTGATTACTCAAACAGCAAACTACCGTGTTAGGTTACTCATTACTGCAAAAAGTAATCAAAGTACCCAACTCTGGCCAAGGGCCACTTAATAAGCTAACATTAATAAATAATACATAAATAATTTGCCTGGACCTCTGGGTGTACGTAGATCCTCCTCCTGGCACTTTTATTCTGGTAAACAAGCTATTTTTTGATGCCTTTTTATGCACTCTGGCACCTTGTTTACATTCAAAGTACAAACAAAATCCCAGTGTGAATTAATTTCAATTTCATTGTGAATTAGAGGATGGTCAGAGGGCCACATGGCACCCTGCTGTGGGCTAGATTTGGCTCCACAGCCATTACATGTGCAATAAATACTTAGATCTTCATGATAAGTTAAAGCAAGAACCTTTTGTGTATTGCCACTTTAAACATGAGACAAGTAATGAAATCATTGGTAATTAAATGAAGAAGATACCTTTTATCAAGGATGTATCCCTCCACTTTATGGAGCTCTTTTCCAAAGAGGCCACAGGGCTTGAACATCATGCTGCATCTCTCCCCGGTCCTGCCACAGAATGACAGACTCTTTACTGATTCTCTTTCACTGTTCTGCTTCTGCGAGCTGAGGCTTTCAAACATTAATTATCCAGCTCTTCTATTCTAATGGCAACTGTCCCAGTTCTGCTCCCATGATCAATAAGCTGAATCTCAAAGTAGATCAACACCCCACTGCAGAGCGCTGAAAAAAAGATATTCATGCACTCGAGTCTCTGTGCATGCAAATGAAGTGGGCGAGAATGCACTCGCAGACAAACAGACACACAGAGCAGCACAAAGAGAAGAGGATTTCTCTTACTTATGATTGATCACTTCCACGCTGCCGTACTGCTCAATCCACAGCTGGCCGACAATGATGTTGTGGACACAACAGGTGGGGTTTGTCCAGGTGTAGGCTTCATTATATCTGCAGAGGCAAAGAAGCAGAAGATGACACTTCCTCAAAGGGAACCAAATCAGACTTGCAAAGCAGTGGGACTGTGCACTCACTTGGGCAGCTCCAGTGTGATGACTCCCTTGGGCTCAGCTTCTATGCTCTTTCCCCAAAACTTGAGTTTGGGGTAGATGGAGCCATGGAAGACAAAATCCTCGTTGAGGCCCTCAGCGTGAAAAGCACTGACTGGAGGGTGATGGCTTACTTGCTCCGACAGCCACTTAAAGCCCAAATCTTCTCTGATGGAGAAAAGAACAACATGTTTTGTGCACAGGTTTGCTCGTGAAACATATTTGTGCATTTAAGGTGCTGATGAGTCCGCTGTTCTACCTGATGAGCTCATAGGTCTCCCCCAGTAGTGGGTTGAAGGGTTTCCCAGTCCTCTCCCACTGTGATGCTACAGCTGACACAGCAAATGCTGCAACACACTACAGAGCATCGACTCATTATAACAAGTACAGGTAACTTTTTCAATATCTGATAATGATAGAGTCCTAAAATAGCTGCTGTTTTATTCAAAAAGACAGTGGTGTATAATTTTATGGAAGACTATGAAGGAACTCTACCGTAGTATTTGATTCGACGCAAATAAATAATGTAACCTTGCATGAGATGAAACAAATGAGATATCACCATTAGATTTAGCTTTGTGTCTTTTTTTAAGAAAGTAAACTTGGGCATTGTGTTACCTTCATCCTCTCGACAGAGTCTGTTGTAGCATTGGCCTGCTGGATGAGGTAGGTGTGCTCCATGTATTCCGTTAACCGCTGGAGAAAACTCAGAGGCTCATTAAATATCACAGGCATGGCAATCTTTGACAGCTCCTGAAAGAGATGTTGGAGAAGATACAAGAAACTGTGAGGACACAAACTACTGGGGGATGGATTGTGTGTATCTCTACTCATTAGGTACAGCTCTAAAATCTAACACAACTCAACAGAGCTACATCTCATCTTTGTAAAACATACCTATGTGGTAAATCAATGACACATTTCTATACAGTTAAAGTTCCCATGAAACGGCGAGCAGAGTGCTGTGTGTTTTCTGTAAAGACAGAAGTGATGGAGGGACCTGTCTCAGTGGCTGATGGTAATATTGAGGCCAATCTGATGTCACATGCAAACAGAGGTGTCTAAGCCAGAATGGCGACAGCAAACGCCAGCTGCGCGAACAGTGCAAACATGATTACAGTGCTGACAGAGCTAACAATGCTAATGGTGGCTAGTTCACACCAACCTCTGACCGGCTTACCCTGATATTTTTACACTAACCAATCCAACTTCCTATGCCTAACCCTAACCACCCTAACCAACGAAGGCAATGAGTACTAGCCAGTCAGAGGAAGAGTAGGGCAGGTAATGCCTTTGCCATCCTAGGAAAAAGAAATTGGGCACTCGGGCAACCGAAAGAGCTAAAATTAGTGCTGAGAGTAACTATTTACAGTAGTTAAAATATGAAATAAATGTAATTGTAATCAGTTACAGTTTCTGAGAAAAAAGTATGTAATTACATAACAATTACACATCAAAATGTTGGTGATTACAGTGGGTAACATTTGTCTATATTCGTCTATATGTAGAGTATTACATTACTTATTAGACGTTACACTGTGATGACATCACAGATTTTTCTTTTCTTGGGGTCAGGAAAGTTTTATAAATATAAAATCTCCATGGATCAAAAACATAATCAACCTTGTTTGCAGTTCGAGGTGTCCTGTTGAGTTTTAGAGAAGTCTGTTTTATAAAGGTGGCCTATGAAGAAAATGCTTTTTGGCCACAGGGGATTTTTTTTTGCTGAAATACCGCAAGTGGCCTCTGGCAAAAATTGGCTACATGGCTCATCTGCTTTCCTGGGGACCTGGGGCTGAGGGATGGGGGACTGGAGAGAGGCCTCTTCCACAACGATGCTGTCTCGCCAATGTGGGTCAGGATGTCTTTTTCAGTGGTGCTAACGGAGCTAACAACGTGAATGGCAGTTCGCTCACACTCATCAGGACAACCTAGGGGGGCCTTGAGAGAGGGTGGACATACACCTCTGTGACGCCACCGTCCCACCACTACAGGTTGGGATGCCATTATCAGTGGTAACTCCGAGAGTTTGCACAACCAAAATGATGACCAACTCGACTGCGAGCTAGTTTGTAGGTCCTGTGCGCTGAACGGTTACTGGCAGAATTTATAGTCACGGGGGAGTGACGTCACAATTCCAGAAAGCGTTTTAGTTGGACACAAAAATATTATACGTCCCCGAGTGCAGGATGAGACATTAACATATTTTATTGTTTCAGGAAATAAAATGAATGGTCCAGAAACTAGCGCATAGGTGATGATCAGTACAAGACGTGATAAAGAAAAAAATATCTTTCTCTCAATTTTTGTCATCTTTAAATAGAATAATATCATAATTTACAAATTAATGTTTTACTTCGGTGTTTGAGATATGGATTCAATGTTTTGGTGGTGTTGCACACTGACTCCATTCTGTCTGTTCTAACATTCATCTGTTTAATTTGCAACAATATTTGGCCTGACATGCACACAAACATAATGCTGTGGTTTACAATTAAAAAAAATAGATGAGGTGGAGAAAAGACATTAAGATAATTAACATAATTGAACAACCACATGACTTCACTCTTCAATGCACCTTATGGATACCCCACGTGTGACTGTATATCTTTCTGCCCGCTCAAGTGCGTATGCATGAATCATTAGCCAAATTTAATTGGGGAATAAAACATTAATAGACATTATTAAATGTAATTAAATCCAGGCAGGGCTGAGTGAGGACTGAGATCCCTCAGGACTCAAAGACACTGATACTAATGACTATATTCCTCAAGCCACGAGTTAAGGAGGAAGTACAAAAACTAATTCATCCCAATTACCTAACTTTTGGTCTTTATTCAGCAGGAATGCTTCAAAACGATATCTCAAGTCAGCATTCAGCTTCTCCAAACAGTAAATCGAAGCACACTAAAAGGATGCGTGTGAGGAGAATAGTCTGTTCTCACCATGCCGATGCATTTTTTCAGGATACTCCAGATGCTGACATCATTCCTGGAGAACATGGGAGCCGGTAAAGAGGTTCTGTGGGGCAGCAGTATAAAGACAGAGAAACACAGTCAATGAGGAGAATTTATATTAGTGTCATGACATCAAACTACGTGTAAATATAATATATTTTAAACTTCATCAATGGGAAATCACTCGATTGTTTATTTTGTGTCTGGTATACAATGTACAGCAGGCAAACACTGATGCCTGAGGGCACCTGGTCTCGTAAACACTCAAAATGATTTACAGCTGTAATATGGCACTGAGCACAAACCTAATACCTACAAGTAAAGCTGGACAATATGTGTGACCAAATATCTCAAAATTGATATTGCAGTGACACTGTGGGACTGACTACTGGTGCTTTTACAAGATATTTAAACAATTACACTGAACAAAAATATAAACGCAACACTTTTGTTTTTGCTCCCATTTTTCATGAGCTGAACTCAAAGATCTAAAACATTTTCTATATACACAAAAGACCATTTCCCTCAAATATTGTTCACAAATCTGTCTAAATCTGTGTTAGTGAGCACTTCTCCTTTGCCGAGATAATCCATCCCACCTCACAGG